>NC_063337.1:107986512-108016286 GCF_021869965.1 Rhincodon typus | reverse complement strand
CCTCCCTAACTCCCCACCTACACTCACTTTTACTGGCCCCATCCCCGCCTCTTCGACCTGTTTGTTTCCTCTCCACCTATCCTCTCCTCTATCCATCTTCTATCCGCCTCCCACTCTCTCCCTATTTATTTCAGAACCCCCTTCCCCTCCCCCTTTTCTGATGAAGGGTCTAGGCCCGAAACGTCAGCATCTCTGCTCCTATGATGCTGCTTGGCCTGCTGTGTTCATCCAGCCCTGCACCTTGTTGTCCCTAGCTGTCTTTGTTCTCTTCTGTGACATTCCTGTATCCTCAACACTCAATGTTTATTCATGTTGCCCTCTCTGTGTTTTTACTGTGCCTCTGTCTCCTTAACACCTACAATGGCTCTTGGATATTTCAGCTATAGTAATCTTTTATTCACTTCCACAACACAAAGCTTGTTTTCCTTCAAAAGTAAATCAATGACCTAACAACAAAAACCTACCCTGGATACTTAACTGTCCCAGCCAAAGGAGACTATGAATGTGGGTCACAAAATACTTCTGATTGGCCAAGGAAGGTCCATGCCTGAGTTAATTATCACTCATTATTTACATAATCTTCCACTGCAAACAATTCATGATCAGATTTTATACTGAAGGCTGCAAAGGACAGCTTTGTTCACTGTGTTGCTGTTCTCTATGATACTATGTTGTCATGTTGTTCTGAAAGCTAACAACAGCATTGTATATAACAATCACACTGAACTCATTGTAATTGTCAGCACAATATAAACAATTAAACTTCTAAAATTACCATGAAACAATCATGCATTAATGCCCATAGATTCCCCGCCATACTTTCTTTAGGAGCTCTCATTGGCCCTACTCTCCCCCTAGCCCCCCAGACCCCCTTGCTCTCCCTTTGCTTTCTTAATTTCCTTTCAATCCCACCTCTCCATTTTCCATATTCCTCCACAATTCTACAGTATTGAGCCCTTCAAATATGTTTAAGTTTCCATTTTCATGCCATTTCATCCTCAAAATTCTTTTTAATATCCAGAGAGGTCTAGATTTGGAGAATCCTACCTTTTTCTTTGTGGAAAGATTTGGAACCCATATTCTGTCCCTCTATTTCATTTCTCTGCACAAACTACCTCTTCCCTGGCTCAGTCCTCTGCTGCTGAAATACTCATGCATGCCTTCTCTCACCTGCAGACACAGATATAGCAAGTGTTTCTTTGGCTAGTCTCCCATTCTCCAAATTCCTGAACCTTCAGGAATTCTGGGCCCTTTGGTTTGTTGTAACTAAGGTTTTTAATTATTTTTATCATTATGATAACTCCTAGGAGGGCCATGAATCTCCAATTAATCTGCCTGTGGAAATCATTGAGAAGGAGTTCCCTTGGGAACAGGCAATGGCCTGTCCTGCTGGAACTCATCACCTGAGCCCTTTATAAGGCCCACCCATTTCCCCCTCCAACTCCATTTTGATTTAGTCCCTTTCCCCTCTCCCTATCTCGCCCTCACTTTTGATGGTTTGCACCGTCCTTAAGGAGCTTTGTATATAAATGTTGAATCGGCTACACGGCTGTTTTTGCTGGTGGTGGTTACTAGTACAAAAAGGAAAATCAAGAATATGTAGTTTAAAATTTCTTAGAGTCCTTTAGGTTCAGGTTTATCTTGAGATAACAATTATATTTTCAATATGTCATGGAAAGTGTAGATATCTTTTGAGTCTTATTGAATAGATGAGTGTCTCATTTGTTTCTCATTTGGTCTTTGTCTTCCATGAGATTGAGGGAAAAGAAACAGGAAGAGAGAGTTCTGTTGTTACCAATCCATTTTCCCCCTTCTCTGCTCTGTCTAAAAGCAGCTTTCTGTGAGACACTTCCTTTGTGTATTCCTGTGCTTGGCTTCATTATCCTTTCTCCCCAAAGTTGAGTACTCTTCAGGTGACTTTCATCCCAATAAGTGAAACTTCCAGAAACGTGTAAATCAAACAGGAGGTACAGATCTGTGTGAACAGTTTCAGTTATTTTGATGATTGAATTTTTTTATTTGTATTAATTTCAGTTCAGGCTGGGTTTTGCTTATTGATGGTTTCATTAACTACCTCAATATATGACCACTATGGCCTTCATAAGTCACTGATTTCCCTTTTTAAAAACCATTGTAGTCCATGAAAAGTCCCAGGCATTAAAATAAGATCATGAGAGTGTTTAATATTATGAAACGATAAAACAAGATATATAAATGATGATGCAGTAGAGTGAGGTATCTAATGGTAAAGATACTAGATTAAGTGGGACAGAGAGCATATGCAGAGAGTTTAGATGCTATGGAATTTGCTTCCAGCTTTATTAGTTAAGGCAGAAACCATGTTTAATTCCTAAGTTAGACTGGTTAGTTAGTTTAATATACAAGGGATAAACGTCCTGGGAACTGGGCAGGTAAATATGATTAGGACCATTTGCTTAAATGGAAGATAAGCTGACAAAGTATTAGCTGGCTGAACAGATAGCTTGCTAGTTGTAATTTCCATGTAATTACCAATTTTGATCAGATACTTAGAATACTGCCATTTCCAAGAAAGATATCTAACCGGTGAAAGTAACATTTTGCCATACTCCTATCACATCTCCACATCAACTGAGTGATAGTGCTGACAAAGTTCAGGAGGTTAAACATTTCTCAAAAAACTGGAATAAATATCTCAGATTACACCAAACTCAATAGTAATGAAGACATTTGCTTGTTTCATGCTAGTTTTGTTCTGCAGTATTCAGAAATATGTGGTCTATTTGAATGCTAGCAGGATCATGTTCTCTTTTTTCATTTCTCCTTTTGGAATGGATGGTCTGAGATTCCTTTACAGCAGAAACTAATATTTGACTGCAGATGATAACAGTTAATCCTAGAGTACATTATTCTCTAACTTAATCCCACTATATTAGAAAACCCATCACTCAATTAAAGTTTATTGTTTAGAGTACATTTTGCACTATGGAAGTACAAGAAATTTTACCACACGAAACATTAATTTTGGCACCATACATAAATTGTAAACATTTATAAAGTTGTATCTGCACAAATTCAGCACAGCTTATTCTTGATGCCAAACTCATTAACGCTCAGGTACCACCTTCATACTGACATCTCAATGAAATACAATTGTACAAAGGCCCCAATTAATATCATATACTTTGTTTGGGGAGGAGAGGTGTCGGGGTGGTCTTGTGGTGCACTGACACTCTTCCTATCTCGGGGTGGGGGATTGGTATATTTTAGTAGGGTGGTGGAGGGATTAATTAAAGTCAGCTCACCTCTCATTATGAGAACTTTGACTGTAACGAACTACCACTACGGGTTCCTCACAACGGGAGGCAAAGGAAATGTTGTAAGCACTATCCTGTTCTCTGATGCTGCACTGGAGATATTACTGGATGAGGTAAACAAGAAAAGTTATGCCCTTTTCCCATCAATTGTTAGGAAGATGTCTAGACAATGTGCTTGGCAGGGGGCAGGGAGGGGAATAATGGATGAGCACCAGGGGCATTCTGCTATCGATGTGCAACTCCAGTTGGGATAGCTCTCAGGATTGATACATAATGGTAGCAAAGTGAAATGTGTACTCTCAGTGGCACCCTATGCAATCTTTGCTCTGTGCTCATGCCAACCTGCTGCTCTCAGGACAGGCTGAATGAAATGTATTTAACTCTGCATACACCTTTTTAGAGGCCTCCTTTATGCACCCATGGACAGCAAACAGGGAAATGTTGCAAATATTTCTTATTCCAACCTCTGCATCTCCCCCTAGTCCATGGTTTTACCCTATGTCTCACCCTAGCCCATGGTTCCACCCCATATCTCACCACAGCCTGAGCTGCTCACACCCAGATAAGGTTTGGCCCTTTGTTTCTACAATTTAATGTCTGATGCACATTTATTTGTTCACCTCATCACATACAGTAATTGCTCCTTAGGAAGCAGATAAAAAAAATCCTTACAGAGTGAGGTGGAATTGCCAACTTCAGGCAGTGAGAGAGCCAGCACAATATTTCCCACCTGAATGACTTTCACTCTCCCCAACCAGTTCTCAGATCTGCTTCTCAGATAGAGTCCTAGAGCCAGAGAGATGTACAGGAAGGGAATAGACCCTTCAGTCCAACTTGTCCATGCTGAACAGATATCCTAAATTAATCCAGTCCTATTTGCCAGCATTCGGCCCGTATCCCTCTAAACCACCCCACACCACACAGTGCCCCCGTCCATTCATATATCCACCCAGATGCCTTTTAAATATTGTAACTGTACCAAGCCTCCACCATTTCTTATCATTCCATACGTGCACCACCCTCTACGTGAAACAGATGAAAAAGATGCAAAACAACTGTGATGTGTGAGTTTACAATTCAAATTACTAGCCTCAAATGGTCACCTTTTATTTGCTTTTATACTGAGGAGCAGCACGCAAGATTATTCAGTCAATTGAGTAAATACTGGACGTTTGCTAGGGCGATCCAAAATTAATCCCCTTGCACTTCACTCTGACCTGAATACAATTTGGTACTTCAGGTAAGTAACATAGAGTGCTCATCTGTTTCAAATATTTATCCAGTTTCCCATCAAAGATTCAGTGCATTCTAACTCAATCACATCCAGAAAAAAACATTCCAATTTTCAACAACCCTCAGTGGAAATAATTTTGTAACACTTTATTCTTATTTATGTAATGATAAATTTAAATTGATGACCTATTGCACTGACTGCCCAACTGCAGGACATAATCTTTTCCTATCTGCATTCAAGGCTCTTTATAATTATAAAGAAACGTATCAAACCTCCTTTAATGATCTCTATTCCAGTGGAATTAATCTCATATCTCAAATCATTGCTGGCTGGACCAGCATTTATTGTCCATCCTTAGTTGCCTTGAGAAGGTGGTGGTGAGCTGCCTTCTTGAACCGCTGCAGTTTACGTGCAGTAGGTAAACCCATAATGCCATTAGGGAGAAAATTCCAGGATTTTGACCCAATGACACTGAAGGAACACAATATATTTCCAAATCAGGATTCCTAACCTGTTGTGCCATTCTGGTGGATCCAAGCTCTGTTTGCATTCTATAGCCAGAAGTCACATAACACCAGGTTACAGTCCTGCAGGTTTAAAAACCGAAAGAACTGCGGATGCTGTAAATCAGGAACAAAAACAGAAGTTGCTGGAAAAGCTCAGCAGGTCTGGCAGCACCTGTGAAGAAAAAAAATCAGAGTTAACCTTTCAGGTCCTGCTTTTCCAGCAACTTCTGTTCGAGTCCTGCAGGTTTATTTGAAAGCACAAGCTTTCACAGTGCTGCTCCTTCATCAGGTGTCCATCCCAGTCCAACATCGGCACCTCCACGTCATGCATTACATTGCCTGCTTAGTACTCAAATAGCAAAACCAAGGAAAGTATGGTGACAGGAGGCTTTAATAAGAGCCAGAGTACTAGACCATGGGTCATACATGTGCTGTGCACCTCAACCGTTGTAATGGAGATAATCCTACATGTATATGCAAGAGGGAAATATCTACTTGATCACATTCTCGTTGGTCTACCTGTTGCCAAATATATCTGTCCATGATAGCACCACACCACAGTGCTTGTGGAAACAAAGTCCTACCCTCACATTGATGATACCTTCCATTGTGTTCCCTGGCATTATGCAGTGCTATATGGAACAGATCTACCTATTCAGTACTGGGATCTGCCAGTTGCTGTTGGCTAGCAATTGCAACTTAATTGTGCTGAACAACAATCTGTAGCCTCATGGTCCAGCATATCCCTTACTCTACCATGACTATCAAGGGCATCAACCATGGTTCAATGAAGAGTTCAAAAGGGCATTCCAGGATCAGCACCAAGCATATCAAAAAAAAAGCAGGAATCTGGTAAATCTCCCACACAGGACTACAGAATAGATGATCCCAAAATCAACAAACCAGATTTAAACTCTACCAGTATTGCCATATCAAGTTGTGAAATGTGTTGGAAACTAAACCAATAACAGGGAGAAGCTCCAAGTAGCTTTTCATCATGAATCAAAAAACAAGGCAAACATTTGTAACATCTACAGCCAAAAGAGGCCAGCAGAGGATCCATCTTGGGCAAAGGAAGTTAAGATTAAAAGAAAGGATATATAAAGTTGCCAGAAATAAAGTTTGAAATAAACCTGATGATTAGGAGGATCAGAATGTAAACCAGCAATAGTTTAAAAATGGGTGGAGAAAAAGGTACTGTCTCAACAGTCTCAACAGGCTGAATGGCCTACTCCTGTTTCTATCAGAGATTAATTCTATATTTCTCCAGAACCCACCTACGTGCTGACTTCCTGTTCTCTCACAACCTCTACCACCACTCTCTGTATTTCCAAGAGTTCACTGAAGAGGGCTTGTAAGAAAATATTGGATCTTCTAAAGTATATTAACCTCCTGTAAGATTCATCAGAATGGTCATCGTTTTACTGTTCTGTGCTGTTTTTATATTTTATTCTGGAAGATAAATAGGCTGTTTGTGATTGACAGAGAAGTTGATCAGTCTTTAGCTGGCTCGCTGTAAACATGAGTCCAATGGAGAAGCATGAGCTGTAGCCATTATTTTATTTATTTTAGAAAGATGACAGCCAAACTAAGTTTGACTCCATCTGTCTTAAAACAAACTGTCCATTGGCTCCAACTTGGCTTGATTCCGACAGAGAATTTAGGACGTAAACTGCAAACTGATGAGAACAGGTGCCAGTTGTTATGTTTGTGAATGGTATTGCAGTAGAAGGTATTGGTTATGGGTGAGCATTTTATATTGGTATCATTATTGCAAGTCTAAAATGTTGTTGTGGTTAAAAGAGTATGGGGGAGAAACTGGTTATATGTTCTAATGACATGATGGCTTTGGCGTATGATTCACCAAATGTCCCTTCATTGCATTAAAATTAAACAAAGAACTGTGGAGGCTGTAAATCTGAAACAAAAACAGAAACAGAAACAAGCCACCTTTTATATTGTGGAGACAACAACAACTGCAGATGCTGGAGTCCGAGATAACACAGTGTGGAGCTGGAGGTACACAGCAGGACAGGCAGCGTCAGAGGAGCAGGAAAGTCGATGTTTCGGGTTGGCACCCTTCTTCAGAAAAGGGGAGGGGGAAGGGGCTCTGAAATAAATAGAGAATGGAGGGATGGGACTGGGGAAGGTAGGTAGGATGGTGATAGGTGAGTGCAGGTAGGCAGTAGTGGGGATTGGTTAGTGAGGGGGGTGGGGATAGGTGGGAGAGAAGACAGACAGGTTGGGTCGGGTCAAGGAGGTGGGGATGAGGGGGAGGGTTGAACGTGGGATGGGGCCGGGGTTGGGGAGATTTTAAAACCGGTGAATTCCATGTTTAGGCCATTGGGTTGTAGGCTCCTGAGGCGGACTATGAGGTGCTGCTCCTCCAGTTTGCAGGTGGTGTCATTGTGACACTGGAGGAGGCCCAGGATGGACATGTCACCCAGGGAGTGGGAGAGGGACTTGAAATGGTTCATGATGGGAAAGTGTTGTCGTTTGTCATGAACAGAGTGCAGATGCTCTATGAAATTGTGTCCGAATCTACTCTTAGTCACACTGATGTAGAGGACGCCACATCGGGAGTAACGGATACAGTAGACCAAGTTGGAGGGTATGAAAGGTTTGCTTTGGGCCTGAGAAGGAGATGAGGGAGATGTAGGGGCAGGTGTAGCACTTCCTGTGGTTGCAGGGAAAGGTGCTGGAACCAGCCACTTCCGCCACCTATAATCTGACCCCACAACCAAAGATATATTTCCCTCCCCACCCCTATCTGCCTTCCCTCGGGACCGCTCTCTCTGCAACTCCCTCGTCCGCTCCACACTCCTCAATAAGCCCAGCACCCTGGCACCTTTCACTGCAACTGCAGGAGGTGCTACACCTGCCCCTACACCTCCATTCAAGGCCCAAAACAAACCTTTCATATCCAGCTGGGGTTCACCTGTACATCCTCCAACTTGGTCTACTGTATCCGTTGCTCCTGATGTGGCCTCCTCTACATCAGTGTGACTAAGAGTAGATTCAGAGATCGTTTCATAGAGCACCTGCGCTCTGTTCATGACAAATGACAACACCTCTCAGTCGTGAACCACTTCAGCTCCCCCTCCCACTCCCTGGATGACATGTCCATCCTGGGCCTCCTCCAGTGTCACAACTATGCCACCCGCAAACTGGAGGAGCAGCACCTCATATTCTGCCTCGGGACCCTACAGCCAGTTTTAAAATCTCCCCAACCCCAACCCCAGCCTCATCCCATGTCCAACCCTCCCTCTCATCCCCACCTCCCTGACTTGACACAACCTGTCCATGTTCTTCTCCACCTATCCTCCCACCTCACTGACCAATCCCTACCACTGCCTACCTGCACTCACCTATAACCATCCCACCTACCTTCCCCAGCAGCACCCCTCCTCTCTCTATTTATTTCAGAGCCCCTAGCCCCTCCCCATTTCTGAAGAAGGCTCCCGACCCAAAACATCGACTTTTCTGTGCCTCTGATGCTGCCTGGCCTGCTGTGTTCCCTCAGCTCCACAGTGTATTGCCTCATTTACGTCGTGATTCTGCTGATGCCAAAACTGGGCGGGAGGGTGAGCTGTGAGGAGGATGCAGAGATGTGTGAAGTTATGCAGGTTGGGTGGATTGGCCATGCTAAATTGCCCATACTGTCCAGGGATGTGCAGGCTAGATGGATTAGTCATGGGAAAATCAGGGTTACAGGGATAGGGTCAAGGGATGGGATGCTCTTGGGGGGGTTGGTATGGACTTGATGGGCCGAATGATCTGCTTCCACACTGTAGGGATTCTATAATCCTATTCTTTACATCAATTTCTGAATTTTCAGATCACTAGCTACCTCCTCTTTATCATGGACTTGTGACCCCTTTACACATCCATCCCCTATTAGGATGGCCTCAGAGCTCTCTGCTTCTTCCTGGAAAGAAAGCCTGAACCGTCCCCATCCACCACCAGTCTCCTCTGCCTGATCAAGCTCATCTTCACTCTGAACAACTTCTTTTTAACTCTTCCTAGTTTCTCCAAGTCAAAGGGATGGCTATAGGTACCCAAATGGGTTCCAACTCTGCTATTTCTTTGTGGGGTACATAGAACATTCCTTGTTCCAGGCCTACTCTGGCCACCACCCACAACCCTTCCTCCGGTATATTGATGACACCATTCATGTTGCTTCCCTCTCTCATCTGGAATTTGAAAAGTTTTTCAATTTTGCTTCCATTTTCCACCTTCACCTGGTCTATATCTGACTTCTCTCTTCCATTCTGCAACATTTCTGTTTCCATTTCTGGGGATGGGCTGGACTCTGATATCTGTTATATACCTAGTGACTCCCACAGTAATTTCTGTTTTTTATTCCCTTTGTTGGACTGCAGACAGCCTGTAACTGGGTTTGCCAGCTCTTTTAAAAATTGCTCTTCAGCTACAGACATTAAGGTAAGGTCACCAGAGCCCTACCAGACCACAGAGCTGCTCATTCAATAGAGAAAGGGAGATGATTTAACCGGAGGGTCACCAAACCACAGGTGTGGGTAGAGATTGAGAAGCTGAGACCTTCGCAGTAATCTCAGCTAAGTGTGCGAACTGAATCCATGCTGTTAGCATCACAAATCAGTCATCTAACCAACTGAGCTAACCAATCCCCAGACATCAGCACTGGGCCCAATGCTGTGAGTGGGTGTTGCTATGTAAAGGCAGCTGAATCTCTAAAAGGGAAGTCCATTGCACTTCTTTAAACTTTTCTTCAAAAAATAAATCACTAACGTGATATTTTGAGAAGCATTGAATGTGCATGAGAGACAGTGTCAAGGTGTACTGATAAGGTACGAAAGGTATTTGTGAAAAGGAGAGATCCCCTATTCCGACAAGGACGCATAGAACCATTCAGACATATGCTTGGGAGATCAGAATGTCAATTTGGATCCAAATCAGTTGGTGAGACAGAAATCAAGGCACCTGTCTTTGCAGACTGAGTTTATTAACTGCTTTGTCTCACAGCTCCTTTCAAATAAAAGGCCCACATATTCCCCCTTTATGTTTACCCAGTCAATCAATTAGCCATTAGCCCCAATTGCCTGGTTAACTGATGGTTACATAAACAGATTCTTCTCTTTCAAGAAAAGTTTTGAAGCAATACAAACAACCCCTGAACAAAATGACTTTGTTAAATTTAAACAAAATAATATTGTTTTAAAATCATGTAATCTTTCCTTATAATACGACTAATTAGTAAACATTTTTTTCATATTCCTTACAGTACAATTAGCCTTCCAATTTACCCTTCTTTCTTTAAACAAAAAAGGTTTGATCACAAAATAACTCAAACAAAAAATGATTTCGTTTAGAACTTGTCATGCCACCAAATATCCCTCTTCAAGGATCTCTAATAATTTCTTGGAGCAACAACATTTTTTGTGAAACAAAGGGTGATTTCTGTTCACCCATCCCTTTTCTTGGAACTCCGTTTTCTTTCTAACATTTCCTTTCTGCTAGCAACGTCAATCTTCAAACATTTCTTCATGATACCCTTTGTCAAATGTGCATTGTCCCAAAGAGAACAGTTATTGATATTTAATTCTATGGGCAAACATTTCTCAGGTTGCCCCTTTTTTAGGATTTCCTTTAGAATATTATAGAAAAAAACCTCCAGATCTATAACTTCTACTGTAGCTAATGTTACAACACTTAAGGTAATTTTAGGATTTTTTTTGGTTTTCTCAGATTTCCAGACCAATAGACAACATTTATTATTCTCTCTCACCAAGAATATGATAAATCCTGCCACACTCAAATAGGAATGGCCCTAACCTTCCAGTGCCTTGCCATTTCAATAACCCACCTATTCTCATGCTAACATTTCTGCCCCATGCTGACTGCAATGTTCCAATGAAGCACAATGGAAACTCAAGAACAGTGCCTTATTTTCTGCCTTGAGGTCTCAATATTGAAATCAATAACTTCAGAAACTGATCGCTTTATGTCTGTTTCTGATTTTTTTTTACATTATCTTCCCCAGGGTGAATCAGAGAAACAGAGCTAAGATTTCAAATCAATGACTTTTTGTCAGAACTGGGACCAATTAAAAATATAATAGGTTTTAAGCAAGTTAAAGTGGGGAGGGTAGGAAAAGAACAAGGGGGAAGATCTGTGAAATAACTGCACAGAGGCTGGTATCCTGTCACCTTGCCACCCATTATTTACACAAGCACAGTACATGAACCAGCTAGCCCTGAGCCAGACCCTAGAGTAAGGAAATTCTCAGAATCTCCTGCTTAGATCTGTCATCCAGGGCTCCTGGTTGGCCCAGATTAACAACCCCAACCAGGGATCTCATAGTCAATGAGATTCACTTGACCCTCATTCCAATCACCACAATCTGTTATAATGTAGAGGACAGGAAGTAAAAAATAATTCAAAGAGTTGGTGGTTTAGTAGTAATATAAAGAAACAATAGATATGGTCGATGTCTCTGTAGGGGAGCAGCTCAGGAACAGTGATCACAATTCAGTAAGCTTTAAGGTACTGATGGATTAAGATAGGTGTAGTTGTCAGGTGAAGGTGCTAAATTAGGGGAATGCTAATTACAACAATATTAGGCAGGAACTGAAGAATGTAGATTGGAGGCAGTTGTTTGAAGGCAAATCAACATATGGTATGTGGGAGGCTTTCAAGTTTAAGTTGCTGGGAACTCAGGACTGGCACCTTCTTGTAAGAATGAAGGATAAGTATGGCAAGTTTAGGGAACCTTAGATAACGAGAGATATTGTGAGCCTAATCAAAAAGAAAAATGAAGCATTTGTCAAGGCTAGGAGGCTGGGAACACATGAAGTAAGGGTGGAATACAAAGAAAGTTGAAAGAAACTTAAGCAAGGAGTCAGGGCTAAAAGGGGTCATGAAAAGTCATTGGCCAACAGGATTAAGGAAAATCCCAAAGCTTTTTATACATACGTAAAGAGCAAGAGGGTAGCCAGGCAGAGGGTTGGCCCACTCAAGGACAGGGAAGAAAATATATGTGTGGAGCCAGAGGAAATGGCGAGGCATTAAAATGAGTACTTTGTGTCAGTATTCACCATAGAGAAGGACTTGGTGGATGATGAGTCTGAGGAAGCTTGTGTAGATAGTTTGGGTCACGTTGAGATACAAAGGGAGGAGGTATTCGGGGTCTTGAAAAACATTAAAGGTAGACAAGTCCCCAGGGCCTGATGGGATATATCCCAGAATACTGAGAGAGGCAAAGGAGGAAATTGTTGGGGCCTTGAGGGAAATCTTTGTATCCTCACTGGCTACAGGAGAGGTCCTAGAGGATTGGAGAATAGCCAATGTTGTTCCTTTGTTGAAGAAGGGTGGCAGGGATAATCCAGCTAATTACAGGCCGGTGAGTCTTATGCCAGTTTTGGATAAATTATTGGAGAGGATTCTTCGAGACAGGATTTACACCCACCTGGAAATCAATGGGCGTATTAGCAAGAGGCAACATGGTTTTGTGAAGGGGAGGTCGCGTCTCACTAACTTGGTTGAGTTTTTGAGGAAGTGATGAAGATGATCGATGAGGGTAGGGCAGTGGATGTTGTCTACATAGACTTCAGTAACGCCTTTGACAAGGTCCCTCATGGCAGACTGATACAGAAGGTAAAGTCACATGGGATCAGAGGTGAGCTTGCAAGGTCGATAAAAAACTGGCTCAGTCACAGAAGACAGAGGGTAGCAGTGGAAGGGTGCATTTCTGAATAGAGGGCTGTGACTAGTGGTTTTCCTCAGGGATCAGTGTTGGGACCTTTGCTGTTTGTAACAAAAATAAATGATTTGGAGGCGAATGTAACTGGTCTGATTAGTAAGTTTGCGGATGACACAAAGATTGGTGGAATTGCAGATGGCGATGAGGACCATCAAAGGATAGAGCTGGATATAGGTCGGTTGGTGACTTGGGTAGAGAGATGCCGGATGGAGTTTAATCCGGAAAAACGTTAGGTAATGCATTTCGGAAGGTCTAATCCGGAAGAAAAATATACAGTAAATGGCAGAACCCTTAAGAGCAGTGACAGGTAGAGGGATCTGGGTGTACAGGTACACAGGTCACTGAAAGGTGGAAAAGGTAGTCAACAAGGCATACAGCATGCTTGCCTTCATCGGCCTGGGCATTGAGTTTAAAAATTGGCAGGTAATGTTGCAGCTTTATAGAACCTTAGTTAGGCTGCATTTGGAATATTGTGTTCAATTCTGGCCACCACACTACCAGAAGGATGTGGTGGCTTTGGAGAGGGTACAGAAAAGATTTACCAGGATGAGATAGTAGGAACTGCCGATGCTGGAGTCTGAGATAACAAGGCGTGGATTACCTGGTATGGAGGGCGTTAGCTTTGAGGAGAGGCTGGAGAAACTTGGGTTGTTCTCACTGGAACGACAGAGGTTGAGGGGGGACGTGATAGAGGTCTACAGGATTATGAAGGGCATGGACAGAGTGGACAGTCAGAAGCCTTTTTCCCAGGGTGGAAGAGTCAGTTATTAGGGGTCATAGGTTTAAAGTGCAAGGGGCAAGGTTTAAAGGTGATGTACGAGGCAAGTTTTTTTACACAGAGGGTGGTGGGTGCCTGGAACTCGCTGCCGGGGGAAGTGGTGGAAGCAGGTACGATAGTGACTTTTAAAGGGCGTCATGACAAATACATGAATAGGATGGGAATAGAGGGATACGGTCCCCAGAAGGGTAGGGGGTTTTAGTTGTGATGGGCAGCATATCGGTGCTGGCTTGGAGGGCCGAAGGGCCTGTTCCTGTGCTGTAATTTTCTTTGTTCTTTGTTCTTTGTTCAATAATTGTACATTGGAATACTGAAACACAATCAGTGATCAGATCAGATTATGGCACAATTTCAATTCGAGTAATAATGTAAAACCATCTATGTTTGACATTCACATTTGATCTCTGTGTTTCTTCAGCAGAAACTAGTCTCTGGAGTAATCCTCCTAATTACAAGCGTATACCTTCTGACAGCGATATGTACACCAGCTACTAAATCATATTCGACAAAACTAAATTACACGCACGAACAAAGAAGCAGGGCAGGTTTAATAAGTTGGTTCAGAAAGTGTCTCATGTTAAAGTTTACTGCTGTGTTTACTAAACAGCTTTTAGTTTGTGGTGGCAGTATCTATTTATGGTTGTTATATGTTTATAGAATAGTTGCTGCCAATGACGTTCAGCTTGAGCTTGCTATCAATTTGAGTTGGATAAGGGCACACCAAATGGCAGATCTGTAAAATACTCCATAAACAGTTTGAGATATGCTACTATATATTTACATTTTAAGTTTAATATAGTTCTTTGACATATTTTTCTAATAACCTGCTAATTCTGGGTATTATGCAGTGTTTAAGTAGGGAACAATGTTGGCATTTAAAAGGTGAAAGTACATGCTCACGCCTCCCCTTCCTTCATATGTGTCTTGCCAATTGTTAGATCAAATGGAAAAAATGTAGGGGTGAGGAGAAGGGAAAGGAGTGTCTGTATGACTCAGTGGTCATGTCAATTTGACATATCCAAAAAATTGGGAAAAGTGAGACTTGTTTAATGAAATTAAAGTAAACAAATTCAGTAATACACTATTGAATGCATTTTGAAAAGGACATGAATAAAGCTGATTTTCAGATCAATCTATAAATGTCGATATTTTAGATTACGCATATTTTCCTAGTTTGGTTGCATCTCTGTCAAGTTTATTTGTGGAAGATGGGGAAGGAAAAGTGAATAAGCCTGAAGCAAAGAAGCACAGGGATTGCAATGCATGATGAACTCGTGTCTATTCCTAATGACGCAGGGAATACATAACATCAGATGCGTGATCACCTAACGTGAATGGAGTCAGTGGGCAGCTGAGTGCACTGTTGAGTGGTTGCAAACCAGAGTCAGCGATGCAAAGTAGAGGGTCCAGCATGAGATCAAGCAAGACTAGGCCACCTAAAGCAAGTCTGTATCTCTTACAGGGAATAGGCCTTCTGGCTGGGAATGAGCTGGGAGTCCTGTATAACTTGAAACATGGGATTGGTTCAAAATGAGAGAGATAGGACTCCATATTCCCTTGGTGCAGGAGGTGGAAGGAAGATTAGACACCTTTTATCCATAAAACAGCTAGGAGGCTCTCCCAGCATACTCTGAGAAAGCAATGGGAGCAGCTAGTCTTGCAGGTCAATGCCAGTAGTGTAGGTCAGAGGAGTTATAATGGAGTGAATGGAATTTCAAATATCCTATTCTACCAGTTGCACCATAAGCCTCTCACGTTGCTAAATGCAGTACACCCTTATCAGTCATCTATCCACAATTTTCACCAATCACAACTCATTCCTAACACTGAGAACCTCTCAACAATCAATCAACACTGCTGCACTTAACACACTTACATCTCAGTTTGTACACATTACAGGATATGGTAGTGCATCACTATGGCACAGCTACATTTGGTCATTTAAATGGGAGTGATGTGTCTCCTGGGCAAAATGCTGAATTCCAGAGGTGAGGATCTCAAGGCAACAAGAAACCTTGGCAAAACTAAAGTTAATAGGAATCAAGGTAAAACTCTACACTGAAAGATGGTTGTAGTTTTTGTAAGCCAATCATCTTAACCCCAAGACATCAGTGTAGGGTAGTGTCCTAGGTCCAACCATCTTCAGCTGCTTCTTCAATGACCTTTTCTCCATTGTGAGGTTACAAGTGGAGATACTTGTTCATGATTGTACAACATTCAGAAATTATTTTGTGGTTCCTCAAATACTGAAGAAGTCTGCATCCATATGCAAGACCTGGATAACATTCAGGTTTGGACAAAGGCCACATAAAGGCCATGACCTTCTCCAACAAGAGAATAACCAAGCATCTCCCCATGATGTTCAATGGCATCGACATCACAGCGTCCTACACCATCAACATTCTTAGGCTAGAAAATTAACTAGACCAGCCATACAAATACTGAGACTGCAAGAGCAGGTCATAAGCTAGGAGTTCTGAAGTGAGTAATGCATCCTCAGACTAACCAGGCCTTTTCACTATGCACTAAGAACAAGTGTTGTGTGTGATGAAATAGGCTCTAATTTCTTTGATCAGTATGGTTTAAACAACACTGAAGAAGCTTAACATCATCCAGATTAAATCAGCCCTCTTGATCAGCACATTATTCATATATGTCCACTATACATTCACTACTTGCAACACAGTGGCAATACGGTCTGTATTAGTTTTTTTTTTAAGAATCCCTACAGTGTGGAAACAGGCCCTTCGACCCAACAAGTCCACACTGACACTCAGAGCATCTCACCCAGACCCATCCCCCAAATCTACACATCCCTGAACACTATGAGCAATTTAGCACGGCCAATCCACCTAGCCTGCACATCTTTGGACTGTGGGAGGAAACCGGAGCACCCAGAGGAAACCCACGCAGACAGGGGGAGAATGTGCAAACCCCACACAGACAGTTGTCCGAGGCTGGAATCGAACCCAGGTCCCTGGCGCTGTGAAGCAGCAGTGCTAACCACTGAGCCACCATGTCACCCCCAAGTTTGGCAAGTCTCCTTCAACAGTTTCTTCTAAATCCAAGAATTCTATAATCTAGAAGGGCAAGAGCAACAGAAGTAACGGCACATAACTACCTGAAAATTCTCTCTAATTCACACACTACCCTGACTAGGAACTATATCACCATCCCATCCCTGATGTTGGATCAAAATCCTAGAAATCCCTCCTAAAAGCTTTCTAGGTATATCAACATCAGGCAGACTGCAGCTGTTCAAGTAGGGACTTAGCATTACTTTCTGAAGGTCAGTTAGGGATGGGTGACAAATGATGGCCGAGCCAGAGAAGCCTACATTCCATTCACTTGTGTTTTTGACGTTGTCTGTCAGGAAACCTGAGAGTCTGTACAAACACAATGAGAAGTTTGGGTTGATTCAGGATCCAGTGCAAAGCTTGGTGCTCAATCTTTCCTTCACGTACTACTTGTAGACCTAACTATGTACGTAATGTAGAGTGGCTGATGTCTCAGGTCCCATTGTAGCTTAGATAGAAGCCACACCCAATGTATGTAAGTGGAAGGTCTAACCAAAGTTATGCAAGATCAGTTTGTTGCCATACAAATGCAGCTTGTTGTCACGCAAGCTCAGATTGACGCCACTAGTGCCTATAGGCTTCGGGGCTCAAAGGGGTAAACAGGATGTCACAATCCAGCAATATGTTCTCCAATAGTTATTAGCATTGCTGAGGCACCATCCTAGTGGAACAGCAGCAGTTCCATGGAGCTCCAATTTGCAACCAGCCCAATTTGTGCCACTCTGGCAGTGCGCTGCCAGCCAGCCAGTCGAGACTGCCTCCAACCAGGGCTTGTTGATGCAACTCAAGATCTAGTGTTCATGGCCCAAAGTAGTTTGAGATAATCCTCACGGCCACCTGCAAACTCCTTCAAAGTCAGCAGCCTTTCACCAGTTTGTTACAGCCGCTGTGCTATTACCACAAAGAGATACTGGGTCTAGCAAAGCACAGACAAAACAGGCATTAAGCCAAAGCAGAGAGTGAATAGTTAGTTTTTGTATGGTGGTTCCTTTGATAAAGTTGGTTTTTAATGATTGTTTTGTCCTGCCACTTATTTTAACACTGCAGCAAGGGCACAATAATTGATCTGTTTGTAGATGTGCGTTGTAGACAATAGACCATAAAACATCAGAATAGAATTTGGCTATTCGACCCATCAAGTCCACTCCAACAGGGCTGATGTTTCTTACCTACATTCGTTTGCCTTCTCACCATAACCCGTGATCCCCTTAATAATCAAGAACCAATCTATTTCAATCTGAAATACACTCAATGATTTGGCTTCCACAGCTCTCAGCAGCAATGAATGCCACAGTCACCACCATCTTGCTGAAGAAATTCCTCCTCATCTCAGTTCTAATGGGACATCCCTTCACTCTGAGGCTGTGCCCATGGGTCCTAGTTTCTCCTACTAGTGGAAACACCTTCTTCACATCCACTCTATCCAGGCCTCTCAGTATTCTGCAAGTTTTACTCAGGTTCCCTTTCATCCTTCTAAACTCCATTAAGTCCAACCCAGAGTCTTCAAGCGTTCCTGATATGACAAGCCCTTCATCCCCAGGATCACCTCCCTTAGTAGCAGTGGATGGCAAACTTTGAGATGTTGGGGATGTTGCCAGTTCAGCTGGAAGGAGCTGGATATAAAGAACACCTTGACAGACATTGGTAACACCGCCTTCACTTTGCGCTGAGACAGCAGATATGCCTGTAACAAGAGGCACATTTCACAGAGCACTCCCTTTCATCCGAGGGTGATGTTGTATACACTGTTCCTTGCCCAGGCTGAGGTAAAACAATTGTTCCTTGATGACCCTGGATGGATAGGATCTCCCATTGTGAGCCTTTACAGGTTTATATTTTAAATTGAAAATGGTGCCTCAAGAGTGTGCCACATAACCTGCTTACTTTATATACATTCAACTTTATATACATGCTCTTAACACCTATAAGAATACCTTCACCAAAACGACATGTAGTACAGCATGTGCCATAAATATTGCGTGTCCACAGACGACATTTTGCAAACAAAACAGTACTTATAACATTAATAAAACTGGTGTTACAGAGCTGATTTGTGTTGTTGATATGTAAAGGAAGGACCCCGTTTTACTACCTAGCTTAATTTACATTCTGTCATGTCTTTCTGATTTTAAAGATGATTAAATTGTGTACTATTCTGCTTGCTCTGTTTTTGTTAAAATGCAATGCTTTTATACAATTTTCTTTCAAATATACTTCTATTCATATTTTGTTCTTAAATTGCTTTCTTTGGCAAGCTTTTAAAACTTAATGCAGTATTCCTGCAATAACAGCTGTGTGTGACGCTAGAAATCTGCACTGGCACCATTGCGACATTCCTGACTGGTACTGTTTGTGCTCAAAGAGGAATACAAATACAAGAGATAAGTGCTGACTTGCTACTAACAACCTTTAATTAATTTGGCAGCCAGGGAAACCAATATTTCATGTGGGGTTGTGCTTTTGGTGCCTAAAACTCTGCTCCAGCCCCTAGGCCTGGGTCGATTGTATTGTCAAGGACTTGTGGAGCAATACTGTCTTTTGTCTTAGCATTTTCAAGGAAAGGAAAACATGGACCTCATTGATATACCATCGTTTGCACAGGAATTCACTTGTCACAAGATATATCACAACAGTTTCAGTCGTCAATTTGTATGTTCCTCCACTAGCAGAGAAACTTGGGAAGGTTATGGGGGAAAATGCTTGTTTCAGTCAGTTTTCAGGCATGTGTTTCCTGTTATAGGTTCACATTGTACACATTCCCATTGAGACAGGCAGCACACAGGTTGCAGTGTCTCCTTAAATACATGATTTCAGAGGGCAGACCAGAGCGGATTAAACAGATGATGGGCTGCACATTAAAAATGGAATCCAGTCATTGTCTAGTAATATGTTTCAGTATAAAAGCAGCCCGTCCCTTTGGCATTCATTGCACAGATGTTGCTGTGAACTGTCTGTGGGGAACTGGCAAAGGTGCAGAAGTATAGAAAATGGTGGAGCAGGCAAGAGAGAGGATTCTTAGGTTTTCTAATGTGGTGCTGGGAGAATTGTGCAAGAGGTGAAACGACTTACACTTGACTTCCACAGGAATAAATCCTGAGAAAGGAAAATGGATCAAATAAACAACAAGGCAAAGTCCCAGAGCCCGGGCCTGTCAGCAGTGCAGAAAATAAACCAATGACCTTACACGATTGATCAAGGTCAATGATAGCATCTTCACTGAATCAATAACCATTCTTGCTGTTCAATGTACCATATGCCCATCACTCAATACCACCTCACCTTCACATACAAACAATGCCAGCTTCCTACCCACCTCTTACTGTTTTCACAACTCCATCTATTCAGCTATGGCAGGAACATCACTCATGGCAACATACTCACTGATATTCAGCTTCCCCTCTTGAGGAAAAGCTAGGCCATACACAGAGTAGAGACAGAGACAGAGAGACGTACACATACATGCACATCACCTGAGCTATCTGGAGGAGATGATGCTCCACGGTTGGAGCATCCAAGGGTTGGTTGCACCACAAGCAGTTGTATCTTATGTGCCAAGATTATTCAGGGTTACAGAATGATCCTTGCCTCATGCCCCTTTGCTACTCTCAATTTAGCCTCAACCTGTGGTTAGACATAGATGGTATACCATGGGCATCTTACTTTCCATCCCACCCCTCCCTACTTCATCCCCAGCCTCTCCTTCTGCATTCCTGCCTTTACATACCCAGGAATATCAGCTGACCAGCCACTGCTGATTCTTGGTGAAGGGCAACAGATACAACTAACCTCTAACAAAGAAGCACCGTTACTTGATGACGCTTGGAGCCACCAATGAGGTATTGGCGTGAAACATATATTTGAAAATCATATAGAGTTGGGACCAGTATGGGGCTGCAGTCATGCTGAAGAAAATGATAGGGTCAGGTCTCCTGAGAGGTAGGTTTTACTGGAGACGACACACATCAATGAAGAAGCATACATGAGATTGCTGATGGGTGGGCACAATAAGATGCTTGATGCATTAGCAGCCTACCAAAAAGCCTTCAGTCACTGTTAAAAACCATGGAAGAGCCTAGCTCCATGTTAACACAGGTGCTCACTTACAGCTTGGAGCCCATGCTCAATGTGGCAGTGCTGGCCAACTCTATGACATCACTTTATGGGTCCAGAGTATTCGATGGCCAATGTCTCATCTTCCATTGTCACATATGCAGAAGTCAGCCAAAGTCTCATTGCTTCAATAGACAATTACACTGAAGTCAGAAGTCATACCTGATGCATGAACGCTCAGTTTTGAGCCACACATAATATTAAGACATAGGAGGAGAAGTAGACCATTCAGCCCATCAAGTCTGATCCACCATTCAATGAGATCATGGTTGAACTAGTCATACTGGACTTCACATTCCTGCCCTTTCCCCATTATCCTTTTTGCCTTACTGATTAAACACATGTAGTAGACTGGCTGTTGAATCAAGCAATTAGGAAAGCAAATGGTATACTGGCCACTATTACAAAAGGATTTGTATTCAGAAGTACGGATGTCTTACTGCATTAATACAGGTCCCTGTTGAGACCTCATCTGGAGTACTGCGTGCAGTTTTAGTCCCCCCACCTAAGAACGGATATCCTTGTCATTAGGAGAGTACTGTGGAGGTTCACTTGGTATTGCAGGACTGTCCTATGAAGGGAGATTGGTTTGACTGGGCTTGTATTCACTAGAGTTTAGAAGGATGAAAGAGAATCTGATTGAAATGTAAAAAATTCTATCAGGGCGTGACAGATTTACTACCAGCTTGGTATCTTCCTACAACCAAGAGAGCATCTCAGGCTGTGGGGTTTCTTTGCTCAAATGGTAGTCAACCTGTGGAATTTTTGATCACAGCAGCCTGTAAAGGCTAATTCACTGAATATATTCAAGGAAGAGACAGATTAATTTTGTAGATTTTGAAGGTATCAGGTGGTATAGGGAGAAAGTGGGAATATAACCATGAAATAATGAATCAGCCGTGATCATACTGAAAGGTGGAACAGGCTCAGCCTCAGTTTCCGTTTCCATCTCAGCCTTGAATATTCTCAATAAACCAGCCTTGAAAGTTCTCAACAGTGAAATGTTCAAGAGACTCTCCACTCTCTGATGTCCTCCTCATCTCTTTCTGAAATCAGTAACCTTTTACTCTAACATTATGACCTCTGGTACTACACTCTCCTACAATTTCTCTACATTCGCATTGTCAATGCCCCTCACACATTTCAGCAAAGACAGCTCTCATTCTTCGAAGCTTCAATGAGTACACACCCAAACTACTCAACCTCTGCTTATGATCAAATCCCTCCATAACCAGAATCAACTGGTGAGCAGGCTCCAATGCCAGGATACCTTTCCTTAGATAAACAGATCAAAGCTGTTGTAGTGATTGGGACCAGTTAGACCTCATTAACCACAAGATCCTTGATATAGGTTGTTAACCTGGACCAATCAGGAAAGCACGAGCTGACCAATATATCCAGGAGATTAGAACCTCCTCAGTTGAGGACTGACTCTGAGCTGGCTGACCACAGCCAGTGTGCTGTGCACTCGTGAAAAAAAGGGGGACTTGGTGGCAGGACACTGGCCTATGTGCAATTATTCCAGTGGCGATGGGAGAAAACAGGATGTGCCTGAAGAACATTCACTTGCAACTGTTATCTTGGAGTTGGGGTTTCTTATCTTGGAGTTTCTGGCATCATGCCTTTATTTGGAAAGCTTGATTCATTTGATCTTACTGTCGAGGACTGAGCACAGTTTGTGGAAAGAATGTGATACTTTTTCTGGACAAATAATATTGTGGAAAGTGAAAAGTAGTGAGTAATCCTTCTGACTGCATGTGGACCCGCAGCATTTTCTGCTATAAGGGGCTTAACTTTCCCAGAGGCACCAGACACTAAAACCTTCCAAGAGTTGACGGAGTTGGTTAAGGAAAATTACGACCCCAAACCTCCTCTAATCCTGAGGTGCGATCAGTTTTATTCAGCTGTTAAAGACATGGGGGAATTTGTATTGGGATTTTTGACGAGACTACAATGACTGGCAGAGGCATGTGATTTTGGGTTAACCCTGAATGAGATGCTAAGAGATAGTTTGGTATGTGGGATTAATGACATAACTAGCTGAAGCCCAATGAATTTCAAACAGGCACTGCATCTGGCCTTGTCATTAGAAAATGCAGCAAGTGGAACATGGGAACTACAGGGCATCCCAATGGAAATGAACATCCCGATGGAAGTGGGCACCATCACCTGTCTGACTGAGCCTGGGGAACACCACTTGAGTGTAGGCAAAGACAAGAGCTTCATGCAGGGCATATCCTGAGCAGAGGGACCCTAGGCCAGCTCACAGCAGAACCCCCACAACAAAGCCATGCCTTGGACAAGTAGCTAAATTGTTCTTTCGGACCTGGGCCAGCGAGCTATTGTGGTTGCTGCCAGTATGCAGACTTGAGACAGCAAAGGAGTCCTACAAGGCCTGATGTAAGTAGGAAATCTCTGAGGCTGGTACCCAGGAGACTGCATACGTTGGACAGTTCCCCTACATATGGATTGGAAAAATTAAATTGCTTAAAGATATCCAAATCAGAGCCAATTAAAATTAACGTATGGCTAAATATCATACAGTACAAATGGAGGTTGATACTGGCAGAGCTGTATCTGTGGTTGTAGAACCTGCCCTTAATAAGATTTGCTCAGGACTCCAACCTTAAAGCTGGTGTGAGACCTCAGCCAGACTGAAAACATCCAGTGGGGACCTGTTACAGATTACGGGTACAACTGCGGATCCGGTATCTTATGAGAAGCAGTTGGTACAGTTTCCACTGATGGGAGTAAAAGGCTTGGACGGAATTGGTTGAGAAGGATTCACCTGGATTGGCTCAACACTTTTTGATTGAAAACTGGCTGTCTCAGTGGAGTCCTAATGAAATACCTAGGAATGTTTCAGGAAGGGCTAGGGACTATCAAAGGGGCCAAGGCGACTTTACATGTTGACCAGGAAGCAATTCCAGGATTTTGCAAGGCCCTCCCAGTGCCATTTTCCTTGCAAGAAAAAGTGGAGGCGGAAATCAGGAAGTTGGAGATAGAAGGAATCATCAAACCAGTGCAGTTTGCAGAATAGGCAGCACTGGTGATACTGATTATGAAGCCTGATGGCTCAGTTCATCTTTGTGGGGATTTTAATCAAATGATAAACCACTTCTCACAGCTGGATAAATACCCAATCCCTCACATAGAGGACTTGTATGTAAAGTTTACAGGAGGGTTGTTCTTTATGAAGCTGGGCATGAGCCGTGCCTACCTGCAATTGCAACAGGATGAGGAGTCCCAGAAATATGCTACAATTAATACCCAGAGAGGTTTATACCAATATACAAGGCTGCTATTTGGGGTACCATCAGCCTGTGCCCTTTACCAGCAGATCATGGAGAACATTTTACAAGGACTACCCCATTTATCTGGATGGTGTGTTAATACCAGGGAAGACCAATAAGGAGCACTTGGAAATCTTGGACAAAGCCCTTAAATGTTTCTCCCAGGTGAGCGGATGCCTTCGAAGGGAAAAATGTGTGTTCCAGGCACCTTAGGTGACCTACTGGTGTTACAGAGTCAACTAAACCGCGTTACACCCATTGGAAGATAAAGTAAGGATGATAAAAGGAGGCCCAGCTCCCACATCTGTACTGGAGCTCGGCTTTTTCCTTGGGTTAGTGAATTATTACTCAAAATTCATACATAACCTGGCATGTTGGCATGTTTACACCTGCTATTGGAAAAGGGTGAGAGTTGGAAATGGTTGCGTAGCCAAGAAGCAGCCTTTAGGGAAGTGTAAAAGCAGCTAACATCATTTTAGATGTTGGCACATTATGATCTCAGAGCCTCACACAGGGCATGTCCTGAGCAGAGGGACCCTAGGCCAGCCCAGAGCAGAATGCCACAACAAAGCCAAGCCTCAGCCAAATGGCTAAAAGTGGCGCTGACATGCAATGCCTCCCATAATGGTATTGGGGGTAGTGCTGGCTCACCAGAGGCCCAACTGAGGAACATCTGATAGGGTACGCTTCCGGGCCAAATGCAAATAGAGAAGGAAGGTTTAGCAGTTGTTTTTGGTGCGAGGAAGTTCCACCAGTATCTTTACAGGCAGGAATTTGTCATAGTAACAGATCACAGACCCGACGCTAGGGCTACTGAAGGAAGACAAGGTGATGCTGCCCATAGCTTCCGGTAGAATTCAGCGCTGGGCCCTTATTTTCAGTGTACAAGTGCAAATTAGAACACCATCCAGGAAACCAAGTGGCTCATGTGAGTGCCTGGAGTCACCTTCCACTGGCAGATACTCCGTTGTGCCTCCCCTGGAAGAGCCCTCCCCATTCTATGGGGAGCAAAGGTGATTGTTCCAAGTAAAAGGTCACCACCAGATACTGACCAAACTCCACCAGGTGAATCTGAAGGTTTCCAAGGTGAAGATGCTGGCAAGAAGCTATGTCTGGTGGCCAGGGTTGGATACTAACATAGCTGTGTTGGTGGGGCAGTGACCAGAGTGCCAACAAGGACAAAAATTGCCATCAGCAGTGCCCCCACATGTGTGGGAATGGCTGGGCAAACCCTGGACTCAGTTGCATGTTGGCTATGCCAGCCTTTTCATGGGCTCAGTGTTCCTGGCCATTGTGGATGCCCATTCAAAGTGGTTGGACGTGCATAAAGTTAATTCGGCAAACTTAGGGATGATGATTGAGAAACTGCAAGCATCATTTGTGATACACGGACTCCTAGAAATATCATTCACAACAATGGGACATCACTTACCAGCAGGAAATTCAAATATTTCCTAAAGTCCAATGGAATTCGGCACATAAGGACAGCTCCATACCATCCATTGTCCAATGGTCTGGTAGAAAGAGCAGACCAATCGTTGGAGGGAGGCTTAAAGAAGCAGCCTACAGCTTCACTCAATACCAAACTGTCCCAGTTCCTGTTCGATTATAAGACCACCCCACACACAACAACAGGGAATTGCTCCAGCAGAGTTGCTGATGGGGGGAATACTCCGCACCAGGTTAACCCTGATATTCCCGGACCTGGGGGGAGAGAGCTGAAACAGCAGAAACACTAATGCTGGCCACATGCCTCCTCTAAGCGAGACAGACAAATAAATTCAGGGCATGACGTTTTGTGCAGGAACCATGGGAATGGCCCTGTATGGGTACAAGGTGAGGTTAATGTGAGGTCAGATCCCATGACTTACAAACCTTGGGTAGGTGATACAGTCCTGAACAAAAACATGGATCACCTGAAGCTGTTACCTACAGACGGGGCAGGAGCAAAACATACCTGGACCCTCTGAACAGTAAGAAGGCCTGTCAGAAACTGTAGGTTCTCCCTTTCAGTCTAGTGTTGTGGAAAGCTCAGAGTCTGAGATGGTTGCAGCCTTGATACCAGTGGTGCTGGCAGAAGAGGAGGAGACTCTCCCAACATGCTCCAGACACAAGAGACTGGCCATAGTCCGGTATACACCACCAGTATCTGAGTCCGAGTTGGAGTAACCGGACCTGGGGCGAAGGCATCACAAGAGAAACTTCAAATGAAACACCAGGCCTACATCCCTGGACTTAGTGGGGGAGAGGGATGTAGTGATTGGGACCAGGTAGACCTCTTTAACTACAAGGTTCTTGATTGGGGTTAAAAACGAAAAGAACTGCGGATGCTGTAAATCAGGAACAAAAACAGAAATTGCTGGAAAAGCTCAGCAGGTCTAGCAGCATCTGTGAAGGAAAAAACAGTTAACGTTTCGGGTCTGGAGTTCTGAGGAAGGGCCACTGGACCCGAAACATTAACTCTGTTTTTCCTTCACAAATGCTGCCAGACCTGCTGAGCTTCTCCAGCAATGTCTGTCTTGATTGGGGCTGTTTACTAGGTCAAACAGGAAAGCACTGGCTGACCAATATCACCAGGAGACTCCCTCCAATTCAATTTTGATTTGATTCCTACCCCCTCTCCATCTCTTTATCTTTCACATAGACATTGCCCCTACTGGGCTCTGCTTCTCACTGGTTCCTTAGCCACATGGGTGTTTTTTCTGGCGGTGGAATATGAATAAAGTCATTTACACAACTGTTGTTTTCACCATCTTGCACCCACACACGCACGACATGGGTGTCGGGCAAAATGAGCACTGCTGCTGTATGGCAATAATATAGGGGGAGAAAAAATATATATAAACCAGGAAATGAGAATCTCCTCAGTTCAGGGGATTAACTCTGAGCTTGGTGACCACAGCCAGTGTACTGTGCACAAGTAAGTAAAGGGTGATATGATGACAGGACTCTGGCCTCTATGTAGTTATTTCAGCTGTTCAAAACTAGGTGTGCCTTAGAGTTTTAGCAAGACTTCCTTATTTTTATACTCCACTCCCTTCAAAGTCCAAGACCACAATTTAATAACCTTCTCTATTACCTGCCAAACTTGAAAGCTAGCACGAGAACCCCAAATTCCTCTGTGGTGAAACTTCCCTATTTAAGGAAGATTCAGCTCTCTATTCTTCCTGCCAAAGAATGTAACCTCACATTTTCCCACATTATATTCCAATGTCAATATTTTGTCCACTTGTTTAATCTATCTATATCCCTCCATAGACTCATGTGTACTTGCTACCTGTTTTCTTGCCTAGTTCTGCGTCATCTGCATGCTTCCCTCATCTAAATCATTAATATATGTTGCAAATAACTGTGGCCCCAGCACTAATCGCTCTACCTAGTTACTGCTTACCCTCTTTATCCCAATTCTGTATTCTCTTAGTTAGATAACCATCCATCCATGCTATTATACTTCCACAACACCATTGTGTACCTCATCAAGTGCGTTTTGAAAATCAAAATGTATTACATCACTTACTTCCCCTGTACCTACCCTGATGGTAACCTCCTCAAAGAATTCCAGTAAATCTGTCAGACATGATTTCCCTTCATGAAGCCATGTTGGCTCTGATCATATTATGTATACCTAAATGCGGTGTTATTACATCCTTTCGAGGATCATAGGAACAGGATTAGCCCCTTGAGCCTAGTCCTCCATCCAATGATGTGGAGGTGCTGGTGTCGGACTGGGGTGGACAAAGTCAGAAGTCACACGACACCAGGTTATAGACCAACAGGTTTGTTTGAAATCACAAGCTTTCGGAGCGCTGCTCCTTCCAGGTGACGTCACTTCACCTGATGAAGGAGATGTGCTCCAAAAGCTTGTGATTTCAAATAAACCTGTTAGACTATACCCTGGTGTCGTCTGCCCTTCAATAAGATCATGGCTGATCTGCGACCTAACTTATTGTGTCTCTAAGTGCTTTCTATCATCTCTCCTGAATGGCCTGGCCCTAATTCTTAGACTACCACCCATTGTTCTAGAATCTTCAATCGGTGGAAATAGTTTGTCTTTATCATTATCTACCCTGTCTTTCCCTGTAAATATCCTGAAGGCCTTGATTAGAGCACCATTAACCTTCTAAATTCTAGAGAATAAAGGCCTAATTTGTCTCATCTCTCCTCATGCCTTAACCCCTGAAGTCCAGAGATCATCTTCGTAACCCAGCTTTGAACTCCCTCCAAGGCTGAAACATCCTTCCTAAGGAATGGTGCACAGATCTGCTCACAGTGCTCTAAGTGGGGCCTAACTAGGGTTTTGTATAACTTCAGCACAATGTCCACATCCCTCTATGCCAGCCCTTTAGATGCAAAGGTCAGCGTTCCATTCGCCGCCTGGTCTATTTTCCGCACCTGTTTGCGGCATTTTATAAGCTATAAACCTGAACCCCTAAACCTCATTGGACATTGGACACCTGCTGTAATTAACGTTGTGCCTTCTAAAAAATACCCTGATCTATCCTTTCTCAGTCTGAAATGGATTACCTCACACTTATACAAAAATCCATCTGTCACAGCTTTGCCTATTCACATAATCTATCAATGTCCTGTTGTAATTTTATGTTGTTGTCAACACTGTCTACAATGCTGCCCAATTTTGTGTCATCAGCAAACTTGGATACTCAACTTTTTAATGCCATTATCCAAGTCATTAT
Organism: Rhincodon typus; assembly: GCF_021869965.1. Lineage (NCBI taxonomy): Eukaryota > Metazoa > Chordata > Chondrichthyes > Orectolobiformes > Rhincodontidae > Rhincodon > Rhincodon typus. The sequence goes on along the minus strand of NC_063337.1, from coordinate 107,987,557 downwards.
TGAATATTGTGACTAAATCAGGCATACACACAGATCCCTGTGGGACATCACTAATCACATCATGCCAATTTGAGTAAAAACCGAAAGAACTGTGGAAACTGTAAATTGGGAACAAAAGCAGAAGTTGCTGGAAAGGCTCAGCAGGTCTGGCAGCATCTGTGGAGAGAAATCAGAGTTAACGTTTTGGGTCCAGTGACCCTTCCACAGAGCAGAGGAAGGGTTACCGGACCCGAAATATTAACTCTAATTTTTCCTCACAGATGCTGCCAGACCTGTTGAGCTTTTCCAGCAACTTCCGTTTCTGTTCCTGCCAATTTGAGTACTTACTAGTTATTCCAACTCTCTGTTTCCTGCCACTCAATCTATTTCCTACCAATGTCAGTAATGTGGCCTCTATTCTGTGGGCTTCCATTTTAGTAACAGTGTCTTGTGTAGGACTTTATCAAAAGCCTTCTGGAATTCCATATAAACAACATCCATCAGCTTATCTCTGTCAACCACTGTTAGCGCATCTTTAAAAAGCACAATGAGGTTTGTCAGGCATAACCTACCCTTCATGAATCCATGCTGACACTCCCTGATTAACTGAGATTTTTTTGAGGATTAGGGCATTGGAAATGTTCTCTCCTATCTCTTTTAATACCTGTAGATGGAAACCATTAGGTCCTGGAGATTTGTAACATTTCAATTCCTTAATTTCCCCATTGTTGATGATTTACTTAAAGTAATTTTATTTTGACCCTGTCCCTGATTCTTGGCTAATTCTTTGGGACATCTGGGAAGCTATCCTCCTTTTCTGCTGTGAATACTAAAGCAAAATAATCGTTCAGCCATCCTCACTGACAACATCCCCACTCTTACCCTCAATGGATCAATAGTACACTTAACCAGCTGCTTCCCTTTATATAATTATAAAGCCTATTCTTATTGATGTTTTATGTTATAATAAACTGTAACATTTCCCTAATGATAGATGTCAGCTAACTGTCCTGTAGTTAGAGATAGTAGGAACTGCAGATGCTGGAGAATCCGAGACAACAAGGTG
>NC_063337.1:107958779-107971512 GCF_021869965.1 Rhincodon typus | reverse complement strand
GGCCTAGACCCTTCATTTTCTGAAGAAGGGTCTAGGCCCGAAACGTCAGCCTTCCTGCTCCTCTGATGCTGCTTGGCCTGCTGTGTTCATCCAGCTCTACACCTTGTTATCTAGCATCCATACTTGTTGGATGCTACAACATTAAAGGGTTAAATAATTACACGAAGCAGCTGTTTACAAACTTGAGTTTCATTTAGTTTGAATCATTTCATCGCCCATTTGCTCTGCATGCAGAGTAAAGGGGCTCAGGGGTCAAATGCTGGTCAATGGTGAGATTGATTGCAAACTGAACACTGGCCACTCAATGACGGTGAAGTTTGCCACAATAACTTAAAGAGGCCAATGCTTGTGAAAGGTGAGCCATTATTTATGCAACGTCAAAAGGTGCAATGGGAGGCCCACACCATTACTTCATTTTTTTCTTTCTTTATTCATTCACAGGATGAAGGTGTCGCTTTTAGGCAGCATTTATTGCCCATCCCTAATTGCCCAGAGGGCAGTTCAGAGTCAACCACATTGCTGTGGGTCTGGAATCACATGTAGACCTGACCAAATAAGGACATTAGTGAACCAGATGGATATTTTCCATGACAATCGACAATGGGTTCCTGGCTATCATTAGATTCTTAATTCCAAATATTTATTGAATTCAAATTCCACCATCTGCCATGGCAGGAATCAAACACAGAACATTATCTGGGTCTCTGGATTAACAAGTGCAGCGATAATACCACTAGGCCATTGCCTCCCCATTATGCAAGGTTAATGTTGGTCTGAATACAGTGAGACACAGTGATTGATTTCACCCTGGGATGTGTCAGGGTTGAGGGTGGCAGTAGGCACTTCATTTTTGATATAATTACTGATTACTTTGGGTCACCAAGCTGGTGCGTGAGCGAAGGCTGATGGTGAAGCTGAAGCTGGCTGAATGATGGAGATATGATGGCCCTTGCTGTCAGGGTGCAGCCTTTCAGCTGACTGTACCTTCCAATGCTCTGACTTCTCTCAGCTGGAAGGACATTGGCAATAGATGTATGGACACCACGTCCTGCAAATACCCCTCCAAGCCACACATCATCCTGACTTAGAACTATCATTGTTCCTTCACTGTCACTGCATCTGAAACTTCCTTCCTAATAGCATAATGGGTATACCTACACTCCATGAACTACAGTAGCTCAAAGAAATGGCTCACCAACATCTCCTCATGAGCAATCAGAATTGTATAATAAATGCTGGCTTATTTAGCAGTGACCTATGTCCAACAAAAGACCAAATGAAGGCGGCCAGTTGCTGGTTTTGCAGCATCAGAGGAGTAGGAAAGTCAACGTTTTGGGTCGAAGAAGGGTCCCAACCTGAAACATTGACTTTCCTGCTCCTTTGATGCTGCCTGACCTGCTGTGTTCCTCCAGCTTCACATTGTGTTGTCTCTGACCCAGCATCTACTATCTCCCAGTTGCTGGTTTTATTGTATTAGAGTTAAGCAAAGAGCACTAAAATGAACCACTCTGAAGTCAAAAATATTTAAGGCCAGATAAACCTTGAAAAAATTAAATCATGGAGAAATTGCCAGGGTTTTTGAGGAATTTCTGCAGTTTTGAAGATGGGCACACACTAACGGTACTGAACAGCAGTGGAAGGAGTGGATGTTTGTGATTTGTGGTGCTATGCAAGCAGCTGCTTTGACCAGGGTCCAGGTTCTTGAGGGTTGTTGGAAAATTAATCCCTCTCAAGCTGGCTCTGCCATTCAATAAAATCATGGTCAATCTTCTTTGTACTTTGAAATGCACATTCCCAACTATCTTCAATAATCTCTGATTCTATAGATTATCAAGACAGTATCCACCTCCTTCTTATAACATCAATGACACTAACTCCTCTACCTTCTGTGGCAGACAGTTCCATATTCACAAATCACACTAAGAAAATAAATCTCATGTAGGTTCCTAAACCCTAATTATATAACAGTGCTGCCTCGTTCTGAATCCAACCATAAGATGAAACATCCTTTCCACACCCAATTTGTCAAGATCATTTTGAATCTTATACACATTAATCAGACTCCTGAAAATCCTAAACTCCTGGAGAAACAAAATCAGGCTATTAATCATTCCTCATAAGACATCCTGCTCATTCCAGGTATCAATCTAGAGAACCTTCTGTAAGTACCTCTGACATATTTACATCTTTTCTTAGATATGGAGACTAAAACTGCATACAGTATTCAAGATGTGGTCTCACCAATGCTCTGTATAACTGAAGGTCTGCATCCTTCCTTTTATGTTCAATTCCTCTCCTAATAAAGAAAAGCATTCCATCAGTCTCCCTCATTACTTTCTGTTATCTCCATATTAACTTTTTGTCACACATGTACTAGAACATCTAGATCCCTCTGCACTTTGGAATTCTGCAGTCATTCACTATTTATAGAATACTCTGCTTTTTTATTCTTCCCATTAAAGTGAACAATTTCAGTTTACATACACTTCATTTGTCACATTTTGATCACACTCAACCTATCCACATCCATTTCCATTCTCTTTATATTCTGTTCATAACACACTTTCCTACAAATCTTCTGTGAATTTTGCTATTGTATCTTTACTCTCCTCACCTAAGTCATTGATTTAAAAAATTGTAATGTTATTCCTCAATAGGGTAGCTCAATGTAAGTAAAGCCCTGCTATTCCTAAAGTTGTCACAAAAGTTAAATAGTTTATAAAAGTATGCTAAATTCCCCTTTGATCTGTCTTTTAGACACAGGCTATCAAAACAGCATGGATTAGCTTTCAATGCTTAACAAGAATTACTTATTATTAAAACAGGTTCTGGCAAAGGATAAACAACTATGTATTGACAATATATAACTCTACTGGTTAAGACTCTAAACGCCTGATAAATCTTTCCATGCACACGCATACAGCCACCAAACAACAATGAGACTGTGGGCAGAAGTAAAGACTGGAAGGCAGATCGATAGTCCCTGTCCACACGGTTCAATGAGGTGAAACTTTTGGCTTGTCAGGACTTGTTGCTCCTTGATCTTCCTTCTCCAGATACTTCCACATGTTTGTTGGATGAACAGGGAGACTGGCTCACACCTACACTGTCTCTGACTTATTGGTTAAGAACCAAAGCTTGCAGCAACTATGAGGGTAAATAAACTGGCTTTCTCCAGGCTTGAATGCTTCTTATTGAATGAGAGACCAGTTCCTTGCTTTCCAGAGGTCCAATGACTTCTTCCTGGACTTGCACACCCACAAGCCCTTCAGCTACATTTAAACTGATCATACAGTTGTTGCAGGCAGAAGGTCTTAAGCAACTGGTCACCAGTCCACAGGCCACTCAACTACTTATTGCTGGTCATTATCACCCTTTATATACACCCACTTGCTGAGCTCATTTGTAGTAATCTTCTCCACTACTTGTACAAGCAGCAGTGTATACAACACTTATAATGAGCACCAGCTAAACTGCTTTTAAATGTGCAATCATCCTTTCCAAAACCTTTGTTTTATGGAAGAATTCTTTTCAAATTTCTGACCACAATCAAAAACAAAGGAAAATAATTGATACAGTCTTTATGTTAAAATGTTGAGGTCCCAACGCAGACCCTTGTGGGATGCCAATCATCATATCCTGTCAATCAGAATCCAGCGTTTATGCCGACACTCTGCTTTCTGCCAGTCAGCCACTTTCAATCCCTGCTAAGATGCTTCCCCTTCACCATGCGCTCTTACTTGACACAATAATCTTTTATATGACACCTTGTTAAATACCTTCTGGAAATCCAGTCCAGGGAATGGGCTATTGTTCGTTCTGTAGTCCAGTGCAATTAACCTGGTGGGTAGAGGTAGACTAGCCTGGCAGCTGCACAGATTAGTCACGGGTCAGGTTACTTATCAATCGGGGCTGTTCATCCAAATTGGTGAGGAACAGTGAACCATGATCAGACCGGGGGGATGGGGGAGTCTGTTCACTGAAAGTCAAGAGGGAATTATGAGGGGCCACTGCTCTAGGAAGGAAGTGGGGCAACTCAACTGTGGGTACTGGAGACAGCATGCGGTGTGCAGAGGGGTCAATAATTGTGAAGGCAGCATGTGGACTCTGCTTGTAAGCAAAGTGAGACTTTGAAGCGGCAACTGCATTTATTAGGTACAGTCACAGTACAGGCTGAAATCATTTGTAACAATCACATACTGCACGTGAAATGCATGCAGTGTCCAACTGAGTAGGGTAAAAATCTTGGTCACAAACAATCGTGACAATCTTATTGATTATTGCAGACTGAAGATTGCAGGCCACGATGCACAAAGATAATCCAAGATCCCCTCAGCTGCACATGAGCACAAAATTGAATTCCTCTCAGCTTGAACTGCACATATTTGCCAACATGCTTTATTATACACTGCGGCCTGCTTTGAGCAATGTGTGATGGGATGAAAAGTTCGTAATAATTATACAGCACTTACAATCCCCTATGGTATTCTTGCAACAAGACATGCTGTAGACATTGAAATAAGAGGTTTATGTCAAAGGTCAATCCCAAGGTCTCCTCATCGGAAATCCTCCATTTCACATTGTATGGAGGAGTATGCTAAACTGCCAAGGGGCAGATGCCTTACAAGATTGGTTTTTGGGAAACAATGTCTAGCCTTTGCATCCATAGCTGATGATTCTGTCATGAAACCCATTGCCTGAGGCCAAGCATAGGTACAATGCAGCCCATCCTTTGACCACAGCCATTGTGCAGCTGAGGTTAGTTGTGAGTTGAAGGTGAGGATATGATGCTTGGATTGGTCTGGCGGAGCCTTGCAGCATAGTTCAGACAGAGTGTGCTGCACTATCTGAGTATGCTGTGCTCTACACAGCTAAAGGTCAGCACTTGATGGACTCAAGAACTGGGACAGTGGCAGCAGACTTCCAAGGAACAAAGTGATGACACTGAGCAGGAGAAACATCACCTTCTGGATGGTAGAGTGGTGCCATGTCAAGCACAATAAGCCAGAAAAGATTTAATTGATACTTGGTTCCATAGATAAGAGCTAGATGCAGAGATCATTCATTTACTATAAATCAAAATGCAAGCAGTCTCTGCCTGTTCCCAAATGGAAGTGCAGCTTCTGTCTGTTTGTTGTTCACTGTTGCTGAATATAAGTGAATATTTTCAACCATTTAAAAGCTTTCAAGTATGTCATGGACCTACATTGAACAATGAAAAGGGCTACACTGGGGAAGAGGAGCACTCCCTTAGACGGGGTTCCAAGATGGGATGAGGGTAAGGATTGCTAAGCTGTGTAATTTAGTTTTTAAATATGAATGTGCACTTGTACGATCAATGAAGTGTCAGCATGGCACCTACATGCCCAGGGAAACATTTTGTTAATGGTTCCCTCCCACTACATGCACTATGAAAGGTAACTCCCGACTGGCACTGGTTGACTGGGAGCACAGCTGGGATTTAAAAATGGTGCCAGGAGTCATTTGATTCCTGGAATCAATTTGATCCCAACAAAGTTGAAAATTAGCTGATGTTTGATAAAATTCACTCCTAAGCATCCAGCCACAGCTCCTTCATGATGAATTCTAAAACCTTCCCCATGACAGATGCCAAGCTATAGTTTCCTGTCTTCTACCTCCATCCATTCTTGGAATAGAGGAGTTATATGTGAAATTTTCCACTCATTTAGAAACTTTCTAGTGAATCTTGGGAACTTTGGAAAATTAAGAATAACCAATCCACTGTCTCACAAACAACCTCTTGTAAGGGTTACATTGAAGTCAATCAGAATCTAGAGACACCATCAGTTTGCTCAGCATAGCTTCTCTGGTGGTTATAATTTCAACAAGTTCCTCTCTCTCTCTTCCTTTACCTCCTGGTGTATAGTTATAACTGGAATGTTTTACTTTGTTTTACATAGAATTTTTCCCAGAAAAGCTGTGTAAGGGCTGTGCAAATCACAGAATGGCAGAATTGTTGTGATGCTCAAGGAAGCTATTTGGCTCATCCTGTCTGCACCTGCAAATGATTGAACCACATCATTATGGTGGATTCATGTTGATATTGCTTCAATGAGTGCAACAGAACAAAGTGATTTAATTCTGAACACAATATGGCAATGAACTAATTTTACCTAAGCTCCCTGACAGAGCTATATATTCCAACCAAATTCCTCTGCTCTTTCATTGAATCCTTTAATATGTTTCCTCTTTCAGTATTTACCTAATTCTCTGTTAAATGTCATTATTGAATTCTGCTTCAAGAGCTACTTGCATCCACTCATTCAATATTTTAATAATTGCTTTTTATCCAGAAATTCTTTGAATGTCTTCCTTTTAGTGAAGTGTATGTCTCCCTGTTACTGATTCACTGATCGCTAATTTCCCTTTCAAACCTTTAAAGTGTGTCAGCACTTTCCTAATGTCAAGCTCAATCAGTGTCAATGAAAACAGGCCTCATATTTTAGATCTATTATCCCTGAAAAGATCTGATGACTCTCCTCTTCCCTGGACTGCTGTATTCTCCTGGTCATTCTAGATTGATGCTGACAATATTGTCAATCATAGCAGCAGGCTGTCTATCTGCGTCAGAGGATTCCAATAGGGAGCCAAGCCTGTGAATCATATTGGCTGCTGAGCATGGGCTTCTGATGAAGGAAGTGTGCCATGGAGTTAATAAACCACAGCTTGTGGCCAATCACAACATCTATTTCCAGCCCATATGTGGAAACCTATTCCCATCAGGATGAGAGATGGCTTTTTCTGATGAAGAGTCTAGGCCCGAAACATCAGCCTTCTCGCTCATATGATGCTGCTTGGCTTGCTGTGTTCATCCAGCTCTACACCTTGTTATCTCTTATGAGAGATGGTTTATATCATTACCTTATATTGAAATTGTTCCATAACTTTAGAAATACAAATACACCTCTTCCACTATATCTTCTTTGTCTGAGATTGGAGATTTTGGAGTTAATTATATCTTTACTCTCGGAATAGCTACTGAACATGTGTTCAAACTGCCTTGTCACTGAGATGCCCACTCACATTGTAATAGAGACAGAACCCACTGGGTTTCAGGAGGAGTCACAACATGTATATTTAATCAAACCTGTTAATGTTCACACACAGGATTACAAAGCTCGCATTGCTACAGAAAAAAGGAGGCTGTATATTTTACTTATATGTCAGATATAAAGCCACAGAATATTATTGGTTCTAAGGTAAAACATTGTTGTGAATTTCCAGCACAGTTTACATTTAATTTTAAACAAACAAAATCATATTAGTGCAGGTCGAATCCCTGAAACAAAGTTTTGGTCTGGGTTTTGGGGCAGGGTTAGGACTCAGATATAGAATCATATAGTAAAGAAAAGGCCTTTTGGCCCATCAAGAATGTACCAATAAAAATAACTACTCTCATTCTACACTGGTCCCACTTTGCAGCACTTGACCCATAGCCTTGAATATTATGGCATTTCAAGTGCTCATCCAAGCACGTTTTAAAGGTTGTGAGGTTTCCTGTCTCAACTACCCTCCCAGGCAGTGCATTCCAGATTCCCACCACCCTCTGGATGAAAAGATTTTCCTCAAATTCCCTGTCAACCTTCTGCCTTTCACTAAAATTACGCCCCCTTGTTACTGACCTATGACCTAACGACATCACCTGTTTCCCTGCAGAGATCATGGAGACATCAGTAGTAATCTTTCAAAATGTTGCAACACCATGGCTCTGTGGTTAGTACTGCTGCCTCACAGTGCCAGGAACCCAGATTCAATTCCAGCTTCAGGCAACTGTCTGTGTGAGGTTTGCACACTCTCCCTGTGTCTGTCTGAGTTTCCTCCGGTTGCTCCAGTTTCCTCCCACAGTCCGAAGATGTATAGGTTAGGTGGATTGGCCATGCTAAATTGTCCATTGTGTCCAGGGATATGTAAGTTAGATGGAATTGCCATGGGAAATGCAGGGTTACACGGATAAGGTCGGGGGGGTGCGGGGGTGAGTCTGGGTGGGCTGCTCTTCAGAGAGTCAGTGTTGACCTGTTAGGCTGAATGGCTTGTTTCCACACTGCAGGAATTCTATAAAAATAAATTCTATAAAAACACTCCCTAGATTCTGTAAAGGTCTCAGTGGAATGAAAGAAGACAAATGTAACTCCTTTGTTCAAGAATGGAATGATGCAGAAAGCAAGAATCTATCAGCCAATTAGTTCAAAGTCTGTGATTGGGAAAGTACTAGAATCAATTAGGCAAAGTCTCCATAGTCCTAGTGGACTGTAGGACTGTTTTCTCATGAGAGAGAAGACTGTTGTGAGTTTAATCCGAGGGTCATCACACCTCAGTGATGGGGGAAGTTGAGAAGGAGAGTCCTTCATGGTAACCTCAGCTGATATAGTAATTGAAGTCATGCTGTTGGTATCACACAGCATCACAAACGAGCTGACCAATCTAACTAACTTCCACTCCAATAAGGAAAGATGCCATGGCACGATATTCAGAAAATCATTGTACAATCAGAGAGAGTCACAGAGTTTTGTTAAAGGAAGTCTATGTTTGACAAAAATATTAGAAATTTTTGAGGATCCAATGAACATGCTGGATACAGTGGAACCTGGTATTGTAGCACTTCAGAATTTCCAAAGTGTATTCGATAAAGTGTCACATAAAAGATTAAACAAGATAAGAGTTCACAGTACTGTATTAGGAATGATAAACTAAAACCCATCTGGTTCACCAATGTCCTTTAGGGAAGGAATCTGTCATCCTTACCTGGTCTGGCATACATGTGACTCCAGACCCACAGCAATGTGGTTGACTCTGAACTGCCCTCTGGGCAATTAGGGATGGGCAATAAATGCTGCCTGGTCAGTGACGCCCTTGTCCCATGAATGAATGAATAAAGAAAAAACTAGAATTGATAGGGAACTGGGTAGCCAACAAGAAACGGGGAGTTGGGATAAATGGGTCACTTTCACAATGCAGACTAGTAGAGTATCAAAGTGGTAGGTGTTTTGGCTGCAAATATTTTCAATCACTATTAATTACCTGGATAAAAAGGACAAATGGTAATGTAAACGAATTTGCTGATGACTAACATACTGGAGGAAAACAAGTAGTGCGGAGGATACAAAGAGTCTGTGAAGGGATATATATAAATATGAGAGTGGGAAAAAAATTGGTAAATGTAGTATAATGTTGGAAAATGTGAGGTTTTACAAACTACCAGGAAAAATAGACAATTGTAAGAATATGTAAATAGAGGATGACTCCAAACTGTTTTAGTACAGAGGGATCTGGAAATCCTTGTGCTTTAATCACAAAAAGTCAGCGGGCCCAACAAATAAATAAGAAGACAAATGGAATGGCCCTTAGTGCGAGCAGGATGAAACATAAAAAATAGGAAAGGCTTGCTACAATTCTACAGAGAACACAATACAATCTGTAATTTTGGTCACCTTACTTAAAAAAGGACATATATGCCCTGGAAGCAGTTCTGAGAAGGTTCACCAGGCTGATCCTAGGATGGTGGCTCTGACTTCTGAGAAAGCTTGAGCAGGTTAGGACAATACTCCTTTGGGTTTAAAAGAATGAAATGTGATCTTTTGAAATAAATAAGATTCTGAGAGGGCTTGATAGTCTAGATACTGAGAGGATGTTTCCACTTGTAGGCAAATCTAGAACTCAAGGACGCACTTTACAAATAGGAGATGTCCAGCTTAAGCTGGGAATGAAAAGTGACTTCTTCTCACGGAGTTGTTGGTGTTAGAATTCTCTTCACCAGTGAAGTTTGGAGCATTGAATGTATTCAAAGGTGAATTAAATGTCTAATGAACAAGGAGGGTTATAGAGGACTGACAGGAAAATTAACTTAAGGCAACTATTAGATTAGCTATAATCTAATTGAATGATGGAACAAGCTTCAGGAGCCAACTGGCCTATTTCTGCTCCTATTTCCTGTGTTCTTATGACATCCTGAATGAGTTTGAAAAGGGTGCTGTGATGACAGCAAAATGAATGTGGAACTATTTGAAAATAAAATTGTGGGAAACAAGGCACAGAGTTTGGAGCAATTAATTATTTCTTGATAGGACAATAGATGGTTAGAGAGGATGAAGGCATTAAGGACAGACGTCTTGAGGAAATGGGTGATAATGGCAACTTGGAATTCCAAATTAAAGGTGATGTGTGAAAATACTACAGTTAGAGATGCATGTGATGTGTCATCATTTTTGGTAGAAAGCTGACATTCTACCTTCTACCTATAATGGCGCAGATCTTACAATGATAATAGGAGTAAATGTGGGGATGTTCACTGCTATTGCAGGATGGGGCATCCCCAGGGATGCCCCATCCTGCACACATGTGTGGTACTTAACTGGGAAATTTATGCTTCCATGAGACATTATACTGTCTGAACCGATCCCTGACTTTATTGTCAGAGATTCAGGCCTGATCACAAGCATGAAACAACAGGAACTGTAATGGAGGGGCCTAAATAAAAGGCCTGCAATCCAACAATGCTCAGACTCAATGCCCACAGTTAATCCTACAGTGCAGTACCTCTGATAGTGCTGACTCCTTATCCTTCTCTCAACAGAGTCCACCCTCCCACACACTCCTGAGAATGCTCACTCCTTTCACCACTGTCCTACAAGGCTCAGTACCACCTCCTTCCTCACTCCTAACAATGGTCATCCACCAAATCCCCAACAATGCTGACCCACACTCCTGATGATGTTTACTTATGTCACCAACATTTTGTCAAAGGCAGGAAGCACCAACTAAACAGGTCAAAATGTTTAATTGTGGTTAGTGGTGATAACCATGGCATTACCACTGACTGTAAGATTCAGGCCCATATCTTTTTGTTAGATCTTGTTAGACTGATTGAGATTATCCAAAACTAAAATAATTTGTTGGATGGTAGTTGGAGATTAAAGATTGATTTTCCTTTAGGATTCTGAAATAAAAGTATATGCTATTTACATTTTGAAATTAAAGTTTGTACCTGCACCGAATAGTTGTGGTTACATTATCCATCCATAAATCTGATACACTAAAGTATGTTTGAAGTGTAGTTACTGTTTAATGCAGAGTTGATCAATATTGAAAACAAAAAGGACTGGAAATCACAGCGGGTCAGGCAACATCCGTGGAGCAAGAGCAAGCTAATGTTTTGAATCTTGGTGACTTTTCAGTAGAGAATACCAACATCTGCTTTTACCTGTTTTCAATATGTTGTGTGAAATGGACAAAGTTCTAAATGACAGAGTTAGGGCAATATTTCACTCAAATATGAGATATCACATCAAGTTTTCATGCTCATGCTCAACTCTTGCAATTCTGGCACAAATATTTAGATATGCTTTGGCTGCCAACAACATCTCTGACATTATCTTAGTAACTACAACATACAGGTTTCACAGTTCAGTTTCATCTTTCCAGATATTCTGGTCTGTACCATTTTGAACTGGACTGAGCCCACAAGTGACAGACAAATTTTCTCTGCAGTACCCAGGCAGAGATAAACTGTAGCAAACTGAAAAAGTTGAATTGCATGATTTGATAAATGTTTGAACCAAAGATTTGAGATAGTTGGGCAAACCCCTAAGTAAAGTGATTTGCCTACAAACACACCTTATGTCAAGAAAAGCAAATGAAAACATAGTGATGCAATGAATATGCAGAAATATCTTCATTTTTCAATTTTGCTTACAGCTTGTTACAGTCTGATCTTGTACAGGGAAAGACATTTTTAAAAATTGGAAGTAGCTCTGGGTCAACTCAATGTACTTCACTTAGCTTGCTGTCTTTTGAGGACTGTGATAGATTTCATCATATTATCAATATTGTCAAACACTGTATTGCAGTGTGATGTCCAAAGCATCCTTATGGCCTTTCTGGCTTCAACTACGAAACAGGCAGCTTAGTTGCTATATATGTCGAGTCTTGTTTTCAACTGACAGAACTTTAAACTTCTCACAAGTTTGGCCATAATTTCAAGGTTTGAACATCCTTCAACAGAAACGTCAAATGTGGTTTTCACAACTGTGATTTCACGCTCTAGCATTGCCTAACTTTGCTCTGAGTGATTTGTGTGGTCCCATTACAAATGTGTATGATTTTGGTTAATTGGAGCTATTAGTTCTAAAATTCCACTTGTCATGGAACAATTCAATTTCTTTTCCATACCCCAGTAGAAATAGCTGATTGCTATTTCATGGCAGACTTTCAAATTTTCTGGATTTGACTTATTGTAATTTCATGGGACTACACTATTTGATAGTTCACAACACTCTGGTTGTCAATGGTGACATAAGGGGGGGTAAGCTGCCTTCTTGTACTAGTCCATTTGTTGTAGGTAGACTCACAATGCCATTAGGGTGGGAGATCCATGATTTTGACATAATGATGATATATTTCCATGGAAGGACAATAAATAGTTTGTGGGGGAGCTTACAGGTGATGTTGCTTCCGTGTATCTGCTGCCCCTGCCCTTCTAGATGGTAGTAGATCTGGGTTTGGAAGGTGTCACCTAAGGATCTTTGGAGAATTTCTTTAGTACATCTTATAGATAGTCGACAGCGCTGTCACTGAATGGACTGATTGAGAATCTGTGCATGTGGTGCCAATCAAGTGGCAGGGCTGGATGAACACAGCAGGCCAAGCAGCATCATAGGAGCAGAGAGGCTGACGTTTCGGGCCTAGACCCTTCATCAGAAAAAAAAGCTTTTTTTTT
>NC_063337.1:107928603-107958379 GCF_021869965.1 Rhincodon typus | reverse complement strand
TTTTTTTTCTGATGAAGGGTCTAGGCCCGAAACGTCAGCCTCTCTGCTCCTATGATGCTGCTTGGCCTGCTGTGTTCATCCAGCCCTGCACCTTGTTGTCTCGGATTCTCCAGCATCTGCAGTTCCTACTATCTCCAATCAAGTGGGCTGCTTTGTCCTGAATGGTGTCAGGTTTCTCGAGTGTTATTATATCTGCACTCTTGCAGGTAAGTGGGGAGTCCTTTCCATCAGGACCTCCAGGACGCTGCCTGCAAAGTGCTAATGACTACATCTGGAGCAAATGTCAGGAGCCAATCAGGATATCTACAGACAGAGACTTTCTCGGATAGACAACGGGCTTTTAAAGATGGTGCAGGCACAAGGAATGCCATTGAATTAGAATGTAAGAACATTAGAACTAGGAGCAGGAGAAGGAGAAGGGAATTCAGCTCCTCAAGCCTGCTCTGCCATTTGATACGATCCTGGCTGATCTCATCTCAGCCTCAACTCCACTTTCCTGCCCGCTCTCCATAATCCTTCAACATGTTACTGATTAAAAATCTGTTTGTCTCCTCCTTAAATTTAATCAGTGTCCCAGGATGAATTCTACAGACTCATGACCCTTTGAGAGATGTCATTTTTCCAAATATCTGATTTAAATTTGCTGCCCCTTATCCTAAAGCTATGACATCTTATTCTAAATTGCTCCACATGAGGAAACAGCCTCTTAACCTGTTTTTTCGTTAATCTCCTTTAGCATCCTATAGACCTCAATTAGATCTCCTCTCATTTTTCTAAACTCCAGAGAGTATAGGCTTAAATTCCTTAATCTCTCTTCATAAGACAAACTCCCCATCTTTGGAATTAATCTAGTGAGCCTTGTCTGAACTGCCACCAATAAAACTAAATCTTCCTCAAATTTGGGGACCAAACTTGTATTCAGTACTCCAGGTGCAGTCTCACTAATACCATGAACAGTTGCAGTAATGCTTCCTCACTTGTATACTCTATTCTTTTGGCAATAAATGCCAAAATTCCACTTTATCACCTGCTATACCTGCATACGAGTTTTCTGCAATTCATGTACAAGGACACCCAGATCCCTCTGCACTGAACACTTTAAATTTTCTCTCCATTTAAATAATAACTTGTCTTTCTATATCTCCCACCAAAATGGAAAAGTTTATATTTATCCATTTTAAACTTCATGTGCCAAATTTTGGCCCAATCACCTCACCTATCCATACCAATTTGTGATATATTTTATATCTTCATTGCAAGTGGGATTCTGGGATATCTGCAGAGTAGGTATTTCTAGGAAGGACATGTAGTAAGATGGAATAGAAATCAGTCATAGGAGATGTCAAAGGGACATCTGAGGTAATTAATGAGGCCCGTTTGGTAAGATACTGCAACAGAATTAATTAGGCCTTACAATGAGAAAATCTCCAAAAGAATCATGCAACTCAAACCTTCACAACAAAAAAAAAGCATAAGGTTCAGTTGGCATTGATTTCCTGAACTTCCAATCACTGATAATGGGGGGTTAGGCAGGGAGCTTTCAAATCTTCATGTAGCATCAACAGCCAAACTCCTTCTTTTAGATATGTAGCCATTCCCCGTTTGACCATTATGTTCTTTCCAAGATCTGCTGGCATCAATTCCCAAGCACTGACTTCATTAATGGCCAAACATCTGCTTCATATTTAAATATACTGCTCTCTGAAGTGTTAAAGCATCCGTAGAACCTTTTGATCAAGAACCAACTTGCAATTCACTTCCAGGCCTGGCCCCAGAAATAAACAACAGCTTGGTTGTCCCTTTCTTTAACACAAGCTGCTGCCCACAGTCCAAAGTTCATCTTCAACTCACACTCCATAGATCACAGCTCCAAACCAACATTAATAAAAGAAAGTAAAGAAAAATCAGCAAGGGTTCTAGCATTCACCCAATGACATTAGTGAACAGGACTTTTGTTTCACAGAATCAGTTTGGTTTTATCAATATTAGCTTTCAATTAGGACTTATGATTAATTGAATTTAATTTCCATTAGCTGCCATGATAGTATTCGAACTAAAGTCACCGAGACAATGGCCTGGGTCTCTGGATTGTCACTCGAGTAACATTGCCACTACGTTACTGACTCCCCTAAAAAGCTCAGGAGGTCAGGAAGCTGACTCTTGGCCTACAGACTCAGCCCTGAGGGCGGTGCTGACCCATGGCCTCTGTTTAATCGCTGCTGCCCCTATTGAGTGGGTGTTGTTGTCACTATGGGTGAGGAGTTGGAGGATGCTGTACCTCCTACCCAATGGTCTAATCAACTTCTGAACATGGCTCTGTGTAATCTACAGTAATAAGGGGACTTGCCTCACTGAGATGTCCAGGGTGCGTGAAATAATTGGCACTAAGTAGCTGTCTCCATACAAAATTACTGAGTTTAGGCTGAAGAAGGTGTTCCTGTCAGTGTAATCCTCCGACTGTGGCTAACACAAAACTTGCCAGTTTCTCTCTTTATAGAGCTAACATAGTTTCAATTTCACACCTCAATTGCTTTTTGTTCTGCACTCACTTTCTCCAACCTCCCAAGTTGCTGGCACTGTTTGTAACCTGTGTACCCTGGGGCACAAAGCCATGTCCTATTACTTTGTAATTAACTGAGTTGCAACAGCATGCCAACCAAATATGAAGGTATAATAAACAGAATTTGCTCAAATGTAATTGGTGAAGGAGACATGGTGGAAACCCCAAATGACAAGTCTGAATTTTACTAAATATTGAGATACCACATACACATTCCAATATTCATCCTAATATATTTTTGATACACCACCAGAGGAATGGTGCTGATATCTCTGAATGTATTTTCTTCAGTTTATAAGTAGTGTTTGTAAAGTGGTTATCTCAGATACCCAAAGAAAAATACTTCTGTCAGGTCAGCCTAATCTTTAAATACGTCTGCTTCAGACTCCACGCAGAAAGGCATTTTCAACTTCTGACATCACCATCTACTGATCTTTCCTCCAATGGAGATAGATTAAACCAAAGCTACAGTTTTGAAGCAAATAAGAAGCATTTTTGGGAAATGGTTATAAGTATGGAATCTATTTTATCTATCATTCTGTCCTTTAGTTTGTATAACATAAAATTCTGATTGAGAAAACTTGATTCAACCAAAAGACAGAAACACAGCAGTTTTGGGCAAAGTATTCTAAAAGTCAAGGCTGAAGAAGACTTCCTTGGAGTTTTACCAGCTCAATGCAATTTTTTAGCTTGAAGTACTTCAGGAAAGAAAATACAGAATTATTAAATAGTTTTGTACTTTACATTTCAGTAAAATAGTACACTTAGAAATCTTATAAAACTTGCTGCTGGTTTACAAGTACAGGGTACTATAACTGTTGAAACAACCATGCAAAATATGCTATATATTTCCAAAATATTCGGTAAAGATGATTGTGGAATAATTCCCTTTTAACAAGGACGTGATAAATAATATAATTTTTACCAAAGGGTGCAGTCTATCCCAAAATGATACGGCGAAAGTTCAGATTTCTTAAGCAGTTCCTTAGCTTTAGATTAGCATTCTTCAAATTCACATATTTTAAACTTTTTCACCAAAAATTATACTTTTCAATGGTTTGCAGAAAGTTCTGTTATTTTTGTTTATACTACATGCTAGATTTTAAAATGACATTGTTGAAATCATGATGCAGCCTGTGTGGTCTATGATGTCCCAGCAAGAGACAGACTAAAGCACACAGATAAGGATTATTTATTCTCTCCTCCCCTTGTACACATGTTTGAAATACCATGATAAGAGATATTTTAAAAAATACACTATCTAGATATGAACATTTTTTATGATACAGTAAGCATTCAATACCTAGAAATATTCCTACATCAGCTCACAATTCACTGTATTTAAATAAAGACTAACCCACCATTAGGATATGCTTCACTTACACGGCATGCATTAAAAAAGGATTCCTACCTCTTGAGGCACCTTATAAGGATTTCTATCGCATCTTCATCACTCAAATAATACATGAACCAAGAAACTGTGACTGCTACACAGAACTTTGTCATTAAAAATGCTGGAGAGGCTGTGAATTATGCTAATTATGTTTGGCATGGTACTGACAGTATAATGCTTTAATGGAAGTGTATACTGCTCCACATTTGTTTTCACAATCTGCAATTATTTATCTTGAAGGTACCATATAGCATTTTGTTTAAAAAATGAGGGAAGGGGAAATTACTATGATCCTAGCTTGACAGACCTTAATACTTAAAGTTGGAAAACATGACTCGAACATAGTACTGGTACAGTAAAGATGTCCATCAAACATACTACCAACAGTCAGGGTGACATCATTCTATTTTATGGAGGCCGACTGAAGCCCAGGAAAGAATGAAGAAATGATCCCAGCTTATGGATTTTGGTGAATAGTCTTCCTTTTAAAATTAGGTTCATTAATCACCTCTGGGATCAAACGTCCACCTTTCCCTAGGGCTGCCTTGAGTCCCGTGCAGCAACTATGGGCGTGAAAGGCTCCATGTAAAACAAGATTTTATTTTCTTTTCCTCACTTAACTGAGGCCATAGTTAGCAACACAGAGGCCAAACTTTCCAAGAGGTTTCACTGTGTGGGGCGAGGGTAGCAGGCTGTTACTTTTGCTTTCTAAATTTGAAGGTACTTTGGTTTTGACCATTCAGGCACAGAGATTTTAACCCCATTCCTCTCATGCTCAAAAATGGTTGTACCCAAATTTTTCGGCCACTGTATTTCAAAAACAAACGATTAGGCTGGGAATCGAGCTACTGGCAAATCTGTTTCCTAAATCATTCATATTTTATTTCTAAGTCATGACTGCATATTTCTGATTTTAGATTAACTCATTCAGTAAGACAGGTCAGTGGTAGTTAACTTGGTCAGGGTGTAAACCAGAGGTCTGACCTGAAAGTGTAACATTATCAGTCCATTAGGATAAATGTCGAGTTTATATTTCTCCTCTACTACACTGACAAAGATGAAACAGACACAGCATTAGTATGAGTACATTATCACTACACAGTCATTTATCCCAATCAATAGAATGCTGGGAATAAAACTGAATGTTTTAAATGGAAATAGAATATATATTAAAAATAACTTCAGCTGTCATTCTTGACACACAAATACAACTACTTTTCTGAAATCCCATTACTTTGACATAGCATAAGCTGCTAACGGATTGAACAGAGCAATGTTTTGTCCACATGTGTAATTCTGCAACAATATTATTTAAATATCATTTGTAGAACTTTAGACATTAACAGCTCAAAGGAAGGTAATACATCCTATTGTGTTTGCGCTAGGCCTTTGCTGGAATAATTCTAAACTAATCCTACTACCCTGCTCTCTCCTCATACTCCTTTATGTTTCTCTACTTTAAATATGTGCCTAATTATTTTATTAAAATGTATAGTAGTTTTATTTGTACAACCATGCAAGTGTCCAAAGGGTCAGTGCCAAGGAATGCATTAAGCACTGCTCATTATGTTGCTATTGTAAGGACACAGGTGGGAGATCAGCTCCAGTTCTTGAAGTAACGTGACCTACTATCGAGATCTCCCTTAATCTCAGTGACAAATATTTATCATTGTTAAAATTTGTTCACAGGATGTGGACATTGCTGGCCAAGACAGCATTAATTGCCCAGAGAACAGTTAAGTGGCAACCATTTTGCTGTTTGGATTTAATAGAGGCCAGACCAGATAAGAATGCTAGATTTCTTTCCTTAAAGGACATTTGTGACCTAGATGGGTTTTTACAACAATTGTTGCCTAATCCTAACCCTAACCCTAACCCATTAATTCAGTTCTTTATTCCAGACATTTACTGAATTCAAATTTCACCATCTGCCACAGTGGGATTCGAACCTATGTCCCTAAAACATTGGCCTGAGATCTTCATTGCTGGTCTAAGTCCTAAGTAGAAGCAAGGTCGCAGCAGGGTAAGATGCTCCAGTCTGATCTCCTCTGCTCGCCAGTTCATTCTCCTTTATTTTTTCCATGCCCCGCCCCCACCCCTTAATTATTTTTAACTTCAAATATTTAACTCTAAACTGAAGAAAGGAGTCGCCTCTGGTGACCAGGTGGGAGGTGAGTGCACAGGCCGTGTCCTACAGCGGCAGTGGAGTGAGCAGGGGCCGGAGTGATGTTGGCAGATTGGACGTGAGTTGGAGCAAGTCCTGGAGGGGCTGAGACCCGGAGTAGGGGAGGAACTGCATACCTAGGTCATTGTGGGGTCCTAGTCCCGGAGTGACTGGTGGCTGAGAGAGCTCTTCGGCTGGGCCCCGGATCGCAGGCGTTTCGGGTCTGATGAGTTCTGAGGAAGGGTCACCAGACCCAAAGTGTTAACTCAGTTTTTTCCTTCACAGATGCTGCCAGACCTGCTGAACTTTTCCGGCAACTTTGTTTTTGTTCGTGAATAGAACCCTTGCTGTTGGCTCCATTCTGCATATTCTGAAAAAGGGTCACTAGACCCAAAATGACAACTTAACTTTCTGTCCACAGATGCTGCTAGACCTTCTGATTTTTCCAACAATTTCAGTTTTTGTTTTTGCTTTCCAGCACACGCAGTTCTTTGTTTTATTTTCGAGGCTGGGACTATGTAGTACTCAGCAGCAGCACTGGGGAGATAGTAACTGCTGCTGGATTTGCAGTCATCTAGACCTTGGATTGAGGACAGGCCAAGGAAGAGATGAGTGACAATGGGAAGGAAGTTACAAGTTTGGGGATAATGAGGGAAGGGATTTGGCAGTTCCAAGCTCCTGTCCAGTTTACCGAATTTTCAGTCCCTCAGTAAGGCTGTAAGTGTCTTTGAAATAGAAAGACACCACCTTCTCCTGCCCAGGAACACAAAATAAAACACACCATGGTTTACATGTCATATTCCCTGTACAGCTGCTGGGTTAATACCTGTGGCAGCAAGATATAGATCTTAATGGGCAATAAGTGCTGACTTAGAGGCTTCCTGCCCTATCACCAAATGAATACCATCTGTTGGCCTTCTCACCTTTGGAGTTATTCAGCAAACTCAAATGATTGTAGCCAATTGGAGTCCACACCAACACCCTCCCACCTGATTCAATTACACCAATCACCAAATTCACTACAAAGTGCAGGGTTCCACCCATAAAGATCTTGTTGCATTGCTAAATGTAATATAACCTTTAAAGAATCCTGTTATATTTTCCAGTAACTTGTTAAACCATTGAACTATTTCGACAATAACCTTCAAATCTGTTGCTGTGTGTTGCTACACTTTATAGCTGAGTGGAGTTCATCAGTCAGTAGAAACCGACTGGAACTAAGCAACCAGCAAGCTCCAATGGTTCTGGCTGAATGTTTCATTTTCAGACATGTTATGCACGAACCATGGAACAATAGCTGCTCTTTCATCTTGCTGTGAAAGTATTTTCAAGTATTGCACTAGTAAATGCAATGGGCACAATGCATAACATCAGAAACATCCAGTCGGATGTTCAGACTGAGGCTGGAGGAGTTCACTTTTGGTGTAGTCCCAACACTCCATGGGTTATAACATGAAATAAAATTAGTTTTTCTTGTTACGAAGTTGCTCAATTAAATACCTAAACGATATCAGGTTTAAATAAAATGCTATTTGTAATGTGTAAGTATAAACTTTATCCTTCTAAAGATCCCCAAAACACACACGCACACACACACACATATCAGGTAAAATGTTAAAAAAGATGTCCCCTGCAGATTTTGGCTTTCTGAAAATAAAAACACTGGCTAATGGGCTATTGTTAAGGGCAAAAGGGATAAAGCATAGAATATTGTAAAGTCTGTTGCTCTAATGTTCTTGCAGGTGTGCTTAAATGACCAGTCATGCATGGTTGCTTCTGAAGTCTTACTGACATGAGTACAATATTGAGATATTCCCTCAATCACTCTTATTGATTAATAAATAGGTTTCACCTTGAACTCAGCAAGAGGGTTTACTTTTCGGAGATGAGAAGCCCTTCCTTGCAGGCATCTTGTCACCCAAATAATGATCAGATCAAACAAGGTACTCTCCATCTAGTCATTTTCAAACAGCCCCAACAGCAAAGCTGACTGTAATCAACAAACATTTGATTTCTAGGAAACCTTGTTTAAAAAAAAAAATCCCCAATGTCCACCTTTTAACAATATTTTTTCAAGAAACCACTCCAGACATTTGCACAAATTCTGATATAAATCCACTACCTGCAATCCTTCAAAGCCTAAGTCTTCTAAAAATTGTTAAATATGAAGTGTCGTCACAGCACAGAAACTGGGTATTTTGTACCGAATACTCAATTGGAAAGAAATTTAAATTATAGACGATGAAGACTCAATCATCTCTCTAGCTGTTTTGAAGATTGTTTCCAACATATGCCAATGTATAGTCTATAAGCCTCAACAGAAGCAGGTTCAAAACATTTAGATCAATGGATATGCAAATATAACCTCTTGAATAAAATGAGCAGATTTGCACAAACTTGCTGTAGGCTAAGTACAGAATAGCATTAAACTTAATTGATATTAAAGGAGTTCTACCTTCAACAGCCCTCTTGAAGAAAACCTTACAACTTCCACATGTAAGGACTCCATAGTGACATCCCGAGGCTTCATCACCACAGATCAGACAGAGCTTCTGCAGACTCAGGCCAGGGGCAAAGTGAGAAACATGGCCTCTTCCATTCTCTGGCCTTTAAAAAGAGAAAAGAATGGATTTCAAAGTGAATTGACTCACCATTAAAAATAATTACAACAAAACATCAGCCAGAAGTTTTACATAAATGAGTGGTGAAATTTAACCAATCTTGTGTCACATTACTCTCTAAATGTAAAATATTAGTTACATTCAATTGTATATTTGTGAATGAACAACTTCACTTTTAATGTGAATGTTCTGCTGATCTCATGGACTCTTGTAAAACTATTTTTTGGTCGACAGAAATCGCTAATTGGCAGATTTTCTTTTGAAGCTCACATTTGCGATGTATGGTATTTTATTTTAATTAGCTGTCTTCTGGCTAGTGCCAATTAAGGTTTCCTTTTAATGGATGTGTAAATGGTGGAAAAAGACAGTAGTATCTTTGATGGCATCTCTGATCCAGTAATTGTAATTATTATTGGGATAATGTTAATTCATTATGCAGGACACACAAGTAATTGAGCTAGGAGGTAAAAATGGATTAATAACAACTTGTTCAAGTCATTCAGGATTTACTATCTTATTCACAAAATTCTGCTCTCCAGCAATGGTGGTTTTGATGCCACGGACACCAGTTCACCAGCAAAGTAGAGCTTTTACTGCTTTGTTTCACTTCCTGTGTAGCCCATGGCAAATATTATCTTGCTAAGTGTAACAGCATTCTGTGCAAACATGAGGAATCTGAAGAGTAGGCAAAATGCAGTCAAATAGGCTTCATGCCAATTTGAGGTCAAACCCACCAGTTTGGATGACACCAGTTGAGTTAATGTCCTGTTTTTGAGGACACACAGGAACAGGGTACAAAGGGATTTATAACAATTTGCAGGTTAGTTGCTGTTTACTTTCTACTAACTGGCTCAGTTTGTTGAGGTGCTGAATGTTTCGGAGAATTAAAGACAATTAGAAAACTCTCAGGGCAAGATGCTGCATGAAGGGAAACCATTCTTTGTGACTACAAAGTCCCTGAGCACATCACCTATTTTCAGCAATGCTAGCTATCATTGAAATACTCTGTAGCCTGTAACACGAAGGGGTGGTAGTGCAGAGGTAGCAACTAAAGGTCAAACAGCTCAGAGAGGGAGGAGACAGAAAGAGAATGGAGTTCTCATCAGGATGTTCTTCCAGGAGAACATTCCCTTCCTTTAGGAACAATGTGTTTGGCGTGCCTGTGATTCAGAGCTGTATATCTATTGTAACCAGCCTTGCGGCCTCAGAAGAAGCCAAGGACATCAATATCAATGGCTGTCATGTAGACCATGGCCCTTAGGTTTTGTTTTGTCACAGTATGGTTCCAGGCTGAGACAGGCCAACATGCACTTGCTGTCTGTGCACTGTTCAGTCAGAGTCACTGATGGAGACTCCATGAGACAGGAAGGGTGCCTTTACTGTTTTCTCTCTGAACTAAGTGAAGCAGGGGAGTGAGTATATGGCTCTGTATTGATAACAAGCTGTACTTTGGTACCAAGAGCCCACTGAATGCACCCATGTGGTTTTGTGGGCATCACATCACAACACTAAGATGGACGGCAACTGTAAATGTTTACATGAGCGCAATGTGAGTTTGCTGTTTATTTATACTCAGCATGTCATTCCAGCGAGTTCTCCTTATTCCAGCCACAGTGAAGACACACCCATCCTGTGATAGTCTGCTGTCCTAACAAGCTTTCACCACCATTAACAATTAAAAGGGTCACTGCTAGGTGATGAC
This sequence comes from Rhincodon typus, assembly GCF_021869965.1. Lineage (NCBI taxonomy): Eukaryota > Metazoa > Chordata > Chondrichthyes > Orectolobiformes > Rhincodontidae > Rhincodon > Rhincodon typus. The sequence continues at coordinate 107,947,939 of NC_063337.1, read as the reverse complement.
AGGTATCTGCTCTACACCTGGGGAATGATCCCATCTGCAATCCAACATTCCTGGCCAGGATTCATATGATGGGAATCAAGCTGCCATAAGCAGCATCACGGAGCAGAATATTGTGCGACGGAAGCAATGCTTCCACTGTTGGCAGCTCCAGGAGGAGCCCTGCAGTAATCCCTGTAGTAGCTAACCTGATTTGTGGTGGTCTCCAGCATTCTCTCCAATTCAACCGTTGTGATGGTATAATTTTTACAACCAGGCATTCAGTGAACAGCTCAGGTACAGGAGGAAGGAAAGTCACAGGCAGTACATCCACTTTCCAGATGAGAAGTCATAAGCACTTCAGCCAATTTGGATTCCCATGAATACAACCTCAGTTCCCAGTGTACAATAGTCCCATCTATATGTACCACCCCCTCTCTGTTATAAACCATTCCAGTGTGCATTTGACAACACTCACATAAAAGTTATAACAACCATTTAGATTCAAATTTCTCCAACATCTAATATTCTTTACAATCAGCAACTGGTCACTTTATTGTGGTGCTTGACTTGCAATTATTCTTGCCTGGATTTGTTTTCCTACACTGATATCTCAGTCGCTGCAGAACAGCTGGCCAAGGCCGTTAATGTTCATGCAGTGAGAGAATGAGAGAATGAGCCAAAGCAGCTCTTGGCTTTTAATGGACTCAGCTTTACCTCTAACACCTGTATTTGGGTAGCAGCGAAAGGTGCTGCCTGGCTGAGAGTTAGCAGCTGCAATGATGGTCCAGTGGTGCACATGGGAGAACACAATATATTCATGCAGAGTGGAGCTCCTTCCACATTCCCAGAGCAGTAACTCAGAAATTCTAGTAATCTGTTTGAGGAGATTGCAAGAAGCCATTCTAACACTGGGCTTGACAGAATGAAGCTGTAACTTATTATGTTGCATTGAAATGGCAACATATGGAGATCTCTCACCTCAGTCTGAGCTTCCATTGCTGTACTCCAATGTTGGGAGGCTTCTGCCTGTGTGGTAACGGAAGCTGTGATATTGTTGGCTTTGCAAGTGTTCTCACGGAAGTGGTGGGAAAGGACGGGCACCAAGTTCTGTGCAAAACCACATACCAAGTTGAAGCCAGACTCTTCCTTATTCTAAGGTTTTGGAGTAGATCTGTAGCTCGGGTTGTGGCTGATGAGGTTGGTTGCCTCACCAAGCTGGTTTGTTGTTTTGCAGATGTTTCATTACCGTGCTTGATAACACCCTCAGTGCAGCCTCTGATGAAGCGTCGGTGTGTTTTCCCGCCTGGCGTTTAAACTCTGGGGTCCATTGCGATGGATTGCCTCACTTCCAGGTTTCCTCCTTAGTGGAATGTATATGGGGTTGAATTCAATGTGTTTATTAATAGCCTGCTTCATGGAGTGCCATGCTTCCAGTAGTCCTTGTGCTTGTCTCTGCCTAGCCTGTCCCAGGATCTTGGGACAGAATTCCTGTGCGCCCAGTCAACATCCTCATGGGAGGCCTCTGCAGTTGAAGTCATGCACAGTTTTATACTCTGGGGAGCTGGCACATGCATGGCCTTTCCTACTGCCCTGGTTGTTGGTCATCCTGCTCTGTGACATGTCAAATGTCAATGCTATCTCACAGCTAGCTCTAGAATACATGCAGTGACAATATTCAAGCCGACTACAAGTATTTGATTGAGTGACCATGATCTTTTCTTCTCAGCTTCTTCTGCTTTGAGGCCATTAGCCTCCAGCTCAACTGCCTGGACTGGGGGATCTGAGAGCAGAGCTAGAGGCCTCTGTCATGATGAAGGAATGTGGTATTAAGGCAAGAATGTCCAATTGTAAATTATCACAGATTGCAGAAGAAAGATGAGATTCTGAAATATCAAGCTGAATTCAACAGAAACATTCCATCATTCTCAACAGTTTCAGTTCCAGTTCTGACCACTGCCTTCAGTGACAACTGAACTAATGATGAAAGAAACATGACCTCTCCACTAGACAAAACATTTAACCATACCTGTTCCCCTCGCCATCTCTGCACTGCTGCTCCTCTGCCAATTCCCATTGCTGCCTATTCTGGGTCACCCTATCTTGGGAGAGGGATAGAAGGTGGGAGTGAATCAGTGAACGTGTAGCAATATTCTTGGGAGATATTCCTGCTAGAGTTAAATACATGATTGTGGATTACAACAGAGTAAGGTGTGGGAGGGTATAGCAAAGCTATGAAAAGTGAGGCAAGAATCACGGTCGGTGGAGATTAGTTCTAAATGAGTGAATACAATATGATGAATGGAGCCATGTGGGAAGTTGGTAATGTAAATTATGTATTTTTAAAATTGCATGCACTGATCTTGATCACAAATGAGATCTCTAAACTTATTTTAGTATCACCTTCAGGCCTTTGGGGTTAGGCTGGAGGGATTGACTGGAATGGTTACCATCTCGCACTGCGTTGTCAGTCTGTCCTGAGGATACCCTGGTTCCCTGAACAAAGGTGTCCTCTCTCCTTTTGAGCGGTATGGAAGAACCTTGGAGAGGAATCTCTGGTTTGATTCCCCACTTTTGTAGTTCATTATCGAAAACAAGAGTTATCTAGACTTGAAATGTTAGCTTGCTTTCTCTCCACGGATGGTGTCTGACCCGCTGTGATCTCCAGCATTTGTTGTTTTCAGTACAGATTCCAGCATCTGCAGTAATTTGTTCCTACATTCTGTAGTTCCTTGCCTGCTTTCTATCCTTCTTAAAACAAAACAATATCCCATGCTGCAATCAGAACGCACCTTGTCTTTAAGGAGGTGCAGTTTGACTTTAAGTAGAGTGGACTCACTTTACATGGTGTTAAACTTTTGCAAAGTCAGGCCACATGCTGAGGCACACAGCTACCCAAATATACATTCAGCACTGGGCTGCTTGCCACAGTCATTAGAATGAGTTGGCAGCACTGAATTTGCCAGCTGCCTGTCTCACTCTGAATAGCTGCAGGTTAATTATGCATTGTGATCCCTGCATTGAATTCTGGAGTTATCCAATTTTCCCTCCTTTGTTTCTCATGGAAACTGCTGAAAGCAGCAAGACGGAAGCAGTGTACCAGCTAAAATGAATCCAGGTATTTTGATATTTAATAAGAATTCACTGCTTTCAAGTTGGGTGATGTTACGTAATGGATGGATTCTTGTGCCATCCCCCAAGGTGGATTTGGTGGTAATGGGGGCATTTAATCATGTAAAAGGGTGGCAGCTGCAGACCACATTGCCTCCACCTTTGGACGACCTAGAACACTTACTGGGGCCTGGAAGTGGCCATTGGATGCCTTCTGAAAGGTTTCATCTTGCTTCAATTGGAAGTAAGCCATTGGGAGGCAGTGCATTTAACAGTTGGAATCATGAGAAACAATTCTTCTTTATGGGCTTAGGAGTGGCGAAGGGTCCATCTTTCAAAGGAACCCAGTGAGTGATCATGGGAGCTGATTTTGGGAATGGGGCGAGCTTTCGGAAAGCCATCCTTCCTTTTAACTGCTACCCACTTCCCCTACATCTCCACAACATGACACCTTGTCTGTCATCACTCACCTGTGCCTGGGTCCCACCTTAATCAAAAGCCTTGACTGGGTGCCATTCCAGCAGCAGTTACTCTATTTTCCACTGACACTGTGGAGAACCAAAGAACTGCTGGGCATTCATGACTGACAAAACTCCTGTTTCTAGAGTACCCCCTTATCCTGGGGTGGTATGGTGGCTCAGTGGTTAGAACTGCTACCTCACAGTGCTAGGGACCCGGGTTCAATTCCACCCTCGAGTGACTGTGTGCAGTTTGCACATTCTCCCCATGTCTGAGTGGGTTTCCTCTCACAGTCCAAAGGTGCAGGCTATGTGGATTAGACATGCGAAATGCAGGGTTACTGGAATAGGGTAGGGGAGTGGGTCTGGCTGGGATGTTCCTCAGAGGGTGGTGTGATTTGATGGGCTGAATGGCCTGCTGTAGGGATGCTATGATTGTAAAGCCTGCTGTTTGCCTCTCAAGTGGCTGTTGGTACAGTATGTGCAAGACTTATCCGGAAATGAGGTGTTACAGTGCTCTCATTGGTTCTAGAGCTAGTGACTGAGATATCCATCACCTCCATAACATGCCACCCAATTTGAGTATGAGCTACTCAGTTAATAAACACAAAATTTGTTTCCCTTTGTTAAGTCTTGTGTTGGACATGTTTTGGTTCAGTTGAACCTGTCCTTTCTATTACTTTGAAAAGTAATTTTTACATTAACTTTTTATTTGTGTTTCAACTTAAAGTACTAGAAAACAGAAACAGTGAAGTACAAGGACAGATGTGGCATCTCATGAACAGGGAAATCTCTGTATTTTACTTAAGGAAGGGTACAGTGTATCATATTAAAAAACACATCATTTTCCATGACACAAACTCTGACCAAATATTGATCTGTACGACTGACATGTTGGCGACAATACAACGTGAAATACATGGAGATTATTTGAAAACTGTGAAGTCACAGTGAGGTACTGTGTCAGGGGTAGAGATACTCGTGGGATACTCTGAAGGACTTGACTGATCGTACATAACATTCACAAAAAGGACATGTTTGAGAGGCACAGATGGAAACTAAGTAAATAGAGTTTTGCATCATATTTTCTAATTTGTTGACCACTTAGGAAGAGTATCATAAAGACATTGTATGTCACTTTACAAAGAAACTAAGTCTAGTACTTTGACAACTATGTTTGCATCCTTACGTATAATCAAAGTCCCTGCATTCCACTGTTATCTTTTTTAAAACTTTTTTTTATACTTTAGGTTGCTGTGAAACTTTGTGAAAATAAAGGACTCAGTTAGTTTGTGATAAAATTTTAAATGTTCCAAACTGAAACCTCCTCTGGACAGAAAATTCCACCACAATTTTTTTTGAGCTTATATAATTATGACACAATTCTATCTTCCATAGCCTTTGAGCCCTAATTTTCAGAGACAACATGATTAGTTGTGTAATGACAAGTGAATCAGTCAGATCAACAGGTTTTGAAATCTGTAGAAGCCATTTTATTTCATTGAATTCAGTAACTTTTGGGGCATAATTCCCTTTTCATAGAAATTACAAATTCTTGCCTTCTCTGATGTTCTTGATCCTTTATTAAATGTGGGAACACAAGCTTCTGTAACATGTTGTAAAGTTTCGATTTACTAATGGTCAAATGACAGTCAGTATTGTTGTACCTCCAATAAAGAACTTTGTCTACTGCTCAACTATTAATTAACTTTTTAACCTGTATTAAAAGGGAAGGGTTTATTGATGCACATGCGGAGTGTTTAGTTTTGCCAACAATGGTAAGATGACAACATTATGAAGTAAAATTTACAGACCCAGCTCAGATTTTAGCCTATTTTGATTTAGGACATAAAAATGACATTCTGGGTGATGCACCAAATGAAGACATGCAAGAACGCAGAGTAGAAGGCATGAAAATCCCAATTCTGGATCACTAGGCTTTCAGAGCTTATCTTGCTAGAAAGAGTTTGAAGTTTTTTGAATTTAGAGAGGCAGTCTGTATTCATAATAGTTCCGTTCATGAGAAAGAGAAGTAACAGCCAGACGAATCGGAGACTTTTCTTTATTCAGTCCTCATTCTCACCAAGTCCCATTAGTTAATGTCGGCGCTCTTACCTACCCACTAACAATGCTCAACCTTCTCCTTCCAACCTTAGGTTATCATTCTTCTCCATGTTCTTCCATCATATTTGATGCTGGCACTTTCAATGACATTGTGCCATGGAGAAGCTAAACTTTTAGGTTTTTTGTTTCTTCAAAAGAAGTTTGCTGCTTCAGGATAAAAGCTCTGAATGCTCGTGTAATAGCCGGCATGACTTTGTGGTGGCATCTGTACACCACTTGTGTGTTGAATATGGGATTTTTTTTTTTTTTATTTAAATGCATTAGGAGTTGGTAGATGCACAATCAACAAACAGTTGTTGCCTGTAATGGTTGTGTTATTATTGGCACTACTCACTGTAAGCAGCAAGCTGTGTGGCAATACAAGCTTTTGGTGGCTTGTCTAAGATAAACCTGTGACATGGTAAACCTTTATTTATTTCTCATAAGAAGTCAAAGCTGGTCAAAGAGAAAACTGGAAAAACTTATCTTTCTCTAAAAAAAATGGATATTAATTTGTGAATGTGATGGTAGTTTAAATATCACTGAACAGCAACAATTAGTACACCATTTTGCCTCCAGTGATATAAAAACATAAAGTGCTGGAGAAACTCTGTTAGCATCTGTTGAAGTCAGGTGACACTAAGTTATAGTCCAACAGGTTTACTCGAAATCACAGCCTTTCAGAGCATTGCTCCTTCATCGGATGAAGTCAGGTTGACTCCACCTGATGAAGGAGCAGCGCTCAAAAAGCTTGCTGAACTAGCAAATAAACAAATAAACCTGTTGGACTCTAACCTGGTGTCGAATAACTTCTGACCTTGTCCACCCCCGTTCCGACACTGGCACCTCCACATCATAGCATCTGTCGAGGCAGAAGCAGGCTTTTGACTCCAGTGACTCATCTTTGGAACTGAATGGGATGGAAAATGTTTATTTTTGCTGTTGATAAAAGAGCAGGGTGACCAGAGCAAAAGACTGAGGGAGTGAGAACAGTAGTAGAGGAAGAAATGTAGATGGAAAATAGGTGTGAATACAGGAAAATAGGTTAACCCTGATGAGAACAAAGCCATGCCATCAAGTCATTGGGTCGGGGTGGCGGGGGGCTGTGGTTTAATCAAAATGGTAAACAGTTCTGAAGTTGTTGAACTTAATACTGAATTCCAAAGCAGATTCTGTCATGCAAGTGATGTCTCCTTTAAGGGCCTGTAAGATTGTTTCATGTGGCAAAAAAGTTGCTGTTGGTAATTTTCACTCCTACTGTAACTTGATGATTAAATTCTGTCAATTCCCTCCTCCCTGCTGAATTTTATAGCCTCTTTCATTTTTATGAGCTGATCTCTTGAAGGATTGCAGTGAACCAAACATGACTATTTTTGGATATATCTTTAAGGGAATAATAATATTCTCCAAAAATCAAATATTTCCTAGTATCTAAACTATTTCCTAAAGCTTACTAAATAGCTAAAGCTCCATGTACTTCCATGTTCATGCAGTTCAAATAACCTGGTAACCTTGACAAAATCCGTGCCTTTCACCGTTCTAAAATATTTAATCATACATCTATCAGGTCTAAGTTTCTTCAAGCAAAATGATGCCAATTTTTGGAACTCAATGTACGAAGGATTTCTGGCTTCAAATAAACAACAAAAATAATGATTGAAAGCAAACCAATTGTTGTTGTTCTATGATATTAAAACTACCATCAACATTGACAAATTAATACCCATTTTTTTAAGAATAAACTAAGTTTTTCCAGTTTTTTGTTTGACGACCATTGACTTCTTATGAGAAATAAATAAAGGAATGTTAAATAAACACTCAGGTGTGATTTTCGTGTGGAGTGTTAACCAGGTGGGTAGTGGGCTGAACATTAGCAGCAACTGTCTAGAGGAGTTAGCAAAGCATTCGGTTTAGTACTGGATCTTAATTACAATGCAGTTGGTGAGCAACTAACATGAAATGAATTCTCTGAGAGGCAGTTCGCTGATTTGAAGGTAGGTTAACAGATAGGGGGTTTTGCATCTGCAGCATTCTGTTGGGGAGGGATATTTCCTTTGGTAATGTTAACAAGTCGAACATTTGAGCAACAGATAATATACTTGGAGTGTCAGCAGCCCCAACTACTGTAAATTTACAGTGCATAATCCACAAGGTCTTGCCATTTAAAACAAAAAATTGACTTGCAAAATCTCATTTATGTTTCTTTGACTTCCATTGAAAATTCCTTTAATTTTTACGGAAAAAAAATCTCTCTCTTGCTTTGTGATACTGATCTTGGTTAGTGGGTGGTGGAGTGGAATGAGCTAGTCAGGTACAAAGTGCAAACAGCACAAGCTGCATCATTTGAAAACATAACTTCGCATTCTGTAGCAGCTATCCACTTACTTCACAGACCCAAAAAAATGAAAGCACAGAAATAGACCATTTAGCTCATCATGTGTATTTCTTTATTCTTCTACTTTTATGCTAAGAAGGACTGTAGTGTTTAACTTTTAACTTTGTTTCTTTATTTTTCTACCTTGTCCCCTAGATTTTGTACCCAGGTATCTTTGTAGCTAAGATGGTGCTGGGAATGGCTACATTGTATACTATTCATTATACTCATGTACTTCTGTCCTTCAGTACACATGACAACACAGTCTAATTCTAATTCTGGAACAAAAACAAAGTTGCTGGAAAAGCTCAGCAGATTGGGCGGCATCTGTGAAGGAGAAAACAGAGTTAACGTTTCGGGTCCGGTGACCCTTCCTCAGAACTGAAGGTGGCTGGGAAAACGTCAGCTTATATGCGGAAAATAGGGAGGTGGGTGGGGTAGGGAGTAAACGATAGGGTAGAGCCCAAAGAGAGAGAAAGACAGTTGGACAGACAAAGGATTTGCTAACGATCAGGATGGGAGGGTGAATAGTTGTTAATGGGGACTGTTAGTGACCAACAACAGGGGATGTGTAATGGCAGGCTATGTGGCAACAAGGCCTGGTGTGTGGGGTGGGGGGCTGGGACATGGCAGAATTTAGGCCCTAAAATTATTGAACTCAATATTGAGTACGGAGGGCTGTAGGGTCCCCAAGTGGAAAATGAGGTGTTGTTCCTCCAGCTTGCGTTGGGCTTCGCTGAAACACTGCAGCAAGCCAGAGACAGGGAAGTTGGCCAGGGAACAGGGTGGTGCATTGAAGTGGCAGGCAACAGGTAGTTCAGGGTCTTTTTTTGCGAGCAGAACATAGATGTTCTGTGAAACGGTCGCCAAGTCTACACTTCGTTTCCCCAATGTAGAGGGGACCACGATGTGAGCAGCAAATGCAGTAGACTAGATTCTGGGAAGTGCAGGTGAAGTGTTGCTTCACCTGGAAGGTATGTTTGGGCCCTTGGATACTGGGGAGGGAGGAGGGAGGAATTCTAATTCTAATGTCTGCAATGACTAGCTGCCCATTCTAATCCCACTTACCATCACCTGATCCATAGCCTTGCAGGCTGCAGCACCTTCCAATGAGCTGAAGGTCCCTTTTCAATAATTTGAAGATTTCCTTCTCAAACCATCCGCTGAGCAGTGAATTCCAAACACCTACCACCCTCTGGATGAAAAACATCTTTCCTCGTGTCCCCTCTATTCCTTTGGCCAAAACGCTTAAATCTCATTTTCTGAAGGGTCACGGCACGAAACATCAGCTTTCCTGCTCCTCTGATGCTGCTTGGCCTGCCGTGTTCATCCAGCTCTACACCTTGTTATCTCTTAAATTGACCTCTCTGTTTCAGCAGACAAGTTTTTCCTGTGTACTCTATCCAAGCCCTTCATTATTTTGTACTTTGATTAAGTCACCTATCAGCTTCCTCTATTCTGAGGAAAACAACCTGAGCCTATCTAATCTTTTCTCATAGCTGCAATTTTAAAGCCCTTGTAAAATCCCCTTCTAATCTCTCTACAACAATTATGTCCTTCATGAAATGTGGTGACCGGAAATGTACACAGAACTCCAGCTGTGGCCTAACCAGTGTCGTATACCATTCCAGCGTTATATCCCTGATTTAGTATTCAATCCTGCACCCCAATGAAGGAAAACATCCTTATCCACCTTATCTGCCTGTCCTGCCACTTTCAGGGTGTTTATAGTCATGCATTCCAAGGCCTCTCACTTACTCTACCTCCTGCAATATCCTCACATTTATTGTGCATTTCTTTGCTTTGTTTGCCGTCCACAAATGTATAACGTTACAATTCTCCAGATTGAATTTATACCCACTCAACCAAACCACAGCTACCCGTTATGAAGTTGACAGCCATCTCTTCACCATCAACTACATAGCCAATTTATAAGTTGACTACAAATTCCCGAATTGTGCCTTCCACATGTAAGCCTAGATTAATAATATATACCACAAACAGCAAGGAATATAACATTAATCCTGTGGAACACCACTGAAAACTACTTTCCATTCACAAAACCTTCTGTCAACTGTTTCTCTTTATTACCTATTTTTAAATTCACTGGTGGGATGTGGGTGTCGCTGGCTGGCCAGTGTTTATTGCCCATCTCTAGTTCCTTTGAGAAGGTGGGGGTGAGCTGCCTTCTTTAACCACTGCAGTCCACTTGCTGTGGGTTGATCCACAATGCCCTTAGGGAGGGAATTCCAGGATTTGACCCAGAGACAGTGAAGGAATGGTGATATATTTCCAAGTCAGGATGGTGAGTGACTTGGAGGGGAACTTGAAGGTGGTGGTGTTCCTGGGTATCTGTGGCCCTTCTAGATGGAAGTGGTCATGGGTTTGGAAGGTGCTGTCTAAGGATCTTTGGTGAGTTTCTGTAGTACATCTTGTAGATAGTACACACTGCTGCTACTGAGCATCGGTGGTGGAGGGAGTAGATGCTGTGGATACAGTGCCAATTAATGGGCTGCTTTGTCCTGGATGGTGTCCAGCTTCTTGAGTGTTGTTGGGGCTGCACTCATCCAGGAAAGTGGGGAGTATTCCATCACACACCTGACTTGTGCCTTGTAGATGGTGGACAGGCTTTGAGGAGTCAGGAGGTGAGTTACCCACTGCAGGATTCCTAGCCTCTGACCTGCTGTTGTAGCTAATGTGTTTATGTGGCTTGTCCAGTGAGTTTCTGGTCAAAGGTAACTCACATGATGTTGGTAGTGGGGGTTCAGTGATGGCAACAACATTGAATGTCAAGGGGCAGTCATTAGATTTCTCTTATTGGAGATGGCCATAGCCTGGTATTTGTGTGATGTGAATGCTACCTGATACTTAGCCAATTAAGGGGAGCTCAGTTAGCAGGATAAGCTCCTTCTGACTATCGGAATAGTCAATAATTCAGCAGTTTATCAAAGCTTCCATCATTCATTCAATTTTGTTTCTGGTTCAGCCCATTTCTGTACTTAAATGGGTCATTAGTTTCACAGAAATTACCACTACCCCCTTGTGTGCCAAACATACATGTTAAATTTTAAAACCATAAATCAAGTGGTCCCTCTTGCTGCTCATACGCACATCATTTTTTAAATTTAACATTGATTCCCAAAAATTGATTTGTAAATGCAGGAGTACGTTCAAGCTAGTGCATCTTTTCATAGTGCATTTTCACTACTTCTTATTCTCATCCCATCAACGGTGGTATGGAAAATAACGTGAAACAATGTGATGCTACCTTGCTGACAAAGAACACTATTTAGATTGATATAGAATATTAAAAGGCATATGTCAATAAAATCCAGGTGATGATTTCAAAATAAGCTAGGAGCAGAAAAACAGGCTGAATTTTTTCAGTGTTAGAGGTTGGGTGCAGTGATCGATTCCTGCTGAGGCTAAATGAAATCTCCTTGATGTGAATGATGAAAACAGGTTAAAGTTGCTGTTTTGCCATTTTTTAAGGACTCCTGTCAATCTTCCACCAGCTATGGTGAAGGGAAATCAGGAAAGTTTTGCTAAAATTCTCCCCATAAATGCAGCATTTGAAATAGATTCAACAGGAGATTATTGTTCAAACTGATACATTTTAGGAATAATACGTCTAATGAGGTTGTAGAGCCAAAACATGATGCTCAATACTTATGTAGGAATCCAAAAGCGGAATGAGCTTCATTGGACTTGATGTAGTTTTTTGTTGTTCATTTTGCTTACAATTTTACAAATCTGTCAAAGTAATTAAAAAAAGTGTGCTCAGTTGCTAGCTGTGATAAATGTATTCCTGTCCAAAAGTATAGTTGCAGATTGTGCCTCTGAGGACAAACAGCCAACATATAAAATTCCAAAGATGTACAGTTAGCAATGGGAAATGCAGGTTTACAGGGATAAGATAGGGTGGGGGTCTGGATGGGATGCTCTTTGGAGGGTCAGTGTGAAATCAATGGGATGAATGGTCTGCTTCTACACTATAGTGATTCTATGAAAAAAAGCATCAACACATTGACCAATGAATACTGTGTAAACCAATTCCATTTTACAGACTAGGTGATTAATAGCTTAAAAAATAACACAAGATATTCTTTACAGAAAAGAAACAGTATGAAACATAATGGAACGATATTGCACAACTGCTTCCACTTTGTGTGATGACAGAAAACTCAAAGCTGAAATGCAGAATTTACAGATTGACAAGTATAGTTCTGAGGCCAAGGGAGTAGAAGACAAAATCACTTTGGAACAGCTTTAAAAGCTCTTTTTGTACCTTATTAAAAATGATTTTATTTTATAGTAGTCTTTGAGGAAAAGATTAACTCTGTTCAGTTAGTTAAAAAACATGATCTATGTAAGATTTTGTTGAAAGAAAACAGCCCAAAAAGGTACCCTTAGATAACAGCTAATTATGTAATATATTTGCAGTGTCTTTCTACTTTTGTCTAAAGGCTAACAAACGGAGACACATTAAGATGAAATATAAACAATGTGGTACAGTTTCTGGCACATGCAGCGATATCTTAGTTATCACTTTTTTAAAAATCATTATTTTAAATTTTGGTGAGTCATTTAAATTTGGGGGTCACTGGCCACTTTAAAACGTGATGATCTGAAATGCTGAGTCAGTCACTGATGGGAGTGGATTGCAAAGGAATTGCCAGTAAAATAGTACAGATAATGTGGGATAGCCACTGACAACTCCTTAACCCTCTTTCCAATGACAAGTAAGGTTTAATGACCTCACAATGTCAGCCAAAATGAAAAAGCAACAACAAAAACAGAAATTGCTGGAAAAGCTCAGCAGGGTCTGGCAGTACCTATGGAGAGAAATCAGAGTTAATGTTTAGGGCCCAGTGATCCTTCCTCAGTTCTGAAGCGTTAACTCTGATTTCTCTCCACAGATGCTGTCAGACCTGCTGTTCTTTTCCAGCCATTTCTGTTTTTGTTTCTGATTCACAGCATCCGTAGTTCTTTCAGTTGAAAAAGCAACAAACTGGCTATGATGTACATTTTGGTCAGTGCTTATCTTTATCTTAAAATGCATTAAGTAATCTGAAGATATCAGCCTATTTATGAAGTGTTCGGGAGCGACACCTACACAAGAAAGATGTCAATTAAGTGGATGTGCTATTGCTGCAATTCATGCATGCTTACTGACGCATCACCACTTGATGGAAATTATATAAGCGATGAGATTTTCAACTGGTTGTCAAATTTAACAATCTGTGACTGACAATAATTAACATTCTTTGTCATGTATGTAAAGATTCCACACAATTCTAGGGAGGGACAGATTGCAGGAGTAGGGACAAATGGAGGAGGCAGAGAACACTTGGGAACATGGCTAACTGTAGATGAAGATGTGGGAGGGCCTATTTCGACAAGGTTTGTGCTGACTAAATGCTAATAATCACTAATCATAAATTTTTCTTTCTTGAGCCTCATATTCTCAGGTGACACACATGAGATGAACAGTTGGAATAGAAGCTGTAAAGCAAGAGGCTCATTACATTTTTATTCTTATCTCCATAGAGGCTTAGAACTTGGAAGATATTTCAGAAAGAGAGAACAGAACAAGAATGGAACTCGGGTCTTCATTTTTATTACTGACTTTGCTAAGACCATTTGTAATGTAGCTAAACTTGCTGATGGCATGCTGTTGAGAAGAAAATCAAATTATGATCAAATTGTGTTGTGGCATTAGGCATCCCCCTTGCTGGTCAGACAGCTGGCAAGACACTCAGGCTGCCACTATTTGGGAGGTTCTGCCAAACCAGCAGTGGCAAGGCCATCTTCAGCATATTTCCCAATCTTATCCTCGCTACAATCAGTTCTGAGGAAGGATCACTGGACCTGAAATGTTCACTCTGCTTTCACTCCATAGATGCTGCCAGACCTGCTGCATTTTTCCAGCAATTTCTGCTTTACTTTTGGATTTCCAACATAAGCAGTTCTTTGTGTTTCTTTAACATCGTTGACTGTTGAACTCAAAATACCAGTAAGCTCTATTGTGTGGATTTCACCTCTCCTGATGTTACTTCATTCTAACATCAATTATTGGGCTCTTAAAGTGGCAAGTAACATTTGCACCACTCACGTGACTGCAATTATCCACTTTATACATCATCTGCCAAGCATTTGACCATTCTCTAATGTCCAAATCACACTGAAACATCTTACATCTGCCTCACAGTTCATCCCCCCACCCAGCTTTGAGTTTTTTGCAAAGTTAGGTGATATTACATTTTGTTCCTTCATCTAAATCATTCATATATGTTGTGAATAGTTGCAGTTTAAGCATTAATTCCTGTGATACCTCACTAATCACAGGCTACTACTTAGATATAGATCAGCTTATTCCAACATTTTGATTCCCGTTTAATACCCAGTTGTCTATACATATCAGTACTCTAACCCCAATCCAAAGCATTTTAATTTAAAATCCTCACCTCTTGTTTGGGACCTTATCAAAAGCTTGATTTGGCTTGATCCACCTGTGTCACCATAGATAGACTGGGAATTTTCTTTCTTTCCTATTTTCTCTACCCAGAACTGCTTTTACGCCTAACTGAACATCCTTCCCACCACCAAAATCACCATGAGTTTTTTTTTCCTTTTTAATAAATGACCACCATCAGTAAAACACCTGTGTATCATTGATATTTTTAATTGATATGCAACTGCTTTTAGCTGTGTGAATAATTTGCATCAAATTATGTCAATGGTCATTAAAGTACTTTAAACTATGATTGTTAAACATATCTCTTTATGTGATTAATCTTCCTAATAGTCCTGTTCATGGACAATATCCAGAACAATTAGATCTTTAACTCTGACCAATCTCTTAGGTTTTAAAAGTACACTAGAAATGTTTATTGCACTGAAAGCCAATGATAATCACACTATCTACTTAAAGTTTCCTCATATTGCATTTTGAACAATATAGGGCTCCTTTATGTGATTCGTAATTAATATGGTGAATGTGTGATGGAGTTGTCCAGATTCAGGTGAGAGTTATTAAAGCATTCAAAAATTCTCCATTCATTTTCTCATTCATTTTTAATGCAATAATGTATTAGAGAAAAATCTATGGTTTGGCCATATTACAATGTGGGGATGTCGGTGTTGGCCTGGGGTGGACAAGGTCAGAAATCACACAACACCAGTTATTGTCCAACAGGTTTATTTGATGAAAGAGTGAGGATCTGAAAGCTTGTGATTTTAAATAAACCTGTTGGACTATAACCTGGTGTCGTATGATTTCTGACCTTGGCCACATTATAGTTGTTCTTAAACAACAATGATCATTTGCATTTATGTGGTGTCTTTTACATAATAAAAATGAACCAAGGCACTTCACATGAACATTATTGTACAAAATTTGACACCAAGCCACTCAAAAATAAGGAGAGTTAACTAAATGCTTGCTTTAAGCAATAGGTTTTAAGGAGAAATTGAAAGAAGGAGAGGGAGGCAGAAGGATTAATGGATATAATAATAGGGTTTAGAGCACAGGCAGAGATGAAGATTGTTCAATTTCATATTAAAGTGCCCGGAAAATTGAGGCAGGTCACTAATTTACTCCAGGCACAGAGCAGCAGCATGGATTGTTTAGCAGTTATCATAGAAATGAAGTGGTCCAAGTAGATCAAGAAGCAATGGAGTAACATTTAGAGAACAGTCATCATTGTATCATAAGGTTTAGGATGATGGTGGAGAATGCCAACAGCTAATCCTGTGTAAGAAAAATCAACTCGCGGAGAGCTGACTTCAGTCGAGCAAGATCAGAGATTGGTCTGATAGGCTAGAATGAAAGATTGGGAAGAAATGGCAATATTGTCTGCATGGTGGCTCAGTGATTAGCACTGCTCCCTCACAGCATTAGGCACCCAGGTTCGATCCCAGCCTCGGGCGGCTGTCTCTGTGGAGTTTGCACATCCTCCCAGTGTCTGCGTGGGTTTCTTTTGGGTGTTTGGTTCAAAAATAGGCAGGTTAGGTGGATTGGCCATGCTAAATTATCCATAGTGTCCAGGGATATGCAGATTACTGTGTTGGCTATATTATATGTGGGGTTACAGGGATAGGGTAGGAGTGGGTCTGGGTAGGATGCTGTTCGGAGGGTCGGTGCAGACGCGATGGGCCAAATGGCCTCTCTCCACACTGTAGGGATTCTTTGATTCTATCAAAAACTGTGACCAAACACTGGACTACTTTTAAAACAAGAACTGTTTTGGATACAATCAAGGTATATTCCCTTAAAGGAGAGAGATAGGGCAAACAAATCCAGAATTCCCTGGATAGAAATTAAAATTTAAAACAAGTGTGCATGTGTGAGGCATCAGGCAAAAAATATAATTGAGAATAAAGAGGCGTACAGAAGTTTCAGAGAGGAGGTGAGAAGGCACATTTGACAAACAAAGGAATTATGAGAAAAGACTGGCAACCAACACAAAACAGGGTCACAATGTCTTTGATAGACGTATAAATACTAAGGCATGTAAAAGGAGGAGCAGCTCCAATTTGGAACAATAAAAGGCAGATTACACAAAGAAGCAAGGGGCATGGTAGAGGTAAGAAATTAATACTTGTCATCTGTCTTTACCAAGGAGGAAGGTGCTTCTCAATCACACTCACTAGAAGGGTTCAGAATTGATAAGAAGAACTTTTAGATAGATTATTGATTACAGTTGACAAGGCACTGGGACCGGATGAGATGCATTCAAGGATATTGAAGGAACAAAGAGTGGAAACTACAGGGAAAGATCACTTGGCGTGAATTAACACTAACAATTTGAAAACGTTACACCATGTGAAGCTCCCACATTGAATGAAAAGATGTTATGCCAATCTGGCCATTACTGTTTTCCTGTGATGTTAAACTTCAACTCTGATGGGTAGAAACAAGTTGAAAGGTTCCCAAGTACCAGTTTTTAATCTTCCTCTGGACTAACCTTCTCTCTTAGGTCAATTCTTCTCTTTATGAAGCTGCTGCCCCCAATTTCCCACATTGTTTGATAAGCTGCTGTCCCTGCTCTCTCTCACACTGCAATGTATCCAGTATCAGTGTAATCACTGAAGAGCAATACTGTAGAAGGATAATTTAAATGACAGGCATTGTAGCAGGATTTCATGTTTGTTGCTGTTCAACTCAGACTAAACAAGTAAAATGTAGTGACGGCCACATTTGCAGAGAATATTGTTGGTGACTTTAACCAAAAGGTTAGTCATTGGATGTGTCAAGAATTGAGCATCTGGAGTTTTATTAGGTCACCACAATGGTTTGAAATAAATTACATAGTTCAGATATTTCTAGGACCATAGAAACAATGATTTATGATAATCAGGTGAAAGCTACATGTGGTAGGAAAAATAATGAAGTATTGGAGGTGCTTAGATTTAATTACTCACAATATTGAGAACTGAGAACAAGACCAGACCATTTCTTGAGAGTGCTCTCCCAGCTATTCCTGCATTTGTGTAGTAAGCCTGTTTGTGATAATATGCAACTTCGTAACCTTATTCTACATTACAAGCTACGCAGTACTTTAAATGCAATGTCTGGATGATAGGTTTTGTCTAAAGTATTGGATTACATTAAAATAATTGATCTGATTCCAACTATGATCACTGTGCTTTATAAGCAGATGGTGACAGATGAAGTTGTAGCTGCTATGCATACTGAAGCCAAACATTAAAACAGAACACAAAGTCTTTGATAGACATATAAATCCCATTTTCCAATCAAGTGCTCAACAGTGAGACTAAATTCTCATGAGTGAGTAGCTAACGAGACTAATTTATACACATTTAAGAGGAGTTGGTGGTTTAGTGATAATGTCACTGGTCTAGTAATTCAGAATCCCATACTAATATACAGCAGATGGTGAAATTTGAATTTAGTAAAAATCTGAGATAAAGTGGTGACCATGTATCCACTCTCAATTATCATACAAACTCATCTGATTCACAAATTATCCTTCCCTGTTCTGGCCCACATGTGCCTCTCGTGATGAATCCAGCTTGCTGTTTGATCATCTGAACTCCATCTTAGAGACCAGATGCCAACATCTTAGTGCATTTGCCATGAACTACTCACCTGTAATCCACCAAGACTTCCCCTTCTGTTCCCGCTATCTGATATGTCTGCAGAAATTCACAGTAACTGTGCAGGGCATTGCATATTGCCAGCACTTGACCGGATACGTGGCTGGGCCTTGGGAATCCTGAATAATCTGGGCAGTGACCTATTCTGAAATCTGTGGCAAATGTGAGAATGCAACAAGTGGAGTGCCACAGGAGGGTGATGCATGGGTATCGAGGTGATTTACAGAGAATAATGTGAGGAAACTCAATACAGTTCACAGAGAAAACCCTCCAAAGAAAACTTACGAAAATTGACACTTTGCTGAATTCTAGTGACATTCAATCCATAGTTTCTTTTAAAAAAGTAATAAATGCATTGATATTTGTGCAATACATGCCTGACATTTAAGTATCACACAATAAAGATTATAATGGGAATTTCATGTACATCATAGCTGAATTCATCAGTTTTTTGATCGTGTTTGCAAAACTTAAAGCTTATAAAACTTGCAGTGCATCTTCTACATTTTGGCTTCCTTGCAGATAAAGACATGGAAAATAATAATTTTGATATTGGAAAATGAAAAGGCAAGGAATTATAACACTGAAGAAAAGGGTAGAAAACAGATCACAGAAAGAGAAAACTGGTAAGACTATATGTATGCTGAAAACAACAAGACAGTAAGAATAAAAGAGGTGATACAAAGAATTCAGTGAAAGTAAAAATTGAAGAAAAACTTGGACAAAAAAATAATAAAAATTTCAGTACAGAAAATTCAAGGAAGCTAACAATTCAAGAAGAAAAATGTGAAATGTAACAAATAATGTATAGGGAAAAATATATCAAAAGGAATAAAGTAAAACTAAATTAAGAAATGAATAGAAAGAAAGAGAAAATGCAACTGAAATGAATAGTTTTTCAGGCATTCAATAACTTTCCATCTGCAACAATTAGCTACATTGTAAAGAACAAGTATGACAAAACTTGGAAGAGTAAGGAGGAAATCAGGAGACATAGAAATGTCGAAAATAGAACTTTGAAAATGTATAAATGTAATATAAATGTAATATAAGTTAGGCAGATACTACACATGACAGATTTACTCCCTTAAGGTAACAAGGTGTAGAGCTGGATGAACACAGCAGGCCAAGCAGCATCAGAGGAGCAGGAAGGCTGATGTTTTGGGTCTGGACCCTTCTTCAGAAATGGGGG
>NC_063337.1:107818588-107928203 GCF_021869965.1 Rhincodon typus | reverse complement strand
CTGAAGAAGGGTCTAGGCCCGAAACATCAGGCTTCCTGCTCCTCTGATGCTGCTTGGCCTGCTGTGTTCATCCAGCTCTACACCTTGTTATCTCAGATTCTCCAGCATCTGCAGTTCCTGCTATCTCTGAAACAATTTTTACTCCCTTAAGGTGATGTATTTGAGTTTGGGTCAGGTTGTATCAACTGTACTAACTCTGAGAAAGGGTCACTGCACCCAAAACGTGAATTCTAATTTCTCTCCACAGAAGCTGACAGACCTGCTTGGATTTTCCAGCAATTTCTGTTTTTGTTTCTGAACTAATTCAAGGTTATTTTATCATCCACTACTCATTAATACTCTGTGTGACAATGGTCAAAAGGCATTTGGGGTTTGGTTACTCAGTTGCAATGCTAAGTGACACCAATTCCTCTACCAGCTGAGGTTACCGTGAAAGTTCCACCCTCTCAATTTGATCTTCGCCTGAGGCATAGTGACCCTCAGGTTAAATTCATCACCAGTTTTCTCCCCATGGAATTATGGCAACTTAATTTTAGGTATTTCACCTCAGCTTACAACTTCCAAAAAGTAATTAGTTTATAAAATTGTACACGTCCTTAATTTGTGGAAAACTTTATTTCTATGTAATAACTTAATTATGGCCTATTTTATCTTGTTTTCAAACTCCTGAAAGAATGGCTTTGAATTTCTATGAATTTCCATCTATTTGCCATAACTTCAGAAAATTGCTAAAAACTTGCAAGAATAACATAAGCACTGCTCACCCTGCTCTATGGGGACATTTTTGCACCATTTGCATCAAAGCCATAGCAGACAAGCAGGAAAACCACCACAGAAATCAACCCTCTGTCAATTTGCTGTCAATAGATTAAAGAACTCATTTCCAAATTAAATAATAGCCATTGTGAATAGTATAAGCTTAACTTCTTTTTAATATTTCACTACTTACTGCAACCACTAAAATAATAAGGTGAAGAATTGTTAGAGATGAACAATGGGACCCTTATCTGCATACTTTACATGATACAAATGTGGATATAGTTAACTAGTTTGTTTGAAATTACTATTTCAAATTATTGAAGGTGTTAAATCATTCATTAGAACAGAGAGAAGACCTCCACCTGTCAATTTCAGAAAGGATTTTTGTGGCTTTCCAAGTATTTCAGTTCAGCCGCCTGCTTAATCTCAATTTTGCTGTAAAATGGTAGACTAATTACTGGAATGGAGAAAATTCTTGGAAAAATTATAGGTTCCCCTTTCTCCAATCAACCTGATGATATTATCTAGAATTTTTAATGTCAGGGAAGAGCAGTATGGTGGCTCAGTGGTTAGCACTGCTGCCTCACAGCACTGGGGGCCTGGGTTCAATTCCACCCTTGGGTTACCCTCTATGAGGAGTTTGCATGTTTTCCCTGTGTCTGCATGGGTTTCCTCCAGGTGCTCCAGTTTCCTCCCACAGTCCAAAGATGTGCAGGTTGGGTGGATTGGCTATGCTAAATTGCCCATAGTGTTCAAGGGATGCCTAGATTAGAGTTAAAGGGGGTTGGGTCTGGGTGGGATGCTCTGAGGGTTGGTGTGGACTTGTTGGGCCAAAGGGCCTGTTTCCACACTGTAGGGATTCTATGATTCAAGTCCTTTTAATAACTTGAACACTGAATAACCGACAGATGCATGTTAAAGTAGTAGGAAGCAAAATGGATGTGCATTTTATGCATCAGTCAAGCTTCCATTTTATTATTTTTAACAATTTTTTGTGTATTTTGCACTTAATTGTTAATACTGAGGAAGGCAGTGTTTAATATTCAGACACCACTCACTCCCAGCTCATGGTTAGTTACAGAAAACAGCTCCTTCTCCAGCTCCACAAACATCCAACCAAGCTGCAGCGTCGGATGCACACCCCTGCTCTTTGCACAAGATTACCCCCATTTTTCAGTGGTATCCTGTGGACTTTGAGGTGCAAGTACTAATTTGGTACCAACTAGTAGTAGTTTTGAGGTTGGTTTATGTTTACTAGATTGAGGCATTTCAAATTGACTGAAAACTTTAATCTCATTTATTTGGGCATGGCTTATACCATTTTAAATCTGTATCATGCTGTAGTGCTGATATCATAGACTATTTGATTTCAAATGTCTGCAGCAAACAGCTGAGCTAGTTTGCAGACTTTTTGGAGCATTGGCAGCATAGTGATTCAGTAATTATATATATGATTAAACAAATGATTTATAAAATACTTAACAGCACAAAATAATTATATGGTTCTAATTTATTCCATTACTAATACTTTGTATAATCAGCCAAATTTGTGACATCATCATCACCTCAATTAAAATTATATTTTCAATTTAATCATCCACTGCTTTGTGTATTTTCTTCTGTTTTATTATTGATGATAACAATAAAAACTTGCATTTTTATTTCACGAACCATAATCCTGTGGAAAGTTATACAGCACATAAAATGGAACACTATAGTAGACATAAAATTTCAAATTGTGCTCAAGTCTATTTAATTGATATCATCTTTCATGGTTGATTAGTGCACAATTTCCATGACAAGTATCCTTAGCACAGCAGTGCTTTCAGGACAATGTACAACTCAATGGTATTTAGTGTTTTCTTTTAATTAGGAACCCATTTTGCACTTGTTCCAAAAACTAGGTAGGTATGATTCCCCAATGCAGAGCTATCTGTCACATGCTTCACTTAATTTAATACATCTGTAGGCGAGGCTCTTTTAATCAGCTATGTCTAGAATGTAGACTGAATATTCAAATCACATGACTTCTGAAGACACAACAGTCAACACTTTCCTCTGTAATGCTTATGATTCATTGCAGCTCTGTTACAACAACAGATGGTTCATTTGTTTGTATGATAATTAAAACACAGACACGTGTTTTTGTGTAAATGTAGTTTTGTGCTGTTTCTGTGCAATTATGAAGTTACTACCATCATGGCTATACACACATTGCTATAAACCTTTACACTATGCTGGTTTATATGTTAAAACCAACATACTACACCACTTGTAGCTTAATAGTAAATTATTTCTCTAACTTGGAAAAACAAACCTCCAGCAGAATGTAAACTTCCCTCAGGGATACAATTTGTTGAGGCATCTGACTTTGCAGCAGATGCTGTTTCTGAAATAGATCGAGTTATAGTTATGATGGAGTAGTTATATTTTATTGTTTATCTTCTAAAACTTATCGTTAATATTATTCTCCTGAAAATTAAATGTTCCAGAGCAGAAAATTTTTCTTCAGCTCTTATTACTTTGTGTAAATTTTGGAAAGCTGTAGAGGAAGGGAAAATGGTGATGGGACTGGAAATTCTTGCCAACTTGTCAACAGGCTCCCAGCCCCAGGCCATTTTTAAGGACATAAGTTTGGGTTGGCATTGCTAAAGAAAATCCCCTATCATTGTTTACACAAGCACTGCAAAGCCACCACCCCAGTTTCTGAGCACTACCATGAAGAGTCACCAACTGTAACCTGCATAAGGGAGCATGAAGAGAATTGCCCTAACAAAGACAATCTGGCAGCAATATTCTCAAATATTTAGGTGCTTTCTCTTTCCCTTATCTGCATTGGCCAACTGCAGCTTCCCCACTGTTTGAGGATCTCCAGGATCCAGGATCAGGAACCCATGGAATTTGGATAGCAGCACAACCTCTGACCATTAATTGGCTGGTAGAAAAACATCATGTTGGGTATGTCATGCCCATGCCATGCAAAGTTGGCACCAAAAAATGATTCTGATCTTAGGGACCAGTCATTAAAATGAAAACCTTGCCCCTATCATCGGAACCAAAGACCCTGATTTTTATGGAGGAACAGGGTGATATTTATTGAGAGTGATCAGGAGTGACAAAACAGCTGGGGAATATTTGGAAGCCAGATGAGGGAGTCCTGTCACATCTAACAGCAGGAGCTCAGGATAACTCTTTCATTCTGTTTCCCAGACTAACAGGCTGACTGTCCTCTGGGAGAGAGGGCCACTAATAGAAAGATGTGGCTGATTACTTCTTGTGCTGGGTCTTGAGAAAGAGGGGAAAGTGGAAATATGAGTTGCAGGGAAGAGATTGAGGCCATCAGGGAAGATGAATACTCGGAGTGAAAGGGAGTAACAGCAGGGAGGGGGCAGCAATCGTTGGAATAGGGAAGGGAGGTGTGTGATCACAAATGAAGATTGAGGCCACAATCAGCTGACAAAAGCTGAAGGCTTCCCAGGAAGTGAACTCCTCACTACCTGTGCCACAATGTGTTCTGTGAGACGTTGTTTTATATATTCTTAAACCAATGCCTCCTGCTTGTGTTTATCTATAGGCTTCAATGACCTATTCCACATATCCAGGTTGGGACACACACACAGCATGAATTAAGCAATTGTAATACTGGCAATAAGCAAATATATGCCAACTCAGGTGTTCCACACTTTTCATTCATTCTTAGTGGCCCCCCCCAAAACTCTTCCATGTCAATTTGGGGTGAATATCGAGACTAAGATACAAAGCTAATATGAAAACATTTCAA
The DNA here is from genome assembly GCF_021869965.1 of Rhincodon typus. Lineage (NCBI taxonomy): Eukaryota > Metazoa > Chordata > Chondrichthyes > Orectolobiformes > Rhincodontidae > Rhincodon > Rhincodon typus. The sequence continues at coordinate 107,923,663 of NC_063337.1, read as the reverse complement.
CTTCACCTTCCCATGCATGCTCCTTCTTTGTATCATTTTCATTTCCATATGAGCTATTTTGTAACATCTCTCAGTGAAATGGTCAATTTAATGCTAATTTGCACTAAATGCACAACTTGTGCTGTGAGGCTGTTCCATTCAGAATTATACTGAAATGCGGAAAAATTCACTTTGTTTAAGAATCTTTAAATACAGGTGCCAGACATGAATGGATTGGTAATCCAGCAAACTGTGACTCAATTATAGAACAAGTTCGATTCAACTATTTTAAGTCCTGGAGTTCAGAAAGATTCAAGAAAGAGGGAAGACAAAAACATGAACTATTTATTTGTTCGCTCCAGTATTGGACTTCATAGGATAGATTTTTGCAAGAATGAGACACTGGCATTATGGACTGACTGTCCATCATAAAAACATTTTGATTTTCAATGAAAATCGATAGAACTGTAAAAAAATTGCAATTTCTACAGTGGTCAGCCAAGCCACTGAAACAGTTTTAACCCCCAGGTGACAGGTTGAAAATCCACCCAGACTTCACTGTTGTTTTAGTTAAAGCTCTACACCACAAAAACAGGTCAGTTAGCCAATCGGAGCTGTGTGGGTTTTAATGTTTCACATGATCCTTTTGGCATCTTACTTCATGCCACTGAGCAACATGTTCTTCTATTCCCTCTTCCTCAGAAGTTTATCTAACTTCCCCTTTAATGCATCTTTGCTAATCATCCACAACCAATTCATGTGGGATTGAATTTCACAGTATTATCACTCTCTGAGTGCCAAGGTTTCTCTAGAATTCATTGTCAAGTTTATTTATCAGTCTTACATTTATGGATTCCAATTCTGGGCTCCCAAAAATCTTTTATCATATCTACACTTAACCTCTGTAACACTAAATAATTCTGAAGAACTCTCCCAGTTCACCTTCAGCTCTCTTCCCTCAAGAAAAAGAGCATGAATTGTTCAGTCCTTTCTGATCATTGCGCTCTCAGTTCTAGTATTTCCTTTGTACTTGATTTCCAGCTCCTCCGGATCTACTATATTCCTATTGTGGTAATGGACACCGGTCTATTTGCAGCAACACAATGTTCCAGCCTCTGAGCCAGAAACTCCAGGCTTGAGTTGCACTCCAGGGCTTTGAGGGCCACAGAAGGTGCACTCAAAGTCAAACTGGTAGATTATCAGCCTGAAAATTCTTCCAATCTGCCTACTGCATGTGGTAGGCAAGGGAGATTCTCCTGTGCAGCCATTTTTGATATAGAAGGGCACCCTTGAGCTATAATATCTGTTAATAGGCTAGTCACCCACTTCAGGCAAAACTTGCAATGGAACAGCCAGCCATGACATATGCTTTGTCTGTTTCATGAATACTGGACCCAGGAAAGACTCCAAATCTATATAAGTTTCACGTAACATCTCTCCTTTTGAATTATTTTTTCTACAAATGATCCCCCAGTTCCTGGTTTGCAGCGTCTATGGTGTTGTCAGATTATGGTGCAACTTTGAATTATTAGTTCAGCAGTACCCAAAGATCCTTTTGATCCTCTACCTCATTTGGACTCCCATTGGACAAAATTTTAAAGAAATTGAACAGCTCACAATAAACGAGGGGTTGCAGAGGGGGTGGGGAGTCCAGTGGCTGCGGGAGCTTTGTTATGATTATTTAATTTTGCTGTAGCATTAGCATTCCACTTTGAGGATCTTTGATCAGCTACAGTGAGCAAGCATAAGGATGGCCCAAGATAGGATTTTGAGTTAATAGTAGCCTGGCAGGGGTGAGAGTGACTGAATTTGATATAGATCTTTGAAGCTTCAGCAGCCACAGGCCTAGAAATAAAGCACAATAAAACTGACCCCCTCCATCCCCAGTATTCTGTTCCTTCCCACATAGTCCTTCAGTGGGCTGTGATAGAATACAGTGAAGTACGTTTCATGTGGATGGAAGGGAGACACCAGCATCTCAAACCAAACAAGCATAGGGCGGTTGTGTCAGAGGATTAATTACTAGAATGTGGTCCCTCCAACCCTGGGTATTGCACCCAAGAGATTCAAAGGTCGCTAAGGCTGAAAGGTGAGGACATGGCTGGTTGGGAATGGAGTGATGAAGATCTCTCCACTACCTGTTGATAAAATTAGAAGTCACATTTCCACTTAATCCAGAACAATCATTAATGCTGATTTATCATCACCACTTACCGAAATGCGAATGCTTACACAATAGTGAATTTTTCCACATAAATCCTAATTCATATCTTTCATCCTCACTGGTTTATTAACTGTGACACAACACTTAGGGAAGGAGGATACTGTGTCCCTCACAAGAGGTTGTTCACTCTGAAGGTACACGAAGACTCATGAGCTCAGATTGATACATGTCAGCAGAAGTGGATAGGGTTTTCCCTTGTGAGGTTCACGTCAGTGTGAGCAGGAACAGGTCCTTATAAAGATATCCGTGTGGTGATTTATTGTAAAACGTAAATGAACCAAGAACTTTATTTCTAGTTTCCATGATCCATTCATCTCCATTATTGCCCGTGCCTCCCAAACAGAGATTACACTTCAGGAGAACAAATGATTGGTGGGAAGAGAAGTAAAAGGTATGAATCAGATTGAAGATTTTCTGACCATGGGAATGATTTGTGTGCTGTTTTGGGGGTGTACTGGGTTCAGCATTGCTATGCCATCTGACTCAACACACTCAAGGTTATCTGATTAGTACCTTGATGAATTCATTGTCCAATCTGGCAGTTAGGCAAATGTTTATAAGTATCATGGCCATAATAGACTTCACCCAATCCTGTTGCTTCTCCATTGAGGATGCAGAGTGGTCCTTACCTTCCATCCTCTGAAGTTCTACTCCCCTTGGCAATGCAATGTTGTACAAGACGCAGCAGACTACATGCAGTTTGGAATGGAGTCTTGCTTGTCCAGGGACCTGAATCACATCTTCAGCAAACTCACATGACTCTGGTTGTGGATAACAAGGTGTAGAGCTGGATGAACACAGCAGGCCAAGCAGTATCAGAGGAGCAGGAAGGCTGACGTTTCAGGCCTAGACCCTTCTTCCATCTCCAGCATCTGCAGTTCCTACTATCTCTGACTCTGGTTGTATCTGACTTCTGAAGGGTCTAGGCCCGAAACGTCAGCCTTCCTGCTCCTCTGATGCTGCTTGGCCTGCTGTGTTCATCCAGCTCTACACCTTGTTATAACAGATGGAACCATTCAGCTCTTTATTATCAGTGACAGCTTTCTGCAACAGCAAATCAGTTGGTCCCATTCTACTCCCTTTTCTCATAGCATTGTAACTTTTCCCTTCATGTTGTTATCCAATTCCATATTGAAAGGCACAATTTAAGCTGCTTCAAATGTGCTGTCAGGCAGTACATTCTGAATGAGAATCAGTCACTGCACAAAACCTTTCTCCTCACGTTGCTGTTAGCTCTTTTGACATTCATCTCAGAATAATTCCTTCTGGTTCTTGACCTTTCTGCAATGGAAATAGTTTCTCAATCTATCAATGGCCCTTATGATTTTGAACAGCTCTGTAAAATTTCCTGTCAACTCAACCTTCCCTTCTATAAGGAGAACAACCGCATGTCATATAAGACCAAAAGACCATAAGACATAGGACCAGAAATTAGGCCATTCGGCCCATCGAATCTGCTCCGCCATTCAATCATGGCTGATAAATTCCTCAACCCCATTCTCCCGCTTATTCCCTATAGCCCTTGATCCCCTTGATTATCAAGAACCTATCTATCTCAGTCTTAAATGTACTCAATGACCTGGCCTCCACAGCCTTCTGTGAATTCCATAGATTCACCACTCTCTGGCTGAAGAAGTTTCTCCTTATCTCCATTCTAATAGGTCTTCCCTTTACCCTAAGTCTGTGTCCTCGGGTCCTAGACTCCCCTACCAATGGCAGCATTTTCCCAACATCCACTCTGTCCAGGCTATTCAGTATTCTGTAAGTTTCAATTAGATCCCCCCTCATCCTTCTAAACTCCAATGAGTATAGTTTCAGAGTCCTCAAACATTCCTTATATTTTAAGCTTTCCATTCCTGGGACCATTCTTGTGAACCTCCTCTGAACCCGCTCCAGGGCCAGTACATCCTTCCTGAGATATGGGGCCCAAAACTATACGCAATACTCCAAATGTGGCCTCACCAGAGCCTTATAAAGCCTCAGTAGTACATCCCTGCTTTTATATTCAAGTCCTCTCAAAATAAATGCCAAGGTTGCATTTGCACGTTTACCTTGAGAGAATCCTGGACCAGAACTTCCAAGTCTCTTTGCACTTCAGATTTCTGAATTTTCTCCCCATTTGGAAAATAGTCCATGCTTTCATTCTTCTTACCAAAGTGCATGACCTCACATTTTCCCACATTGTACTCCATTTGCCACTCCTTTGCCCACTGTCCTAACCTGTCCAAATCCTTCTGCAGCCTCCCCACCTCCTCAATACTATCTGTCCCTCCACCTATCTTTGTATCATCAGCAAACTTAGCCAGAATGCCCACAGTTCCTTCAACTAGATCATTAATGTACAAAGTGAAAAGTTGTGGTCCCAGCACTGACCCTTGTGGAACACCACTTGTTACCGGCTGCCATCCTGAGAAAGACCCCTTTATCCTCACTCTCTGCTTTCTGTCAGACAGCCAATCTTCTATCCATGCTAGCACCTTGCCTCTAACACCATGGGCCATTATCTTACTCAGCAGCTACCTGTGTGGCACCTTATCAAAGGCCTTCTTGAAGACCAGGTAGATAACATCCATTGGCTCTCCTTGGTCTACCCTGCTCGTTACATCCTCAAAGAATTCTAGCAGATTTGTCAGGCATGACCTCCCCTTGATGAAACCATGCTGACTATGCCCTACTTTACCATACACTTCCAAATATTCAGAAATCTCATCCTTTACAATGAACTCTAAAATCTTACCCACGACCGAGGTTAGGCTTATCGGCCTGTAATTTTTCGTCTTTTGCCTTACTCCCTTTGTAAACAGGGGTGTCACATTAGTGATTTTCCAGTCCTCTGGGACCCTCCCTGACTCTAGCGATTCCTGAAAGATCACCACTAACGCTTCCACTATCTCTTCAGCTATCCCCTTTAGACTCTGGAGTGTAGTCCATCTGGTCCAGGTGATTTATCCACCTTCAGGCCAATCAGTTTTACTGGCACTTTTTCCTTGGTGATGGCCACCATACTCAGCTCTGCCCCCTGACTCTCTTGAATTTTTGGGAGATTACTCGTGTCTTCCACCGTGAAGACTGACGCGAAGTATTTATTCAGTTCCTTAGCCATTTTCTTGTTCCCAACTACTATCTCTCCACCATCATTTTCCAGTGGTCCAATATCCACTTTTGCCTCTCCTTTGCCCTTTATATATCTAAAGAAACTCTTACAGTCTTCATTTCTATTACAGGCTGGCCTACCCTCATACTTGATCTTTTCCCTCATTTCTGTTTTTGTTGCCCTCTGTTGGTCTTTGTAAGCTTCCCAGTCCTCTGGTTTCCCACTGCCCTTCACCACATTATATGCTTTCTCTTTTGCTTTTATGCTATCCCTGACTTCCTTAGTCGTCCATGGTTGCCTCATCCTCCCTGTACCATGCTTCTTTTTCCTAGGGATGAATTTTTGCAGCTTCTCCTGAATTACTCGCAGAAACTGCCATTGCTGTTCCACTGTCTTTCCTGCTAGGCTCCTCTTTCAGTCAATTCTGCCCAGCTCCTCCCTCATACCTCTGTAGTCACCTTTGTTCAGCTGTAATACCATTATCTCTGATTCTATCTTATATCAACATGGGCAAGGTCCCTCATCCCTGCTTTCTTTCTCTGCACTCTCTTTAAAGCCTTTATATCATTCCTAAAATGTGGTGTTCAAAATTTAACATAATACTCCAGTTGAGGCCAAGTCAGTATTTTATAAGGAGTCATCATAAATGGTTTGCCGTTGTAATATATGCCTCTAATATTAAAGCCCAATGCCTTTTTAATCACTTCTTAATATTTTCTTTTACTTTCACCGATTTGATACTTCTAGGTCATTCCGTCCTTGCATCCACTTCAGAGTTATATGCTTTACTTTCTATTGTCTCTCCATGTTCTTCATGCCATACTGCAACATATAATGTCTTTCTGCATTGAATCTGATCTGCCTTCTATCCAAACAGCTCACCCACTTGTCAATGCCCTTTGATGACCTACAATGTCCTCCTCGCAGCTTATAATGTTTTCAAGTTTTGTATCATCCATAACTTTTGATATTGTGCCCTACATAACAAGGTCTACATCACATACTTATCAGGAAAAACAAAGGTCCAACACTGAACTCCAGTGAACTCCTCCACAAACCTTCCCAAAATGTAACAAAAAAGATCCATCATCCATCATCCATTACTTCTCATTTCCTGTCACTCAGTTAATTTTGTGTCTCTGTTGCCATTGTCCCTTTTATTCCATGAATTCTAACTCTTCTCTCAAGTCAGTTGTGTCTCATTGTATTAAAAAAGGTACTAAACATTCATAGATACATCAGCAATATTGCTCTTATCAATCATCTTGGCTACCACTTCAAAATCTCCAGCAAGTTGGTGAAACATGATTTTGCCTTTGAAAGATCTGCATTAGCTTTCCTTAATTAATTCACATTGTCCATGCAAGTATTAATTTTTCTCCAAATTATTGTTTCTAGAAGTTTTCCAACCAAAGGTAAACTAACTGTCCTAGAGTTACTTGGCTTTTAATGCACACTTTTTTTGAACAAAAATGCATTGTTTGCAATTCTCCAGGTCCCTGTTGCGGTGATTGTCATGAGGTCAGCCAAATGGCCCTCATAGACTATAAGTTCCCTGATTGGGGCTGTTAACCTGGTCCAATCAGGGAGCCCTGGCTGACAGAGATAAGCAGGATGTCAGAGATTCTGCTCACTCTGAAGAAGCTGGATCAATGTCAAGGACTCTCCACGTGTAAATAAAAGGTGACTTGGTGACAGGATACCAGCTTCTGTGGAGTTATTTCATCTGTCACCACCTCTGAGTTCAAGAAATACTTTTATCATTGTCAGGGCATCTGGAATATCCAATCCCATTTCCCTCAATATCCTTGGATATATCTCATTTATCCCATTGACTTCAGAAAGTTGGACATCACTTATAAAGCAGTGAAAGGGTATTCTGACCATGGGTCATTTGAGGAAAAAGCCTATTCCACAGGCAGGGAAAAAGCTGTACAGTTACACTCTTTAAAAGCATTCCAGCCTCTCATGATCGCACAGCACTACCCACATGCTCTTGGGGAGTTCCAATACAGAAATCTTTGTCTAATTCAACACATCACCATGTTCTCTGGTCAACATCTCTGTCTCAGGCTTGCTGCAGTGCTACAGCAAAGCTTAGTGTAAGCTGGAAGAACAGCACCTCATATTCCACTTGGGATCTCTACAGTCTCTGGACAAGTTCAACAATTTCGGGGCATGAGGCACCTTTTCCCATGTCCTGACCCCAACCCGCACACTCCAGGCCTTGGTATCACAGTCTGCCATTACATACAACTAGCAGTTAGCCACTAGCAGTACCCATTAGCAGTTATCCATTCTCCCAGTCTGTCCATTATCAACTCCTGTGTCTGTCCAACTGTTCTTCTCTTTCTTTTGGTTCTACCTCCACCTATCGTTTACTCCTTACCCCCTCCCCCTACCCTATCTTCTGCATAAAAACTTTTTTTTTCCCAAACACCATCAGTTCTGAAGAAGCGTAACTGGACCCAAAACATTAACTCTGATTTCTCTCCACAGATGCTACCAGACCTGTTGAGATTTTTCAGCAATTTCTGTTTTTGTTTGTAATTTACAGCATTTACAAAAATCCACACGCTGATAAGTAAAGTCAGAATGCTGGCATTAAGTTAAAATTGATTGTCTCTTAACTTGTTGAACTTACTGACCTGAAATCTACCTGAGAGTTTCTCATGTTCCTCAGGTACAAGTCAGAAGGAATTGGAATCATGTTGAAGTAGTCCTATGAGGTCAGGAAATGTGAAAGAATGAGTTTTCCGAGTGCCCTGCGCAATTGTTGAGCTCCTTCAACTTTGTGGGGTTCCCATCCACAAGCACCCTGACTGACAGCTTGGAGGCCTTTCTAATAGGTCAACCTCCTCTCAGGCTCGAACTCTGTCTGAGCAGGTAGTGTGTGAAAAAGATCATGGTGGTGAGGGTTTCACATTGTGGTGGGTTATCCAAATCCGGAGTGATCCAACCATAAGGTGGATCCAAGAAAAGTCCAGGGATTTCTGCAGATAGGTAGCTCATTGCCCAACAGTGCACAGTATGATATTTTTGCGATATTCAAAACTGCAGTTGCATGTAAGAATTCCCTATCTTAATGTGCTCCACCCTGCAGTCACCTTTGAAATAGAGCAGTCAAATAACCTCCAGTCCTTGACATGCTAGTCATGAAATTGGACAAGGGATTCTTTACTTGTTGATTTGTGTCGATTGCAAATCTACCTTCAGTGTTCAATATATGTATTGCAATTCCTATGGCTCCATGTATTATAATATTGGCCTTAGCAAAACCTTACAGTTAACACCTGAGCCAATGATAACCATTGAAGATTTGATGCTGAATTAGGGAGATCAGAGCCATTCTGCAGGAGAATGCTGCATTAATTATATGATCTCTCACTATATACTCCGTAAAATCATGAACAGGTCTTCGGGTCCTGAAAAGGCTACATCAGATTACACTGGAAGGTCAAGGTTTCTCAAAAATATGAACAACGGGTGAAGTTTCATGCTTCTCCTGCATAGGAGCAATTCAGTGGTGTTCACCACAAACAGGATGTTGTTATCAAGCCAACAAGACAGAGAGATGCTTTGCCTATCAAATAAACAAGCAATACAATGACTGAATTTCAGCACAAGTGTGATGCTGGGTAAGTCAACTGTCTGCACAAAAAAACTGGCAGATCAATTCAACCAGCATGTACCTTTGGCTGCTTGCAAAAATCAAGGTATTGACCATACCCAGTTAGCTCACTCTTCCAGAACTCACACCACTGTGTCCAACACTCAATGTGATTTACAATTGGACAGTATTTGCTTCATAATCCTGATGGGGTGAAGCATTGAACTGACAATCATTTCAGGATTGTCAGTAAGGCTCACAGTATGGTGAATGTGTGTTCACTGGAAATTACAAAGCTGGAGACAGAAAGGACATGTATATGTATTGTATCAATTTCAACTCAAGAAAATATATGACAGCCACTCATTGGGCTAATTTCTTGAGACAGTGCCTTGACCAATCAGAGTCAATTTGCGCTTGTTTAAAATTTGAACAAAGCTTGGTGGTTAACTGTCAATCATTATTAATTGGTGCATTCTCCATCTACGTCTGCCAATCAGAGTCTATTTATCAGCCAATCAGTATACTCCTGTCGCATAGAATAAGCGCTGTTTGCCCTTTAGTTTTTGGTATTTCTTGCGAATTGTCCTGATAAATGCAAGACAAAAGGTTTGAAAAAATGTGTATTTTTCAACAATAATTATACATTCTTATTTTAATCATGTTGTCTCCTGTCTTTAAAGGCCATTTGTTATCAAGCACTTGCATATTTTAAGAATCATCCATGTGAAATTATTTTACCTCCTCCTCTGTTCTGCTGAATGTTTTGAATCTAACCCCGATTAATCAGTAGAAATAATTTTTCATTCTTTGCCTTCTGAAAGCCAATCATAATTTTTAAAATTTCAACATTCACAGAAGACCATATGATATAAGGGTGGAATCTGGCCATTTGGCCCATTGAGTCTGCTCTATCATTCAACCATATCTGATATGTTTCTCAACCCCATTCTCTTGCCTTCTCCCCATAATCCTTGATCCCCTTACTAATTAAGAGCCTATCTATCTCTGTCTTAAATACACTCAATGACTTGGCCTCCGCAGTCCTCTGCAGCAATGTGTTCCACAGAATAACCACCCACTGGCTAAAGAAATTCCTCCTTATCTCAGTTCTAAAGGGTCATTCCATCACTCTGAGGCTGTGCCCTCGTGTCCTAGCCTCTCCTACTAGTGGAAACATCTTCTCCACGTCCACTCTATCCAGGTCTCTCAGTATTCTGTAAGTTTCAATGAAATTATCCCCGTTGTCCTTCTAAACCCCATCAAGAACAGACCTAGAGTCCTCAACCCCTGCTCAAAGGACAAGGCCTTCATCCCTAGGATCATTCTTGTAAACATCTTCTGGACCCGATCCAGTGCCAGCACATCCTTCCTTAGATAAAGGGCCCAAACCTGCGCACAATACTGCGGTCTGATCAGAGCCTTATACAGCCTCAGCAGTACATCCCTGCTCTTGAAATTAGAGCTAACATTACATTTGCCTTCCTAACCATGAGCTGAGCCTGCATGTTAATCTTAAGAGAATCCTGAACAAGGACTCCCAAGTCCCTTTGTGCTTGGGATTTCCAAAGCCTTACCCCATTTAGAAAAATCTGAAACTTTATTCTTCCAGCAAAGTGATTAACCTCACACTTTCCCGTGTTGTAATCCATCCGCCACTTCTTTGTCAATTCACCTCACATGACCAAGTTCTTCTGCAGCCTCTCCGCTTTCTCAACACTATCTGTCCCTGCATCTATCGTTGTGTCAATTGCAAAATTAGTAACAATGCCCCCTGCTCCTTCATCCAGTTCATTAATGTACAACATAAATAGTTGTGGTCCCAACAACATTCCAGTGGAATGCCACTAGGCACCTGCTACCGTTGTGGAAAAGACCCCTTTATCCTCACTCTCTGCCTTCTCAATCAATCTTCTATCTGTGCTGGTATCTTGCCCCTAACACCATGGTCTCTTATATAGCAGCACCTTGTCAAACAGCTTCTTGATATCCAAATAGATCACATCCACTGGCTTTCCTTTCAGAAAGTCATAGAATCCCTGCAGGCCATTCAGCCTAGGAGTCCACACTGACCTTCCGAAGAGCATCCCGCCCAGACTCCCTACCTTATCCCTATGACCCTGCATTTTTCAAGGTTAATCTACCTAGCCTGCACATCCCTGGACACTGTGAGCAATTTAGCATGGCCAATCTACCCTGACCTGCACATCTTTGGACTGTGGGAGGAAACTAGAGCACCCGAAGGAAACCTACACAGACATGGGGAGAATGTGAAACTTCACACAGACAGTCACCCGAGGGCAATATTGAACGCATGTCCCTGGCGATGTAACGCAGCAGTGCTAACCACTGAGCCACTGTGCCACCCCATTGACCTTTCTCTAATTTGCTCATTACCTCCTCAAAAAATTCTAATCGATTTGTCGGGCATGACCTTCCCCTGACAAAGTTGTGCTGACTCAGCCATATTTTAACCTGCACTTCCAAGTACTCCACAATTTCATTTTTAATAATGTACACTAAAATCTTATCAACAAACAAGGTCAGGCTAACCAACCTAATATTTCCCTGCTCTGTGCCTTCCTCCCTACTTAAATGTGGGTATTATATTAGCCATTTTCCATTCCTCTGGGACGCTCCCCGACTCCAGTGATTCCTGAAAGATCACCGGCAATGCCTCTACAGTCTCCTCAGCTACCTCATTCAGAACCCTGAGGTGTTGACCATCTGATCCAGGTTATTTATCCACCTTTAGACCTTTCAGCTTCCCCAGCACTTCCTCTTTAATGATGGCCATTACACTCATCTCTGCCCCTGACTCTCCTGAAGTTCTGGTTTAATACTGGTGTCTTCCACCAAGAAAACTAATGCAAAGTTCCTCTGCCATTTCTTTATTCCCCTTTGCTACTCCAGTACCATTTTCCAATGGTCCAATATCCATTCTTGTCTCTATTATCTTCTTGGTTATTACTAGTTAGCTAACTCTCATATGCCATCTTTTACCCCCTTATTGCTTTTTGGTTAACCTCTGCTGGTTTTTAAAGGTTTCCCAATCCTCTGGCTTCCTACTAATCTTCACCACACTGTGTACTTTTCCCTTTGCTTTTATGCTGTCTTCCCTGGTTGCCTCATCCTTCTCTTTTAACATTTTCCATTGAACAGTAAAGGAAAACCTTTAACCATTTTTCCATAATTATAATCTTCAATCCTGTGATTCTAGGCACCTTCCACTGTACCCCTTCTATGCTGCAAAATTCTTTTTCTAATGTGGTAAATAATCATGTTTGTCAAGTCATCAACATTCCATATACTTTTAGCATAACTTCCCCGTTTCATATTTCATGACTATGCATGATACTGTCATGTATTTTGTAAACTCCTTTGTCTTGTTCTTCTTGTACACACCTGCTTATATTTCCTTTTCATTTCAGGAAATTAGATGAACAAGTTGACAGTGGTATGCTATCAAATAAAACTAAAACATAAAACCAAAAGAACTATACAGGAGGCTGCAATCTAACTAATGCTTTGTGCACAACTGTATTTTCATAAATTAATGATGTAACATCGACAATAAAAGATAACGTTAATATACGGCTGAGTAATTAAAAATAATGGAGGCTGAATGTTTCTTTTGTAGTTATATTGTCTAGGTTTTTAAAAAAGTACATTAAGGCATTGCAGCATAGAAAGTTGAAGCTACAGTTTTTGCATTGATTATGGAAATGTTTACTCCCAATTACTAAAGGCATATTTTTCACTTTCATAACATAAAATCAATGACAATTTTAACAGATTTTAATGGTTCCATATTAAAATGCCAACTGAGCACAAATTCTTTGCAAATCATCTTGTAAAATGTGGATTTATTAGAGCAAATACTAAAAAAAAAGCCATTTATGATACAACTGTAATACCTCTGTAATAAAAATCGAAAGAACTGTGAATGCTGGTAATCAGAAAGAGAAACCGAAATTGCTGGGAAAGCTTGGCAGGTGTGGCAGCATCTGAGGAAAGAAATCAGAGTTAACGTTTTGGGCCCAGTGACCCTTCCTCAGACCTCTCCTCTGGAATAATTCACTAATAGATAGATTGTCATAACTGACTCATCTTATATATAAAAAAAACATTCATGGGATGTCAGTATCACTGGCAAGGCAACATTTATAGCCAATCCCTAACTAGGCTTGAGAAGTCAGTGTGACTGACTTTGTCAGTAAGTAAGAGCGGGGGAACAGTGAGAGAGCGCGGGGACAGTGAGAGAGTTAGCCCAGTAGAGAGAAATTTGAAATCTTGAGGGGAGTGTGAGCCCAGCATGTACGGGCACTTAAGAAGGACTGAAGTGTTGAACTTTTAATGTTATTTCTTTATTTTTCTACTTTATGTTAGGAAGGACCTTAATATTGAATTTTTAACTTTATTTTCTCATTTTTCTACTTTGTACCTAGGTACCTTTGTACCCAAGATGATACTGGGAATATGATATTGTACACTTTTCACTGTACTCCTGTAACCCTGTACGTAAATACATGTGACATTAAAATCTAATCCTTAAACTCTAAATTCTAACATTATGTAGGAGCACCCACAATGCTGTTAGAGGGGGAGCTTGAGGATTTTGATGTACTGACAATGAAGGAGCAGTAAAATATTTCATATTAACGTATGACTCCAAGGGGAATTTGGCGTTCCCATGAGCCTGCTGCCCATTGTTATCCAGGCGGTAGTGGCTACATGTTTGGAAAGTGCTGTTGAAGGAGTCTTGGCAACTTGCTGCATTCCATCTTGTATGTGGCACACACGTACTGCCACTGAATACCAACAGCAAGGGGGAGGTGAATATTTAAAGTTGTAAATAGGCACTTCTCAAACAGACTGCTTGGTACTGGAGAGTACCAATCCTCTTGAACATTGTTGGAGCTGCACTCATCCAGGCATGTACGGTATATTTCACCATGATCTCAAATTGTACCTTGTAGATGGTGGAAGTATTTTAGGGAGTTAATTGCGGTAAAATTCCAAACTTCTGACCTGCTCTTGTAGCCACAGGAGTTACATTAATGGATTATGCTTGGTCCAGTTAAGTTCCTAGTCAATGTTAATTCCTATGTTGGGGGGGCGGAGGAAGTGATATTGCAGTGATAGTAATGCCATCAACTATCAAGGAAATTAGTTAGATGTACTCTTGTTGAAAGTAGATAACAGCACTTGTGTACTGTAAACGCTACTTGCCACTTCTCAGCTTAAAACTGAATGTTGTCCAATCCCGTGTTTCATCCAGGCATGGACTGCTTCAGTATCTGAGAAGTCCTGAATGCTGCTGAACATAGTGCAATCATCAGTGAGCATCACTACTTCTGACATTACAATGTACGGAAGGTCATTGATGAAGCGGCTGAAGATGGTTTGACCGAGGACTTTACCCTGAGGAATTGGGGCTCTTGTGGTGCAGTGGCAATGTCTCTACCTCTGAGCCAGGAAATCCATTTTCAACCCCCACGTACTTCAGAGATTTGTAACAACATTTCTGAATGGATTGATTAGGAAATTATCTCCCTAACTCCAGGGCAGAGGGTTTAAGTCCCACCAGCTTTGGAGATGGCTCCAAACAGGCAAATTAATTTCTTTTCATATTCTAGGGTTCCTGTGCTGCAATGATAGCACACCTACTCTAGGCTACCACCTCAGGTGCAAGTCCCACTTCAGGACATATTGACCAGAGAAAGTGTTCATGATGTGATTGAAAGGAATGATATTTAACTCAGGAATCCTTCCACACCCTCAAAAATATATCTGTAAAAGAGCCTTAGAGCACAGTGATAGTGTCCCTAACTTTGGGCAGGAGGCTTGTGTTCAAGTTTCAACTCAAGATGTGATGGTCAGGAAAGTGTGTTTCTGGAGGACTCAGTGCTCACGTGGTGTAGTGTTAGTGTCACTAACTCTGGGCCAGAAAGTTTGGGTTCAAATTCCATCGACTATGTAGATATGACATAACATGTCCAAACACATTCACTCAGAATGCATCACATATTTGAGCAGGCAGAAATTGTAGCTTTTGAACATACTAGACATTTAATGTGTGTCTGTGTGTACATTGAGGCTTGTTAGTGCATAGAAAACTAAATTCAAGTTCGAGCATTGCTGCTTGAATATGTGATTCGGGCATCCAGTAAAATCGGTTATTAAAATTCTAATTTATTCACCAGTCATCCCAAAGAAAAACACTGTTTTTGATCTCCTACAGACGACTCTCCCTGTTTTAATGTAAGTTGTTTGATTTTGATTGTTTTGAATATTATTCATAGTAAGTTTGGATTTCTGGCTTTTGAGTTAGTAACCAATAGGTTTTCGGTATGTCTGGTATTAATAATTAATTCATAAGTATTTCTGTAGCCATGGTGATTTCTTTGAAGAATGGTTTTAAGACCCACCTTTAGAGTAAATGGACTTTGTGTACCACTAATGAATTTTTGTTTGTTTTAGATTGTTTTGAGACCCTTTAAAGTAAATAATGGAGCCTCAAAGTTTGTTAGAGATTTCTGAAGTTTGTTTTTAAAAGATAAAGTAATCACCCATAGCTGAGAGATGGAGACTTTTCATTTTCCACTTTTACTTTCAGTGGAGCAGTCCTGTAAAATCATTGGAATAGGATGGCTGCATTGACTATATATCAAGAGCAGTACAAATGCATATAAATGTTTAGATGTAAATATTGCATACTGCAAACTGGAATCCATGAGAAATAAGATTAGGAATGTTGAGGAAAACTTAGGCAAAATCAAGAAAGCAGAGAATAGGAGAAAATAGTAAAGACCATTCAAATAACAAGTGTCTATGCTGTCAAACAACTCTAGCGCAAGTTGTGTAATACAGTACATTGTTTTATTTCATTGGGAGCTATGTTACTTTAAGAGTTGGATATGCTGGAAATGAGTCAAAAACCAGGATGAAGCTATTTGACTAACTGCTGCTCACTGTCCAGCAGAAATAACCCATCAGAGAATGCACATGCTGTGTCTGTTACAGTGAGTTGTAGTCTGAGCTGATTCGGGTTGTGATTCTTTTGCAGAAATGAAAAAGGGTGCTAGGCAAAATAAAACATTGAGCTGCAAATGCAAACAGCACAGGGCAGAATTTTTCTTAAAAGAAAAAGAAATACAGCAGCTGAAAAACGAGCAAACTTATTACAGCAAGTGTGTTATAAATATCATAGACATCAATTCATCAACAGAAAAAGGCAGAGAATATTAGAAACATGATGACCAAATTCTCTAGCACAAATTGGAAGATCCAGAGTACTTTAATTAAAATCTCATTTTCAAGTTTCCCACTGAATCGACTGATACATTGAGTAATCCACTCACTTCCCAGCTATATTTTCCAGTGCATCAATCATAGGCCTATTTAAATGGGAAAGCTCTTCTCTTTTAGAACACTTACGCTCGGTTCGCAACAAACAACTGCACCTCCCAGTCGCGAACCATTTCAACTCCCCCTCCCATTCCTCAGACGACATGTCCATCCTGGGCCTCCTGCAGTGCCACAACGATGCCACCCGAAGGTTGCAGGAACAGCAACTCATATTCCGCTTGGGAACCCTGCAGCCCAATGGTATCAATGTGGATTTCACAAGTTTCAAAATCTCCCCTCCCCCCACCGCATCCCAAAACCAGTCCAACTCGTCCCTGCCTCCCTAACCTGTTCTTCCTCCCACCTATCCCCTCCTCCCACCT
Source organism: Rhincodon typus (assembly GCF_021869965.1). Classification (NCBI taxonomy): domain Eukaryota; kingdom Metazoa; phylum Chordata; class Chondrichthyes; order Orectolobiformes; family Rhincodontidae; genus Rhincodon; species Rhincodon typus. The sequence goes on along the minus strand of NC_063337.1, from coordinate 107,907,023 downwards.
CAAGCCGCACCTCCATCTCCTACCGACCAACCTCATCCCGCCCCCTTGACCTGTCCGTCCTCCCTGGACTGACCTATCCCCTTCCTAACTCCCTACCTACACTCACCTTTACTGGCTCCATCCCCGCCTCTTCGACCTGTTTGTTTCCTCTCCACCTATCCTCTCCTCTATCCCTCTTCTATCTGCCTCCCACTCTCTCCCTATTTATTTCAAAACCCCCTTCCCCTCCCCCTTTTCTGATGAAGGGTCTAGGCCCGAAACGTCAGCCTCTCTGCTCCTATGATGCTGCTTGGCCTGCTGTGTTCATCCAGCCCTGCACCTTGTTGTCTCGGATTCTCCAGCATCTGCAGTTCCTACTATCTCAAGCTCTTCTTGAACTCTGTTTTGCAAGACTTTGCAGATTAATTGGAAACAAAAGTCATAGAAATCAGTCATAGTCAGGTCCGTAGCTCACCACTTGCCTTTTCAGAAGTCATACTTCGATATTTCAAGGTAAGGAGGCAAGTTCTCCATCTAGGAAGAAGGTTTAAGAATCCCAGTTCCAGTAGGCGTGAAGAGACTGTCTGACCAGGCAGCATTCCCCACAACCCTGCAAGCAGTGCAGGAAATGCATCATTTCCTCAGCTCTCCCAACAGAGTCTTTTTTAATTCCCAACATCTTCAACAACTTGAGATAACAAGGTGTAGAGCTGGATGAACACAGCAGGCCAAGTAGCATCATAGGAGCAGGAAGGCTGTCGTTTCGGGTCTGGACCCTTCATCGGTCTAGGCCCGAAACGTCAGCCTTCCTGTCCTATGATGCAACTTGGCCTGCTGTGTTCATCCAGCTCTACACCTTGTTATCTCAGATTCTCCAGCATCTGCAGTTCCTACGACATCCTCAACAACTTCTTCTTTTCCATTCACCAGAACAAAATAAAGCAATGCACATCTTTGTTTCACCACAAAGAAAGACTACCTCTTTTTTGCCTTGCTCATGGGCGTATACAAGTATCATTCTCTTCTCACATTCTACTCTTTAGACAATCATCAAGTTCTTTCATGGCTCATTCCTTGCTGTACTAAACATATATGCTTTGCGTTTAATGCCACCCCATCTGATTGCCTCTTGCTTTTTGCTCTAAGTATCTCTAAAACAAGCACAAAACCTACATGCCATAAGACTATGAGACTTAAATAAATGGGAACAGGAGCCGGCCATTTGGCCCTCAAGCCTGCTCCACCATCCCACAGGAACATGGCTGATCCAATATTCCTCACATCCACTTTCCTGATCTTTTCCCCATTACCCTTGATTTCCTGACTGATTAAGAATCTATCTATCTCAGCTTGAACATGCACTTTGCACCTGTGCTCTCCCCGTGAGGAAATGTGAACTCCAATTGGACCTCTTTGCAGGACAAATTAAAGGAACACGCACAACACAAGCTAATGAAACAAGACCAACCTTCTGCTGCTGTTCGAGCAGCAGCAGTAAGAAATGCCAACCAGTGAAGCAGCTCAGAGCTGTTACATAGAAAACATAGACAGTTCAGCATTGACTTACACTAACACTGCACCTCCAGGTAGTGAAAGGTCAAAGAGTGAGTAACAAAGGTCTGCACATTTTAGAAAAACCCAAACAAGGGATCACCAACAGTCACAGGTGCCAAGGGCAACCCAAAAGGAGAAGACCTTCCCACTCACACAAGGAGCTGGTTCATCTTTTGATATGGGATAAATGGATGTAATCCATTCTGCTCTACGCAAGATGATAAATGGCTGTTACTGTAAATCCTATCAGCTCTCTCAGTCGGGCTGTTTGCATACATCACCAAAGTCAAGCATTGATTTGTTCCATTTCCCCTTTTTGAGCTTAGAAGGCGTTTGTGGCAGAAATGGTGAAGGGTTACAATAGCCTTCTTAGCTACTTGCAAAGCATAATCTTCTGGTTGAGAAGTCAGCAGATCCTGCTGCAACAAGTAATATAGACTACGACTCTCTCCTCCAGCACTGCTACTCAGCAGCATTTACAGAAGTACCTTGATTTACCTGTGGACTGGCCAAGGCCTATGAATATCTGTTACTCTTCCTAGTTAACTGCTGATATTGCTCCAAATATTCAGTCAAAGGAGTAAGGCAGTAAAAACACTTGTGATTGAGAAAATGCTCATAGCTATTATTAAAGAGGCTATAACAGGGCACATGGATAAGTTCAAGTTAACTAAACAGTGTCAATATGATTTTCTGAGAGGGAAATCATGTTTAACCAATCTATTGGAGTTCTTTGAGGTGCTAAAATGTGATGTGGGCAAAGGAGAACTGGGGTGATGTCTTGTACATAGATTTCCAAAAGCATAAAGTTCACAACATTGGCAATAGCATAACTGCTTGCATGCAGATTTAGCTGGCTAACAGAAATGTGACAGTGGATGTAAATGGGTCTTTCTTCACTTTGCTAGAATGTAACGAATTGTGATCCACAGAAATCGAAGCTGGGTCCTCAGCTGCTTGTAATTTGAAATGACTTAGATGAAGGGACAGAGGTATGGTTTTCATATTTGCTGATACAATGTTAATTAGCAAAGTAAGTTGTGAAGGGAACGCAAGGATGTTACAAAAATATATCGATAGGTTACATGAGTGGGCAAATGGAATGGGCAAGTTGTCCAATGGGGAAAGGTTTTACAGCAAGGCTTATAAATGTTGGAGTTTAGAAGAGTTAGAAATGGTTTTACTGAAATTTATGAAATCCTGAAAGTACAAGAATGAGAGTTTGCCCATTTTAAACAAAGAACCATTTTTGAATTCTCTTGCTGAAAATGTACTGGAAGCAGAGTTCTTGAATAGCTTTAAGGCAGAGACAAATAAGTTATTGTTAATCAAGGCGTTGAAAGGTTACTATGTGTAACTGGGGCTTGCAATCAAATTAACCCTAATCTTTTTGAATAGTGGAGCAGGTTGTAAAGCGTAAATGGCCTACTCCTATTCCGGATTTATACGTACATATGCTAAACATGGCATAAATCATTAAAAAAAAACAAGAAGCAAAGTAAAAACTTGCGAGGTGATTTGGAAAGTGTTACATTTGCAATGGCTTACAGACTACAATGACTTAAATCATTGATGGTGTTTGTGAAGCCAATCCCACCAGCTCTTACTTAACACATTTTCTGATACACTGAACTTCTGATTAACTCTGTTACCAATACATATTGCACCTTCAGACCTGTATAGGCTGCCAACCTTCCAGGATTGGCCTGGAATCCCTAGGAATTGTGGATCTATCTCTAGGATAATGCAGAGTGCAACCCTGGAGAAAAGTCACAAGGACATTAAAAAAATTTGTATCTTTTGGCACCTTATTTGAAAATGTTCCTTTCCTACATATAAAGATATTGAAGTTATGAATAAAAGGTTGTTTGACTGACAGTCTAGCATTATCTAATTATTCTTCTTATTATTAATTATTATTTAATAATAATTGTATTTTCTAATTGGAGTTGGAGGGCAGTGTTTCACATGGATGGATGTGTTAGCCAACTAATGCTTAAAGTATGGGAGAAAGATATCATGTGATGAATGGCAACCCATTTGAATTTATTAATGAGGAACAATCATTGTTCATAACTAATCCACAATCAAGAAGAACTCTAACATTCATCAGTTCCTGGCTGTTTTTTGGCAGAAATTGGGCAGTAAACCAAAGTTTCCAATTTTGTCTGCTAGCCTACCACCTTGCTGATTGATAGACATGGGTAAAATCAGGGCCATTGTTTTGAAGGGACTGGGCTGTTACAGCATTGTGTTTAATGGATCTGTTGTTTTAAGGCCAGAAATTTAATTGTTTGAAATAGGTACATTCTATGATCAGTTAGAGGTGATTTATTTTTTGTGACACCTTGAAGTTATTTATTAATTATTATTCTTAATCTTACTTCTGTTTCAGACAGATAAAATTCTATTTATAGATGCTATTTCTTCATTGGTAGATCTGCCATCAACTGAATTGGAGTTTGTTCCTGTTGTAAGAATGCAATATTTAAGTCACATGAAGGTGAATATGATACAAACTTTATTTCTAATTGTCACACTTTCACTTCAAGGATTTTATATCTGGGGAAATAGATTTATTTTGTTACTTAACATACATTTTCCAATATTACACATATCTTTAACGCAAACCATATTTTAACTCAGAAACAAGGGGATATTAAACTTATTTGAAACAATTACATAGATAATCATAAATATCAGTATGAATATTTTTTTGTCTGTGTCTTTGTTGTACTGGAAGTTTGGATTAGTTTGTTGATCCTAAAGTACTCAGGACTATAGTCACTCTTATACTTTGGGTGTAAATACTCCTTAAACACCACTATTTGCAATGTGATGAGCCTCATAAAAATCAAGATATATTTTGTCATAATCATTAAGCTCGTATTTTGAATTTGCAATAAAACAGGCATGAATCTACGACTTTAAATTACTATTACTTTCCACAGATTATATAAAAAGAGTTGAAATATTTCAAAATCATTTCACATTTTGGTACATAAATCCATTGTGAAATTATATTACTTTACTATATCATTAATGTGTCATATTGAGGTAATATATTAATTTATACATTTCTATCAAACAAATTATAATTAAGTTATTATTATGTATTGAGCTCATAAAATGTTAATTCCAACCTTAATAAAACCTTGTCATTGAATTATCTTTGTTACATAGTTAAAATCTTGCTAAAATGCATTTGACTCATCTTTGGTATTTTACTTTTACTGGACAGATTTTTTAAACATTACATAAAACCTTTGCTGGTGTTTCAAAGCCTTTTGCTCCTGTTAAACATCATGAACTTTCTATTGAGTTGGAGTCAGCAAGCACAAGTCGATGTGCAATTCATACTTGTTTCTCACAAATGGTATTCATAAGGCTTTGATAGTTATTAACTCAAAATTGCAGGAGCAAATTGCTACAGATGCTGGAATCTGTACTGAAAACAACAAATGCTAGAGATCACAGTGGGTCAGAGAGCATCCATGGAAAGAGACCAAGTTAACATTTCGAATCTAGATGACTCTTCATCAGAGCTCAAAATTGTAACTTTGTTGTGTTCGGGTTCAGGGATTTTGTGTCTTTAACCTGTTCAGAATAATGTAAGTGCAGGCAACTGTGTGGTGGCTGATAATTAAAATTTCAAGGCATGAGCCCAGTCCTAAGAATGCTGCTTTGGGGCTCAGCAGGAAGCCCAAGTTAATATAAGTCTGCATCACTAAATATTAGCCTATACCTCAAAGTTGAAGTGCAGTTTGATTACAGCAGCAACTCAGAGTAATTGGGCAAGAATTTATTATGTCTCAAGCCAGAACATGTCCCCATGGATGCAGCACTATGAGCCTTGATATAGGAAAGGCACAAGAAATGAGCTGTCCTCTTCCCTCAGGCAGCAGAAGGCACTGCGTTTCGGTCTCATGAGGACTGTGAGTGTAGACAGCTGCCACAATCAAGGTCAACAATTCAGTATCAAAGATCTTGATGCATGACCTCAAGTAAATGATTAAGGTCAGCAGATACCTTAGAACTAAACCACATCACCTTCAATCATCCACAAACAATTTCTATTAAGCAGGACTCAGGCTTAATATTTGTAGTGTCACTTCAACCTTACATAGTTAGTAATGTTACAAACCTCACACCCATGTGTCATAGCATATAAACATGGTCAGCTATTTGATTGTGACAGGCACATCACAGACACATTGTACCACACTTACTACCATGCTTTCCTTTCTCTAAATAGACAAGAGGTCACATTACGAAAGCAGGAGTAACCCCTGTGATGGGGGACAAGCACAGTTTTAATATTATCATCATGGTCGAGGAGGAGAGAGTGTTGTGGTGACTGAAACTTTGGCCAAGCGTGCGTCTGAATCCACAGCGGATGATGGCCTGTATGATGACACTGTGGCTTTTAGAGGTTATTTTGTCCTGGTTATTTTTAAAGAGAGGTTTTAAGGCAGAGGTATTGTCTACTTGGCAGGCCAGTAAAGTAAACAGCTTATAGGCCTTGGGGCATTTTTTGAGTTGGAACAAATTCTGAAGAAGGGTCTAGGCCCAAAACGTCAGCCTTCCTGCTACTCTGATGCTGCTTGGCCTGCTGTGTTTATCCAACTGGATGGGTGTGACCAGCTCTCAAGACCAGGATTTCTAGTTTTTTCTAGTTTTTAGGTTTAACTTCAAGCAGTTGCTATGGCAGCTTGAAGAAAAGGAAACTATCTTTTCCCTCTCTCTGTTACAGTTAGAAGCTGGGGTTTCTCTCTGCTGCTGGGTTACCTGTGAGACAAATCTATTTTTCTGAATTTGTCTTTTTGCAAAGGGGTGTGGTTATGGAATGTTACCATATTGGAACAGTTAACTAGTAACAGTTACTGTATCTGTTCTTGTGTTAAGTTTTCCAAAAGAGTTAAGTTATTATAAGTTCTTCTTTCTTTTGTTGTATTTTAATGATAGTGTTTAAATAAATTGTGTTATGCTTAACATTGGTAGTTTGACCAGTCATATTGCATCTGGAACACAGCACTTTATATTTACTTTTAAAACAAGAAAAGTTTTGGTCTACGCTACCTTCTTAAAATATTTTGAGGGGGCCTGGTCTGGTCCATTACACATGACAGCATTTTTGGATTTCTTTACCCCAGATGTTATGTAAGAGCAATTATTGGACATGTTCAATTCAGAAATTGATGAGATATCTAGAGATTAATGACATAGGAACAGGAATAGGCCATTCAGCCCCTCGATTTCTGTTCTGCCATTCAATGAGATCATGACTGATATCTGGCCTAACTCCATATACCTACCATATACCTACATTTCAAACAAAAATTATCTATTTCAGATTTAAAATTAATAATTAATCTAGCATCTGCTGCCATTTGTGGAAAAGAGTTTCAAATCTCTACCACCCTTTGTGTGTAGAAATACTTCCTAACATCTCTCCTGAATGGCCTGGCCCTATGTCTAGGGCTATGCCCTTAGTTTAGAATCTCCAACTGCGGGAAATAGTTTATCTTTGTCTACGCTGTCTTTTCCTGATACTACATTGAAGACTTGAAGCAAATCATCCCCTAATCTTCTAAATTCTGGAGAAAACAGGCCTAATTTGTATAATCTCCCCTCATAACATAACCCCTGAAGTCCAAGTATCATTCTTGTAACTGTGTGTTGTACTCCTTCCAAGGTCAACATATCCTTCCTAAGTTGTGGTGCTCAGACCTGCTCATAGTGAGGTCTGGCCATGGCTCTATCTAACTGCAGCATAATTTCTGCAGCAGTGAAAATGAAAAGAACTGCAGATGCAGAAAATGAGAAACAAAAACAGAAATTGCCGGAAAATATCAGCAGATCTGGCAGCATCTGTGCAGAGAAATCAGAGTTAAGGTTTCAGGTCCAATGACCCTAAGGGGTACTGGACCTAAAAGATTAACACTGATTTCTCTCCAGAGGTGCTGTCAAACCTGCTGAACTTTTTCAGCAATTTCTGTTTTTGTCGGTAACTTCTGCATTCTTGTACTCCAGTCCTCTAGATACAACAGCCAGTATTCCATCAACTTTCCCGATTATTTCTGTGCCTGTTCGAGAAAGTTTAAAAATCTATTCACCTGAACCCCACAGTCTCTTTGGACATCCATTGTATTTAACTTCATAACAGCTAGAAAGTACCCTGATCATTCCTTTCTCGGTCTAATATAGATAACCTCACACTCGCTTATATTGAACTCCATTTGCCACAGATTTGACCATTCACCTAGTCAATCAATATCCTGCTATAATTTTATCCTATCATCAACACTGTCTGCAATGCCTCCTAACCTTTTCTTAACGTTTCCATCTATTATGGTGCCTGACCTTCTTTTAAAGAATTTAGCGGAAGCCGTCCTTTCCCAGTCCAGGCCCAATACCGAGGTGGCTCGCAACGGCCTAGAATGGCAGAATAGGCCTGGCAGGGTGGTCTCCCAGTGAGGTGGTCTTGTCCAGGAGGGGCAGGCTTGGCCTGTTGTGAAGATCTTGTCCCACCGTGGAAATCTCATCCTTGTTTCAGAGGCAGCTTCTGGGTCTTCCAATGGCCTGGCATGGAGGTCATGTCTTGGTGTTGTGGGGCAGTTTTGGCCCAGTTTTCCAGTGGACCCCAAACCCAGGAATTGTTAATTGAATTAAGATGAACATTTACTTTTTTTCTTCTTACTTATGACTTATGTCAATAATTTAAGGACCGTTGTATGGCAACTTATAAAACTTTTCGCTGTACTTTTTTTGTAGAAATACACATGACAATAAATTGCTATTCTATTCTAACTTTGTGTCATCATGGTTCAACGAGCAATGCACAGATGGTGCAAGAAAGAGGCTTCAAATTAAATTATCAGCCAGGATCGAATTGAATGGTGGAGCAGGCCCAATGAGCTGAACGGCCGCCACACAAGTATACCTAAACACATTCTCAAGTTGTATTCCCTACATCCAACAATCTCTACCTATCCTTGTGCCGTCCTCCTTTCAGAAACCGAGGAATTTTCATCTGCTGAAGAACTGGTGTGGGAGTATGAAGTCAAAGAGAAACAAAATACTGATGATGGTGAAGAAACACTGCCACTTAATCACACATTCCCAGCCATCACTTCAACTATTTGTGCTGCATGGACAACCATGAGGCGCTGTGGGCCATCAACAGCAGCGGAATTGTACTCCAGCACAATCTGTAACCTCACGGCCTGGCATATTCCCCACTCAACCATTACCATCAAGCCAGGGGATCAACCCTGGTTCAATGGAGACTGCAGGAGTGCATGCCAGGAGTAGCATCAGGCATACCTGAAGATGAGGTATCAACCTGGTAAAGCCACCAAACAGGACTACTTACATGCCAAACAGCAAAAGAAGCAAGTGATAGACAGAGCTAAGTTATCCCACAACCAACAGATCAGATCTAAGCTCTGCAGTCCTTGCCACATCCCATCATGAATGGTGGTGGACAATTAAACAACTCACTGGAGGAGGAGGTTCCACAAATATCCCTATCCTCAATGATGGAAGAGCCCAGCCCATCAGTGCAAAAGATAAGGCTGAAGCATTCACAGCAATCTTCAGCCAGAAGTGCCGAGCGGATGATCCATCTCGGCCTCCTCCAGCGGTCCCCAACATTACAGGTACCAGTCTGCAGCCAATTCGATTCACTCCACATGATATCATCAAACGGTTGGAGACACTGGATACTGCAAAGGCTACCGGCCCTGACAACATTCCGGCAATGGTATTGAAGACTTGTGCTCCAGAACTTGCCACTCCCCTAGCCAAGCTGTTCCAGTACAGTTACAACACAGGTATCTACCCAACAATGTGGAAAATTGTTCAAGTATGTCCTGTACATAAAAAAAGCAAGATAAATCCAGCCCAACCAATCACCACCCCATCAGTCTACTCTCGATCATCAGTAAAGTGACAGAAGGTGTCACTAACAGTGCGATCAAGCAGCACTGCTCAGCAATAACCTGCTTAGTGATGCCCAGTTTGGGTTCTGCCAGGGCCGCTCAGCTCCTGATCTCATTACAGCCTTGGTTCAAACATGGACAAATGGGCTGAATTTGAGAGGTGAGGTGAGAGTGACCGCCCTTAACATCAAGGCCATATTCAATTGAGTGTGAAATCAAAGAGCCCCAGCAAAACTGGCATCAAAGTGCATCAGGGAGAAACTCTCCAGTGCCTGGCACATAGGAAGATGGTTGTGGTTGTTGGAGGTCAGTCATCTCAGCTCCAGGACATCTCTGCAGGAGTTCCTCAGGGTGGTGTCCTAGGCCCAACCATCTTCAGCTGCTTCATCAATGACCTTCCCACCGTCATAAGGTCAGAAGTGGGCATGTTTGCTGATGATTGCACAATGTTCAGCACCATTTGTGACTCCTCAGATACTGAAGCAGTCCATGTTCAACTGCAACAAGATCTGGACAATATCTTGGGCTTGGGCTGACAAGTGGCAAGTAACATTCATGACACACAGATGTCAGGCTATGACTATCACCAGTAAGCAATAATCTAACCACCACCCCCTTGGCATTCAATGGTGTTACCATCACTGAATCCCCACTATCAATGTCCCGGGGGTTATCATTGACCAGAAACTCGACTGGACTCACCACATAAACACAATGGCTACAGGAGCAGGTCAGAGACTAGGAACACTGTGGTGAGTAACTCATCTCCTGATACCTCAAAGCCTGTCCATCTCAACAAGGCACAAGTCAGGAGTGTGATAGAACACTCCCCACTTGCCTGACTGAGGGCAGCCCCAACAGTCAAGAAGCTTGACACCATTCAGGACAAAGCAGCCCTTTATTGGCTCTACATCCATGAGCATCCACTCCCTCTACTGACACTCAGTAGAAGCAGTGTGTATCATTTACAAGATGCACTGCAGAAATTCACCAAACATCTTTAGAAAGTACCTTCCAAACCCACAACCACGTCCATCTAGAAAGACAAGGGCAGTAGACATATGGGAACACCATCACTTTCAAGTTCCCCTCCAAGCCACTCAGCATCCTGACTTGGAAATGTATCACGGTTCCTTCACTGTCACTGGGTCAAAATCCTGGAATTCCCTCCCAAATGGCATTGTGGGTCAACCTACAGCAGGTGAACTGCAGTGTTTCAAGAAGGCAGCTCAGCACCACTTTCCCAAGGGCAACCAGGAATGGACAATAAATGTTGGCCAGCCAGTGACACCCACATCCCATAAATGAATTTTTAAAAAGTGCTCCAGAGTTTAGCATAGAAAGGGTTACTCACAATCATGAGCCAGCTGCATTCAGATAAAAGGTAATATGCATGCCAGCTTTCTGGAATTTGAGGTAACATGTAACTTCTGCTACAGAGGACACAAGTGAAGACATAAAGTAAAGACTGATGATGATGATGATACAAATAAAACTACTGTGTGCATGGCCAGTTCGGAACGGAAACCTGCTGACATGGAGTGTGACGTTGTCCAGCTTCAATGTGATGCAGAGTTTCACACCTGAGCTTTGAGGCCCATTCTTTCCAATGTGTAAATAATACTAGCTGACTTGTTCATGATGTAGCATTTTTAGGCTGATGACCTAAACTCGAGTGTAACATAACTAGGAGGCACCTCGTGTCTAAAAGCAACAGTGGAAGTTCAAACTGAAATATCTGCTTGTTGCCATGGAAATGCTGAGTGCTGTCATCATTGGTTACTTTGAAATGACAATGGATCATAATCCCAAATGACTTTTGAATATGTGGAACTTTTAAGTAGACAACTCCTTGAAATTTGAAGTAGGAAAAAGACATACACATAAGCCAAAGCATTGCTGAGAATGAATCTTGAATGGCTGACTGGGGAGTCACTGTGAGGATTACACTGAGCCCTGAGGGGAACCATAAAATGTCACACTTGAAGAGCATTAAGGAAATTTCAGAGAGTAACATGTCGAAAGGAAACATTTAAAGATAAAAATGAACTGTTATCTGTTATTGCTACAAAGATAATGAAAAGCTGATTGGTTCTATTCAGTAAAAATCATCTCCTGTGGGTTGTGTCTCAGGCTGTAGACATGATATGAGTAAAAGAAAGGTTGCTTTAAATAAGATATATTTGTGATTGACCGTTCCAGGAACACACAAGAAAATCATCCAACTGAATTCCTGGTGTCTGTAAGTAAGAGTGCTGGTGTGCTATATTAGCGTTTGAGTTTCAATGTGCAAAATGTACTGTGAAGGGCCACAGCTCAGAACTCCCACTAAATACCCCGCAACTGCAGGTTAAAAAGAAGCCTCTCTCTCTCTGGAAACAAATGAAGTCTGCAAAGACTCTTTTGAAAGAAAGTGGACAAATTCCTTTCAGCTGAATGCAGAACCAAGAATTTTCAAGCAAAATAGTCAACTGTTTAAGTCAGCTCTTCCAGAATTAACCACAACAACATTTCACAATCCATCCATCATGGACAAGCTCTTCTTTCTAATCTGTACGTACATGTCACACTTTATGGTCCTTTCTTGTATTTTAGTACTTTAAATTCATTTTTTCTTTAACTTGAGAAAGCCCAGTTAAATTGGTCCTTTGAAAATATAAATACATGTGGGCTAAGAATAGATACCGATGAGGGAAAGGCTCTTTTCTAAATTAACCTTGTTGCAACTAACCAAGGGGTAAATACGGAAGTAAACTGGTTCATCCCTCCTCACTGAGGGCATAGTTTTTTTGGGGATTCCATCTAGAAATGGAACGAATTGAGAACGGTTATTACGACAGGTACCAGCATTCAAAGGAAAACATGCATAGACCTGTTTTGTCAGCCAGCTAGCCAATCCAGGTATCTCTCACCAGTTTGAGGTGCTTCAGTTTTATGTTGGGGCTTCTCAACTGAGGGCTCCTTCAAGGCCATATGTAAACCTACACAGTGAAAATCAGCAAGTGTTCCATCAACCAAGGTGCAGGGTCTGGGATAGTACTGAGTAGGAGTTTGTATCCAGCTAAGGCACCTGTAAGCTTGGCACTGAGTGGATTCACAAGTATTATTTGCTGACCTTTGTATGGGATATTGAATGGTTTGTTGGGTCATGTTGATTTGGATTAGTTGTTTTGTTGTGGCTTTTATTTCAGTGCTACGAACAAGTGGATTACAGAATGATAAGTTGTTAGATTGTGTTACAGTTGGGGTTTTGGCCTTGTGTTCACAGGAACCATCATCAAATGAAGGAAGATACATGGCCCTGCCTTCTTCTTCTCCCCCTTATATACGTTTATTCTCCTGCTCCTAAGCTTGCCGCAGCAGGACACAAGAGAACACCACCATATACGACATATACTCTAGAAAAAAGGACAAGGCCCCCTCAAGGTGGTCCAGCCAGTGGAACTGTTACGTCTGCATTGCAGCCATCACTCCTGACAATTGCCTCCTATATACACTCCTGTCAGTGTTGTAAAAAGAAACTATTAATAACTTGCTGGTTAGTGTTAAGTCATCTCTACTGGTTCTGTTTGAGTTTCTAGAAGTGTTTGGAAATTTGGTAAGTTGGTTGCTGAAGTGAAGAGGGAGAGATGCCACACATTTGAGAAGGCTTTGGTCCTGAATTGAACAGACAGGCCATTTGCTCTCAGTAATGAGTGCAACTGAAATATTCTTATGATTAGATACAATAATATATCTTAATCCTTAACACCAAAAAAGTGCCACATACTCCATCACTGTCATATTTCAATTTCCAATAGTCACTCTGTATGAGGTAGTCAATTTAGTGCTAAAATGACTGTACCTGTCATTGGTTGATGCTTTTTAGGGACTCAGATGTAAAGTAACGTTGACTCATCTAACCAAAGGAGAGACAGATATTGTCCCTTACACCCAAATGTATTTAAATGATAGCCTGCGTGTGAAGGAAATGTGCTAATTTAATGGGACCACCTAATTACAACCTAATTTTCTCATCACTTTCACTGTATATCTTTGTGGTCTCTCAGTGAAGTTGCAATTTGAGGGTCTTTTGACTGGGTTATCAGGTAGCTTTTCACTTTAAATTTTTGTTCATTTTGAATTAGACTAAAATTTTCCAAACATTTGGGGCCACTGGATCCAACAAAGAATAGACTAATTTAATCTATTGTACTATTTTGTCTGCACCAATGTTATATAAAAATACAATTTGATTCAATATTATGGTCCAATATTCCAATTTTTTAAGAAGGTCAGATGAAACTATCACAGTAAGCAACATTCTTAAATTTAAAGGGTTTTAATGAGACTAAAATATAAGCAGTCAATCGTGACCATGCATTACAATGTTTATTGCAAATGTTTAAATTAGCTATGAGGGAAATGTTAGATCAGCTGATTAATTAGTTGGTGTATGGGTCAGAACAGTGCCTACAATGTCAGGCCAGTGCCTATAGTGTCAGGCTGATTGTGCCTTTCCCTCTACCTTAACCCATAGTAAAATCATGATGTAAGCTATAAAGGACAGGAAAGTAACTAAACAGGCATGAACCACTGTCAATTTGAAAAGTTAAATGACATAGCCGTGGAATATAAAAAAATTTGTGGAAATGATATATGAACAAAAGCAACAGTACTGGTTTTGGTGAGAAGGCTTTGTATGTGCTAAAACAGAAACATAGCAAGATTCAACATATTGATAGCAAACAACACTTTCTTAATAATACAAAGCAAATGGCAACATTGGAGAAGGTAGAATTGTCAGTAACATTTTCAATCAGAAGAACTTGTCAGTGGACCAGAAGTAGAACCAAAAAAGGAATTTAAAGAGTAAAACATGAGTATCAATGTAAAATAGGGGCACAAAACTTACTACCACATTTGGAAGATTTCAAGATGTAGAATCATTTTCCATGGTCCAGTCCTCATGCCTACAATCTCACAACTTCAATGTTTTGAACCAAAACTCTCACATAACAGGAGAGCACTATGTAGGAGTAGTGGACACTCATGCTAGATGAGGGAAAAATTATTCTTTTTAGCTAAGAGTAAAAATGAATTGAAGCTATAGAGACTGGAAGAGCTCAAAATATTTATAATAAATTAATTGAATTGCTTAATCAGACATTCTAATATTGTGTGACATGCTTCAGGAACGTATTCATATCAATTGCTTATGTACAACGGCATAAAGTTATGTCAATAAGCCTCAGCTCTTAATTTCAGAACAGCAAAGTTAAAAAGCAATTGAATGAGTGTTTTCATCTATTTATCATATAATCTTGTTTTCTTCATAAATCAAGGAGAAGCCAATCAATCACAGCCACATCCAAGAAGCATCAGACTTTGGTATTTTATTGGCAGTACTCCAATTGAATCTGGACCCAACATGGGTAAAAAGGTAAGGTGTTAATGATGATGATAAAGCAGTTCATGATCAGGCACCAATAAAACACTGGGCTTGGGTGAGAAAACAGTAGCATACATGCTTAACTTGGGGAAGAATTTATATAGTGTAAAGAGAGGAACCCATGACTGATTCATTTGATGTTTCAAACTGAACTATTTCTTGTTTCATATCTTACTTATTAAGGAGCATGCAATATTAATAAGTAATTTGCTTCCATAAGTATTATACTGCAAGGTAGTTTTGAGGACTCAATTTTAGTCTATGCATTGTCATCACAAAAGTAATGATATATAACAACAGCTGTTTACAGTGTTATCTGTCAAACAGCATTGGGTAACATTAGCTACAACTCAACGGAAAGACCAGTCACTCGAGCTATCAACGCATTGCAGTCCTTTTTGATTGTTCTGGTTGCTGCTAAGGACAACTTAGAGTCCAAACTCTCAAGCGCAGTGATGGATGTGGAATAGAAGTAGGCAGCATAATGGAGCTATTCCAAAATCTTATAAGTGTCTACAGACCTCAGTTAACATGGATCAATCAACCTCAGGTCAAGGTGCATTCCATCAATGTCTTGTATATTTGAGTGTTGTGCCGACAATATCGATGGTGATCTTTCATTGTTCGATGTATTAACCACTAGTCCTACTTCCTAAATAATATTTAATACAGTGGCATATCCACACAATTGCGAAGAATTAGACATCACAAAGAACAATCGTAACAGCGAAACATCGTAAACATTAAAATCAAATCTACAAACCTTTAGCACTTGTAGATTTGATTTTAATTCAAACTAGATTCTATTTTGGAATCCGTTATTCGTTCATCGTGCAGAAAATAAAACATTTGTTGTCTAAAACACAAACAACCCCATGTGTCATATAGCATAAGAAAGGAAATGAGAAAACAAGAAACTGTTATGATTATAAATTCATCCAATTGAAAGTATTCGTACCAAGTTACAGAACTCTCGGCTACTGCTCTTCCTGTTAACATAGGCTGCTCTGTTATTTGTTCTTGCTGTAGGTCTATTTATGATGCATGTAAGGGAATATTGAGCTACAGTTCCTTCTTAATGGGGAAAAATTCATGACCCGAGGTGTCTTATCGATGATGGAGAAGGTGTGCCATCAAAGAAAGAGCAGTAACAGTCAGTTGCCGCTGCCCACAAATTGCATTCGCTGCAGCTTTCAGTCTGCCAAGTGCACAACTCGGTCACAAATTCAACACGCTCAAGCTGTGTTCCTGCACCATGCCCAAAGTGTTGTTTTTAATGGAAAAGCTTTGTTATGTAGTAATACTTGCTCTGATCCTTTGTGTTTTCAGCGATCTCTCGTGGTCTCTAGTTTTACTTGATGCATTGTGGCAGACACGCTGCAGCACCCATGCTAACTCTCAAAATAGAGCGGGCCGAATCACTGTCATTACAACACTCATCATTGCTCAAGTTTATAATCTTCACCTATGCCAATGTGTGCAATCCTAGTTAGGGAATGTTACACTGTTAGTTTAACAGGTCTTCTTATAAGATCGTAAGGCCATACAGTACAGGAACAGAATTAAACATTTCGGTCTATCGAGTCTGCTCTGCCATTCGATCACGGCTAATATGTTTCTCAACCCCATTCTCCTGCCTTCTCCCCGTAACCCTTAATCCCGTTACCAATCAAAAACCTATCTATCTCTGTCTTAAGTACACTCAATGACTTAACCTCTACAGCCTTCTACGGCAACAAGTACCATAGAGTCAATAGCCTATAGCTGACTAAATTCCTCTTCATTTCAGTTCTAAAGAGTTGTCCTTTCACTCTGAGGCTGTGCCCTCAAGCCCTAATCTTTCCTTCAAGTTCACTTGATTTCTTCAACATTTTTTTTCAATAACACATTCTTAACGGGTTGGAGTGCTAACACCAGGAATAATAAAACATAACTTTTTTCTCCCATCACTCTATACTTACTTTATCACAAGTCTTTGCAAATAAGAATCGGTTATCCATCAAATCCAACAAAATTCTAAAGTTGCTTAATATTTAATTGAAATCTCCGTTTTCTTAACTGCCAAACTCATCCAATTAATTGTATGCAGGCAGTGTTAAATTTACAGATTGCCTTTTTCATTTCCTTTGGGCTAACAGGTATTTCAATAATCGTGCTGCCTGCTCGAGTTTTAGTTGTTCCCTTTAATAAGAGACTCGACTAATCATGCAAAATCGAAATGGAAAAGTTTTCTTTAAATTTTATCCCAAATTCAATACATGAACGAAAGTAAAATAGAAAGATGAAGTGTTGATGGAAATGTTTCAATTGTGAAAGTTACATTCAACTACAGGGGATGACCCAATGACTACTCAAGGTGTATGGGAGGGAGAACACGAGTCAGGGACCTTACTGACTGTTACCGCTCCGTACAATGCTCTACATTGCATTTAAAATTATACTTATCGTGGATAGAAACCAAACTTTGAGAACAGGGAGAAGCAAATTATATCTGAGGGACTACGGGAACAAGATATTTTATTAATATATAACACTGAGGCTAAAGTTGGATGCGCGAGATTAGTTCATTAATCATTTAGCAGGAAGAATCCGTTTTCATGCTATCTCCAAATATTTAGTTGAAGTCAGTGACAATGGAACCAAGATCAGAAACCAGTCAACCACTAGCTCTGACCAGCTGGACAAGGTTTATATTTTCAAAACAAAGTCTAATCGTGCCTTCCAACTCTGTCTGATTTCAGTGGAGGTGCAAAGTATGTTCAAGTCTGTCTTCAGTTTTTGAATTTAGCCATTCTAAATTTCAGGCAAATTCTGTCTGAATGATTTGCAGTATGTACTGAGCAGAAGTTTGTAGATTTACTGAAAATTAAACCTAGCCGTTCTATCTCATTTGCAACAATCTATAAAACAGCGGCAGGTAAACACTGTCACAATGGTTTACCAAACTAAAGGAACTGAACTGGGTGAAAGTGGAATATTGCTAAAGCGGAGCTCCTTACCTGATCATGCCGCTATACTGGGAGTACGCTTGCGAGTAGGTGCTGGACATTGCTTTGGTGCCACCCTGATAGCCCAGGTATGTGATGGGCTGGTACCAGCTGGCTGGAGCTGCTGAAGTAGATGGCATACTCTCATCCTGGATCAGGAAGTTACAGCCGAGTCCGGCCTCGGGGTGGGAGACGCTGTAGGAATCCAGAGGCTCCGTCTTAAACATCACCGCGTCTTCCATGGGAGGCTCAGCCCTAGGGGGTCCCCGGGGCTGCTGCTGGTTTGGGGAAGCGGCCGGGTACTCCGGGTACGGAGGGTATCCTGGGGGCAGATAGCTGAAGGTGGTGCCAGGCTCCGGGCTCATGCCCACCACCGCCTGTGGGGCTTCGGGTTTGGAGCTGGGAGAGGCGGGCGGGCCGGGCTCGCTAAAGCCCGGGTATGAGCTGGAGATGTCTGGGATATACGGGGCATGGTCACAGTCCTCAGCAGTGAGCAGCTGGTGGGTACGGGCTGCCAGGTAGATGGGGTTCAGGGGCAGGAACGGGAAGCGGAAGATGTTGAGGGGGGAGAGCTGGCCCCGGGTCTGGCGGTCCGGGTACATCTCCGCCTTCAGGGCCCCCCCGGCCCCTCCCGGAGCCTCCCCGGGGCATCCTCGCCGCAACCTGGCATCAGGGGGCAATGGTCTGTCACTGCCCCCGGGCCAAGGGCCAGCTTCCGGCTTGTCCACACCAGCACTGTCCGAGTTAGTGCTAGCCAAGCCCAGCTCACAGTTCACCCAGGGGGACGCTGCCGGCGCCTCACTAAGGCTGGGCACGGGGGCCAAGTCCATGTTGTCCAGGGCTTTGGGGCCAATGCTGCTTTTGTCCGGCTCAGTGCCAGATTTGGAGTCCAGCTCAGCCTGGGGCAGCAGTTCATCCATATACAGCCCCATGGAGTCCGAGACCGCCTTCAGTAAGTCCGTGCTACAGCCCTCGGTACCCGGGCTACCCCCGGGGTAAGGCAGCACAGGCTCCGGGCTCTGCTTTCCCTCCATGGGCACTGTCGCCTGTTGCCCTCTGCTCCTGCCCTTCTCAGGTGTGACCGGGCCCGGCCGCTGTTGGAGAGGTTCCCCGGGACTGGTTATCCATCGCACGGTCCGCTCCAGCAGCAACTCCCGCACAAACCGGCTCCCTGTCAGAAAGGGCACAGCTTTAACACAGGCTCACAGTGCCAGGCCGGCCAACCTCTCCCCCACCCTCACCGCCTCCCCCTCCCCGGGAATGCCCCAGGCAGCAGCCGGGCTCAGGGTGTCGGGGGTGGGGTGGGGGGGGGCTGGGGTTTACCCTGAACCCTGCAGTCTGGTCCTACCCCCGCCCCCACCCCCGCCTCACTCCCAAACTGAGTTTGTAAAGTTGGCAAACATTGGGAAATTCGACTCCCGGCGGCTGCTCTACAAACAAACAATCCACATCAACCCCCCGCAATATCTGTCCCCCTTTAGTTACTGCAGCCGGGGGCAGATGTGAACAAACTCTGCGCCTGCTGGAAGAGCTATTTCCCTGCTGAGGAGGGAGTTTGGCCACTAGCGGGGAAGGTGAGTGAGACACCAGCCCCTGGGTTTTATAGTGAAGGTTCTGGGCAAACACGGGCAGCTGCGAGTGGATAGTGCCTACCTTTAGCTGCTCGGCTCCTGCCTGCTTCCCTCTCTCCTTTCCCCTCACTGCCTCTCTCTCTCCCTCCCTCCTACCTCCCTCTCTCTATCACGTGTTGCTGGAGATGGGAGACTTTACGCACTGAGCAGCTACCATCACACGTCACAAAAAGTTTCCTCCTGAACTTACAAAAGAGAAACATCGGGGCGGGCTTTACCCGCCTCTCTCCTTGCCCGTCTCCTGCTGTAATTCTGTCTCTCTTTCCCCAGGGGAGTGTGGCCTCCTTCCCAATTCTGGGATAGTGATGATGATCATACACACAGTCGGGGATTGAAGCGGTGCTGCCGGCTACCTGGGGAAACTGTCGCTAACTCACTGCGCCTCTCCAGGTTTCAAACAAACAGCCAGCACCATCTACAATATCCCCAACTGTCCCTGAGCATCTTCCAGCAAAATCTTATCTCCACATCCCCTCCAAATCACAGCGAAATGTGGGCACAAGGAGCGCAGTCGCTGCCTCTCGGGTGGTTCGCCAGGAGGAAGGTGCCTATCGGTCTCTAGGAAAGAGAGACTGGGAAGTGGAGCTGGTCACTGGTGGGAATGGGAAAGTGCTGCCTGGGACTTCAGCCCGAGCTCCTGGTGCTGCTCTAATTGGCATTGTGCCCAGGGATAGCAGGACCCTCTGACTGACACTGGGTAAACTATGGGGTGTCAGTTCAGGGGGTTTGGGCGACGGGCAGCTGGGAGGGAAGTGGCCTCTATTCAGGAACACGAACACGGAGGCAGTTATTATCTCCTGGAAAATCACACCCTACTCCCCAAGACCCCCAAACATGAGGTGTGAGCCACTTCCATGCGCTTGAAAGCGCCTCCGTCTGAGACGACACTTAATAAGGTTAGAAAGTTTGAAAGACATTTTATATTATGGGTAACTCCCAGCTGTATTTCAGACCAGGTTAAGGAATGAGTGGGTGGTTAAAGGATTTGACCTGGACGTAATAACAATGAAAATCAAACAGACGTGGGGTTTGTGTGTTAGGGATGTTGAGATCATTGTGGAATGGACAGAGAGCTCCCTTTAAAAATATTTTTGACTGCGTCTCCCCCTCTCTGTTCCAAACTAACAACACTGACTTGTCTGTGCGGATAAAATGCATCCTGCCCTCCCCCCACTGACCGGTTCTGGGCTCACTCCGCCAGGCAGTGGGTGCCGAGGCGTTGGGAAGGGGGGAGAGATAGCTGAGCCTCACACCCTCCTTTGCCCGTTTTACGCTCAGGGCTCTGCGGACAGTAGGATGACCAGGAGAAAACTCCAGGGGGTTCTCCCTGAGCGGGGAATGTTGAGGCCAGTTCCAGCGCACTGCTATGGCTGGTCAGTTATTTGTGAATCCTGCCGTTTGGGAACTTTGTGTTTTGCCATGTTTACAATTCTTAAAAGAAATATAAAGAGCTGGGCCCGGAGTTTGAACTTTCGCGGGTTCTGCAGTTAGTCTGTTACTGGTGAGAAGCCTTTGAGTATGGTCCCAGTTGGACGAGAGCATCTTCAAACTCAGCACGGGAACTAACGGAAAGGATCTACAGGTCAAGGAACAACAAAATCACACCAATATATTTCATCTTTGATTCTTTAAAGTTCAATGTTTCAGCCCGAAACAATTACAATATTATATCCTGGGTGCCTTGTAATTGTATTTGTTGAATGCGGACTGACATCTTGCGATACAAATACACTAAAACAGAAAGCATTTAAAGTTTCATTGGAGACAAATGACTAAAATGCGCTCCAAACCTGCAACTAATTAACAAAGAAAGGCTGACTTTTGGCTTCTGCTGCAGCTGTAAATATTGTTATTATTATTGAGAGAGCCCCATCATTGATAAAAAACTCTCAGCGCACTAGTCCCGGTTGTTCTCTGGGATCCGTACGGCCGAAAGTTTGATAAATGTACAGAAGAAAGATGAAGGAACTTGGAGATATTGGACGTTTTGTGAGAGCGTGTCTACCCAAAAGTCAAATTATCGGGACAAACCCAATCGCTATATTGGAAAGCCACAGAAATTACAATTTATTTTTCTGTCTGGGAGTTCTTCCTAACTGTCTGGGAATGTTAGCGCACACACTGGGGCAGCTGAGAGATTTTTTGAGTGGGGGTCTCAGAAGTTGCTATCACTGAGACACAGGAACCTTTTACGTTAGAAACACTCTGACTGAATGATTTCCTGGATTATTTTTACTTGAGGGAAGAACCTTCAATAAAATCTGTACAATATGCAACGACGTGGGCAACATTTGAAACTAAGAGGCGATGGTAGGGAATGCACAAGGAATGTCATGGGGTGGCGAGAGGCATCCTGATTTCGGATTTACAACACGCTGAGTAGTAGAAATCAGCCCCCGGAGGCTCAAGAAATAAACCTGGCAGATGATGGTGGACAATAAGATATCCCTTAATATTATCCGTCTGCAGTGGCCCTTGTACTGATGTAATCACAATCTTTTATAATCTGGACTCCATCACAGTCAATGACAATACTGTACAAAGTATAATTTTATTGTCAATCACTAGACCATTTTGAAGGACCCTAAATCTGTTCGTAACAGCTAACAAATATAAATTATTATATTTGCTCTCTGCTGGAGAGGATTACGCTGAACTGCAAACAATGGGACAATAAATATTCACTATTTCTAAGAAGCTAACTATCCAGGCTTCGTTATTCATACAGTCACTGATTGTGGTAAATTGCATCAGAATGAAAATAAAAATGCATTAGCATGTAATATTTACTGCTAATGGTTGTACACCATTTGCATCTAGGTACAACAGTAATATTTTAGTTTTAAAATGCTGTAAGATAATTGGTAGATTTTGATCTCAGCATTCCCACAGTAATAGATGGCCTATATTCCTCACGTAACATCACAAAACCCAGGACTTGAAATGTACTCAACTAAAAACAAAATACTGTGAATGCTGGCGATCTGAAATCAACAGAAAATGCTGAAGAAATTCAGAAAGTCTGGCAGCTCGTGTGGAGAGAGAAAAACACAGAGTTAACACTTTCAGTCCCACACCTCCTTGGAAGTTCTGAAAAAGAATTAGGAGATTCAAAAAGTGAACTCGTTTCTCTTGCTGCAGATACTACCAAACTTCGAATATAAAACAGTACAGCTCAGGAACAGGCTCGCCAGCCCACCATGTCTGTACTGATCATGATGTCATTCTAAACTAGTCCTATCTGCCTGCACATGGCCTGTATCCCTCCATACCCTGCCTGTTCATGTATCTGCCTAAATGCCTTTAAATGTCTTATCCTATCTGCTTTTACCACCTCCCTTGGCAGTGCATTCCAGGCACTACCACCCTCTGCATAAAAAAATCTTTTCCTTACACATCTCATTTAAGCTTTCCCCTTCTCACCTTAAACCTATCTGCTGTAGTATTTGACTTGGGGAGGTTCTTCAGCACTTTCTATTTTATTTGAAATGCTGGTTGTGCCTGAGTTACCATGTGACCAATTAGATCTCAGTGCCAGTGAATTCTATTCTCTCCTCTCTGTGTCTACATGGTCTGATAAATCCGAAGACTTTACCAGCAATCCTGAAACTACTGAAAGTTCACATATGTTGAATACTTGATAAATTCTTTTCCAATAATACATGATTATGTCTACGACTTAAACAGATATTAACACAAGGTTCTGAGGAAGAGTCACCGGACCTGAAACTTTAACTCTGATTTTCTCTTCACAGATACTGCCAGATCTGCTGAGCTTTTCCAGCAACTTCTGTTTTTATTAACACAAGGTAATAGCAGTTGTTGAAAGTGACTGTCCCTATTCATCTGCACATCTCGCCAGTCAGCTTGGTTTTGAAAGGTACGTGAAAACTGAAGCACGTATATAATGGTATCAGGAGGTGGGCTGAAACCCCAGGCTATCACAATCCACCATATGAATGCTGCAGAAAATTGGAAGATGTTTGAACAAACCACAACAGAATTTGACCAGAAGCTGGAAAACATGAAAATGAGGAAGAATCAGGCAGACTCCACTCCAAATGGACATACCAGGGCATTGCTAGAGATGGAATCTACATGAAACTGGTGCTGAGTAAGTATTGCCAACTGTAAATAATTTAACTTTGTTTGATATATGTTCAACAGAAGAATGCAAGTCTTGGTGAAACGTGTTACCTCTTCTGTATAACGACTTGCAGAAACATGCAAGGACAACACCATATCGGAAGAAGACAGCCTAAGACTCACTTATGTTTAAAGTTGTGGATTTGAAGTTTGAAGAGAGATTCCTTCAGGGGGCTAATCTAATCTTGTTGAAAATTAGTGGATGAAAACATGGTTATGCAACTCCTAGTCAATAGACAGAATGTGAGTGTGGTACTTAAAGGCAGGGAAATGCCAGGGTTTGAAGAAATAAGTTTCAGGGGAAAATAAAGAATCTTTAAAGCCTCTTGAGTACTGCAATAGTGAACAGAAACATATGAGTTGTTCAAGAGATTGGTATGCCTAGTCTTTGGGATGATGTGCAATAAGAATGGAAAGAGCAACAAATAAATGGTGCAATACTGTGAAAAAAGAAAAGAATTACATGCACAAACACAGAAAACAATAGAAATAGATGAAAGGTCACGAACAGAAGGAGATTTTGTCATCAATGAAGTCAATCCTAAATGTTGTATAATTTGGAGTGTGTTATGTGAAGCCAGAACCAGGCAGCTAAGTAAAATTTCAAATAGATGTAGCTGCTCAAAGGGTCAAACAGGTTCTCACTTCAGCCCAGTCTAGCTCCATGGAGCACAAGCCCTTGTCCTCACATAGGATGCTGCCACCAATGTCATTTCACTAGTGCCTCTGCTTTTCCCTGTCAGTCAGCCAGCCCAGACTGAAGCCACTCAGGCCAAGATGGTGCAGCACAAAGTTAGACCCTCATGGCCCGGGATTGCTCGAAAATGCCCTGCTATTACTGTCTGCAGTCTCCCTCTTCACAAACTATGCCACAGCTGTTGGGTAGCACAATGTCGAAACTCAAGGCCGAAGCAAAAGCATTCACGGGATAGAAGCTAAGAGGAAGCACAAGGATAATAAGTTGAGCATTGAATATGGTTTTGGAAGTTCTGTTGGATACTGTTAGTATGAAATGATTGATTGGTGGTGACTTATATTTCAGAAGTTTCGTCAAGAGGACACTTTGATAGTCCTAAATGGCTGAACAAAACATTAGAGAAGTGTGGAGCAACGATGAGATGCTAATGAGCAACTTGTCTGCAGCAATAATCTCCTTGTTTTCTCCTTGGCTTCTCATCCTCTTCATTCCGAGATGGTGACTGATAGCTGTGTCTTCAACATTGCCAGGATGTGGAGGATGGTGCTACCACCAGGATTCACCAAACATACCTCAGTAAATACTGAGGACTCTCTTGAGTGAGCAAAACATTAGAACTGTTGTGCTGAGCGTCATTGATCAGCTTTATCATATTCCTGGTCGCAGGGTGGCCACCATTGCAAGGGCATGTGATCTGGTGGGCAGACATCAACCATTTGTACAGCAGGTAACCACTATCAATAACAATTAACCTCTAGTTTGAAGTAATGGTTCAAATATGATGTCATAAACTCACTTACAGGGAATGAAAGCCTCAGGAATGCACTCAGAAGCATAAAGGCTCAGCAGATGATAGTTTGAGCATGTTCAGGTTGTGAAACCTTTTGCAGTTTGGCACATTCCTTCGTAGGATGTAGTACCTGCAAGACTGAGTGTATTCAGTTGAAGACTCACTGCCTTATTGGGAAGCCTGCTACCCTGGTCAAACCATATGTTTACCCCTCCTGCTTCTCACTGTTTAGAGGCAAGACCATAAAGCCCCCTCTCCTAGTGCACCAGGCATTGATTACATCCCAGATGTACAGGTTCACATTAAATTGAGAAAAGTTGGTGATGTTGCTAAATCCTACCTGGATAATGTTTCTGACATAGGCATTGAGGGTAATGCGTCTCCCACAGCCTCGAGCAGAGCCAGTCTCACGCTGTTTTGCAGTTGTAGATCTAGTTTGAGGAGGCAACACAGATCAGTCAGCATGTCCTTGCTGAAGGACAGCAACCACACAAACTTTGCCTGGGTGAAGGGTGAGAAGGAGAAAAAGCTTTCAAGATCCTGGGTGGACGAGGCCTTCCTTTGTGAACAGTTTACTGTTTCTGTAGTTCATGTCATACAGTAACCTAGGAGAAACTGTAATGATAGCTTTCTACAGGAGTAGTGTTCCTAACCCTGAACCAGGAATCCTGAGTTCAAGTCCCAGCTGCCCCAGAGCATTTAATAACATTCCTGAACAGGTTGATTAGAAGGAATGGGGTGGGGGGTAAGGGAGCTCAAAAATAAATAGAGAGAGAGAGAAGGTAGGTTCCGCAATCCACACCCTTCCTCTCTCTATTTAATTCTGATCTTCCCTTCACCACTCCATCCCCCACCCATTTCTGAAGAAGAGTCCCAACCCGAAACATCAGCTTTCCTGCTCTTCTGATGCTGCCTGGCCTGCTGTGTACATCCAGCTCCACACTGCATTATCCCTGACTCCAGCATCGGCAGTTCTTACTATCTCCAGGTTGATGAGAAAATGTATTTGGAGGAGCAGTGCATGAACATGATAGACACTGGAGGTTTCCCCCACCTTGATGTATCGACTGCAGAGTGGTGTTACAAATTGATAAAACAGAATCTCGGAAACAAGTAGCAGCTTTGAATTGACAACATTGCTACAACAAGAGGAGTTTGTGTTGTTCCATCCTAAGTTGAAGTGGATTTGTAACGGTTGACACCAACTGGTGTCGCAGAGATTAAATATCCGAGTCAGTTTCTGGTTTAATGGTCAGGCCTAATGAGGCTGAAATTGATGGACAACAGCAACACAAGGCAGGCTTATGGTGCATCAGTAGCTTTTGACCTTTTACTATACTAGTGTTACAGTTTTGTTACTTCCCATTGACTTGGAATATATTACCAAGATTTTTCAATTCAAACCAATTACACATGGCAGTGAGAGTATGAAACAATAAGAATGTAAACTAGAGATCTGAGAAGCTCCATGTGCAGAAGGTAATGTGCAGCAGGCCTATTACTTCACCTGGTTTCCTTAGACATTGAATTTGAGTAGAAGTGATTATGGGTCAATCTCAAAAATATATTGATGCAATTAATTGTAAACCAGCAGTAAACAGCACAGCAGCTCTTAGGTATTGTAATTCCAAGAGAGGGATGCATCTAAATCTGGACTTGGAGCAGCAATGATGCAGAATGGACATGCAACAAGAATATTAACATTAACAGAAACCATAAGATTAAAGGAACGTAGACCATTCAACCCATCAAGTCTGCACTGCCATTCAATGAAATCATGGCTGATCTGACAATCCACAACTTTGCTGCCATTTCCCCCGAACCCTCAATTCCCCAACTGATTAGGTTTGGGCCAGTTCTTCAAAAAACTAAGATAAATGTTTTGGGATGGTATTCATCTATGATAAACCTGGAGACATCTACAAGAAGAAAATGAGAAAAGCAAGAGTGATCACAGCCTGTTAAAAAGAAAGTTCTGCGGATGCTGGAGATCTTAAATTTAAAAACAAAACAGGTAGTGCTGGAGAAGCCCCAAAGGACCATAAGACCAGAAGAATTAGGCCATTTTGCCCATCGGGTCTGCTCCACTATTCAATCATGCCTGTTATGTTTCTCAATCCCTATTTCCTGCCTTCTCCACTTAACCCTTGACCCCCTTTCTAATCAAGAGCCTATCTATCTCTGTCTTAAATACAGTCAATTACTTGGCCTCCTGAGGCAAAGAGTTCCGCAGATTCTCCATCATCTTGCTGAAGAAATTCAGAATAGAACAGAAACCATACAGTTTGGAAACAGGCCACTCAGCCCATCAAATCCACACTGAACCTCTGAAGACCATCCCTCAAAGACCCATCCCCTTATTCTATCCTGTAATCCTGCATTTTCAAGGCTAATGCACCTTAACCTACACATCCCTGAGCACTATGGATAATGTACCATGGCCAATCCACCTAACTTGCACATCTTTGGACTGTGGGAGGACACTGGAGCATCCAGCTGAAAGCCACCAAGACACGGGAGAACATGCAAACTCCACACAGACAGTCACCCAACGGTGGAATTGAACCCAGGTCCCTGGTGCTGTGAGGCTAACCACCGAGCCACCATGCTACACTTCTCAATTCTAAACAAGGAACAAAGAACAATACAGCACAGGAACAGGTCCTTCTGCTCTCCAAGCCTGCACGGCCACATTTTGCTCTTCTATAACAAAATTGTCTTCATTTACAGCATACATATCCCTCTATTCCCTTCCTATTTGTATTCATGCAGGTGCTTCTTGAATGGCGCTATTCTGTCTGCTGCCACCATCTCCTCTGGCAGCATGTTCCAGGCACTCACCACCTTTTGTGTGAAAAACTTGTCTCTCACATCTGTTTTAAACTAGCCCCCCTTCACACCTTGAACCTGTGTCCCCAAGTAACTGGCCCCTCCACCCTGGGAAAAAGCCTCATACTTACCACTCTATCCATGCCATTCACAATCTTATAAAATTATATCAGGTTGCCCGTCAACCTCCTGTGTTCCAGTGAAAACAAACCCAGTCTATCCAACCTTCCTTCATAAAATCCTCCATACCAGGCAACATCCTGGTAAACCTTTTCTGTACCCTCTCTAAAGCATCCACATCCTTCCAATAATGTGGTGACCAGAACTGTACGCAATATTCCACATGTGGGTGAACTAAAGATCTATAAAGCTACAGCACAACTTGCCTATCCTTCTACTTAATGCCCCTCCCAATGAAAGCAAGCATGCCATAGGCCTTTTTTACTGCCTTATCTACCTGCGCTGCCACCTTCAGTGATCTGTGGACCTGCACACCCAGATCCCTCTGCATATCGATACTCCTAAGCATCCTACCATTCACTATATAATTTCCACCTGTACTTGACTTTCCAAAATACATCGCCTCACATTTGTCCAGATTAAACTCTGTCTACCATTTCTCTGCCCATGCCTCCAATGGATGTACATCCTGCTGTATCTCTGACAATCCTCCTCACTAACTGCAACTCCACCAATCTTTGTATTGTCCATAAACCTATTAATTTGATCAGCTATGTTTTCCTCCAAATCATTTATGTAGATCACAAACAGCAGAGGTCCCAGCACTGATCCCTGTGGAACACCACTAGTCACAACCCTCCATTCTGAAAAGCGTCCTTCCACCACTACTCTCTGTCTCCTATGGTTAAGCTAGTTCTGTATCCATCTTGCCAGCTCACCCCGACACTATGTGTATTCACCTTTTGTACCAGCCTGCCATTAGGGACCTTGTCAAAAGCTTTACTGAAGTCCATGTAGACAACATCAACTGTTTTTCCGTCATCATTCATCTGCGTCACCTCCTCAAAAACATGATCAAATTAGTGAGGCATAACCTCTCCCACACAAAACCATGCCGTCTATCACTAATAAGTCTATTTGCTTCTAAATGCATACAGAGCTTGTCCCTGAGAATCTTTTCCAATAGTTTCCCTACCACCAATGTGAGACTCATAGGCCTGTAATTTTCAGGATTATCCCTGCCACCCTTCTTAAACAATAGGACAACATTAGCATTTCTCCAATCCTCTGGAACCTCGCCTGTGGCCAAAGAGGATACAAAGATATCCGTCAATGCTCCAGCAATTTGTTCTTTTGCCTCTCTCAGTATTCTGGGATAGATTCCATCAGGATTCAGGGACTTATCTACTTTAATAGTTTTTAAGAAGTGCAACAACTCTTCCTTTTTAAAAGCAACTTGGCTTAAAAACTCGACTCTCCTTTCCCTGAGATCATCCTTCTCTTTGGTGAATACCGACACAAAATATTCATTTAGGATCTAAACTACTTCTTCTGACTCCACACAGTTTCTCTCCTTTTTCCTTGAGTGGGCCAACCCTTTCTCTGACTTTTTATAAAAAGCGTTCAGATTCTCTTTAATCCTGTTTGCTAACAATTTTTCATGACCCCTTTTAGCCCTTCTACTTCCCTGTTTAGATTCTTTCCTACTTTTCTTATATACTTCAAGGGCTTTGTCATTTCCCATCCTCCTAAACATTATGTATACTGTCTTTAACAAACCTGGTCATCCAAGGTTCATGAAACTTGTCATACCTATCCTTCATTCTCACAGGAATTTGTCACTCCTGTACTCTCATCAACTGCCATTTGGAATACTCGTCCTTCCACTCTGATGCTGTGCCCTCAGTTCCTAGTCTTCCCAATGAGTAGAAATGTCTTTTCTATGTCCACTCTATTCAGGCCTCTCAGTGTTCTGTAAGTCTCAATCAGATCCCAGAGTCTTCAACTGCTCCTAATATGACACGCCCTTCAAACCTGGGATAATTCTTGTGAACATCCTATGAAATCCCTCCAAGGTCAGCACATCCTCCCTTAGATACGGGGCCAAAAATTGTTCACAATATTCCAAATGCAGTCTGACCAGAGCCTCATACACCTCAGTAGCGCATCTCTGCCCTTGCATTCTAGTCTTCTTGAAATGAATGCTAACATTTGCCAACTGAACCTGCATGTTAAACTTAAAAGAATCCTGAACTAGGACTGCTAAGTCTTTTAGTGTCCAGATTTTCAAAGCCTTTACCCATTTAGAGAATATCCTATGCCTCTATTCTTCCTATCAAGATGCAAAAGCTCACAAGTTCCCACATTGATTTCAAACCTTGCTGTCTGGGTGAGCTTGCAAACAAGATATCTTTTAACCTGGAGTAAAAGCAAAATATCATGGATGCTGGAATCTGATACAAACACAGAAAATGCTGGAGAAACTCAGCAGGTCTGGCAGCATCTGTGGAGAGAGAAACAATAAATGTTTTGAGTCCAATGTGGCTCTTCTTCAGAACTGCTGAACCATAAAATATCCTATATTCTGAGCTAACTACATTCCACCTGTGCCCAATGACTCCCCAACTCCAATCTCAGCCAATTACTCAGTGAGTGCTAGTTCAAGTGAGGGAGCCTGTTCATCAGTGCTGAGGTGTTGCTCTTCCTCCTCCTAATGTTGTGAAGGTGCCAGTGTTGGACTGGGGTGGACAAGGTCAAAAATCACAATTGAAGAAGGAGTGAAACTCTTAAAGCTGGAGGCTCAAATAACCCTGTTGGACTATAACCTGGTGTTGTGTGATTTTTGAATAAAAACCAAAAGAACTGCGGATGCTGTAAATCAGGAATGAAAACAAAGTTGCTGGAAAAGCTCAGCAGGTCTGGCAGCATCTGTGGAGGAGAAAACCGAGTTAACGTTTCGGGTCCGGTGACCCTTCCTCAGGGTGATTTTTGACCTTGTCCTCCTGATGTTGTTGTGGCACGGTAGATGGCAGTTCTTGGATGTCTGAAACATTATCAAAAGGTCTGTTATACTGTGAGAGGAGTGTTAAGCCTTTTGGTTAAATCTGTCCTGATGATGCAGTGAACATTGTCAGGATACCCAGTATAAATTTTTGAAATGCTACAAGTTAATGTTTCTACAGGTTCCAAGCTGAAAGTCAGAGCCTCACCACAGGAACTGGCACCAATTGTTTTATGCTGGTGAACCATATGTAAGCAAAACTCTGGAAATTGAGGACATTTTTTGAACACAGAGTCCCAGTGGTACCTTCAACAGTTCACAGTCTTGAAAAGCAGTAACAATTTCAATGCCTGAAACTTCCTTTAGACAACAATTACTGATCAAATAGCTAGAAAACAGCATCAACCTCCATCATGACTGAAAGTCTATTTATTTTTGATACTGTCTGCTTGCAATTGTGCATTTTATTTAAAGTTCAACATTTGTCTATGTGTGTTCCTTGATATTGAAGATATTAGATAGCAAAAAATCCCAAAAAACTGCAGATTCTGGAAATCAGAAATGCAAATAGAAATTGCTGGAAAATCTTATTAGATCCAGCAACATCCGTGAAGAGAAAGCAGAGTTAACAGTTTGGGTCCAGTGACCCTCCCACAGAATAGAGAATATATAACAAAAACAAACAAAGGAAATGGTTATTAGGCTCTTGAAATGGGCCAAAGAGTACAATCCCAAATAAGTGAAAATAACTTGTGTAAGATACTGATTGGATCTCAACTTATGTCCAGTTCTGCAAAACACTTTAGAAAAAAATGGGAAGGCAAAAGACAGAATGCAAGGATTCAAAAGAAGGTTTGTAGGGATGAAGAACTTTTAACTACGGAGATAGATTGGAGAAATTTTGTTCATTCTCCATAGAGAAAATTTAAGAAGAGAGTGATGGAGACGTTCACGATCATGTGGGGTGTTCCCAGAATAGACAAGGAGGAGCTACTCCCATTGTTGGAAACATTGAGAGCTTGAATACACTGATTTAATGTGAGTGGCAACCAAAGCAACAGTGACATGAGGAAACATTGCTTTAAACAGTGTGGTTAGGATCTGGAATGTGCTACGTGAGAATGTTCTGGACCTGGTGGTGGTTTTCAAAATTAGATCAGTATTTGTTCAGGAAACAGTTGGAAGGCCCCAGAGAAAAAGTGAGGGTCCAGCATTCATGCATGCCTTTTTCAGAGAACTAGCAGAGATATGACAGGCTGAATGGACTCCTCTTCTGCAGCAACTAATCTAAATGTGTGTATGTTCGATGCTTTATAATGGGTTGAAACTGTAACAACTTACCTATTTAAAGAAGTATGGACATAAACTGATTTGATCATCATTACATTGCTGTCCATGGAGACTTGCTGAGCGCATGTTACCTTCCGTACTACCTGTGGCACACTTGAAAAAATGCTTCATTGATTGTGTTAAACATTTTGCAACACCTTGAGGTCATGAAAGAAACTAATTGAAGACGATTTCTTCATTTGCATCCATTACTTTGAGCAGACAAGGAATTTGGAAAAAAATACCGCCTTAAAAAATGGTTGTTGCTGAAGTCTATGGAAATGAATTTATGAGAAAGTAGCAAAGGCTTTGATAACCTACTTAACAAAATAGTTCCTGGGACACTGGCTGACCTGCCATATCTCACTATAAAATAAAAGCTGAGGACCTTCAGCACTTTCCTGCCATCTGCAGTGTGGAATATCTAATTGATTGTTCTCGCTGAACAAGATGACACATCTCAGTCAGAGTCTGACTGCTCAGTCTGAACCTCGTTTGGCACAGTGTTTTCATAATGTCAGGCTAGTTGGGTTAAATCATGTGCCTGTGGTAGGTCCTGGTGCCAGTTTAAACCACCAATGACCCCTCTTGTTCTGATGCCGCAATGATCTATTCTTTTTCGCCTCAGATAGAGAAACCTAAAAATGCTCTTCAAATTCATGCTGTGCGCTGTTAGTTAGACATGTCTCCTGCTGCAATGTAGGATTTCTACAGCTGTACTCTATAATTCTATGACTGTTGTGCTGATACTTGCCATTCCCCTCAGCCATTTCATTGATTTTACCAGGCCAGATTGTACATTCAAAAGAATAAGTAAAAGGTAAATCATGGACTGGTGGTTGAATTTCTGAGCTGGCAGCGCAAACTCAGAAAACTTCATGCTAGATACTTATTTTTGCCAGCGTAATCTTTCCAATGATTAACTTTAACCTTAACAAACAGGGATGGGTTTTAATACCTATTTGTTCATATTCTTTACTCATTCTTTGAGTAATAAAGTTGCTAAATATGGATAGAAATCTATCCTCATTGCCTGCCATAGGTTACCAGCTGCCCTTGAAACAGTTTTGATTTATCGAAAGGAGAAATTTGAAGACCTCCACAAGTACAATAGATTGCACAGATTGCCAATGTAATTATGAGATAGAAGTTAAGTGTGGAATGATAACCAAGTTCTGAAACATAGTTTTTGCTGTGAAATAAAGCATAAATTAAGTGGACAGATCATTAGCTTGAAATCAATGACACCAACTACAAAAGATTAAAAATGTGCACAGAATGTAGAAATGAACAGAATCTTCAAAAAATCACAAATGTCCTGGGGTTGACGAAAGTTGAATAACAACTTCAAAGATGTGGAAACAAAAAGTGGAGCACAGAAACCTGAATCTGTAAGAACCACTAAATGTCATGAGTGAAACGTTCAATAGCATTTCTATGTGCAACATGATCAAGATATCTACCCTAGACTAGCAGCACGTTCATATGTATGAAATAAAGCTTGTTTTATTTAATTTCAGTTTGTGTAACAGTCAGTAATAGAACTTTTCTATTCAGACATGTCGTCTGTGCCTCAGTAATATCACTGCTAATTTAGAAAGTTATGAGCTGAAGCTCTATTCCAGAAGTATAAGTGTATCATCCAGTCTGACTATCTAGTGAGTAATGAAGAAATTCCCACATCACCATTTCAAATGGCAAGAGAGTTCTCCCACTAGTTATCCCTCAATTAGAATGTTAAAAATTGCTTATCTGTTCATCATCACATTTTTGTTTCACAGATCTTATGTTATGCAAATTAGTTTTAGTCCTACCAAAATTTCAAATATACTTCAAAACTTTTTAATTGGCTGTAAAACATTTGACAGTGTCCTGGTACCATGAAAAATGATCTAGGCACTAGTTGCCTTGTCCGACAGTATAGCTCAAATAAGTCACTTTCGCTTTGGTAATTCACTTTTAGCCAAATTTATGACCAAATTGGTTCATTGTAACTAGTAAACAATTTATTAAAGTATTGTAAATGTACTTCTAGGTTTGGCTGAACATTGTCAAATCCTTCTATGGCCTTATTGGTTCAAGTGTTGAAAAACTGTGGGTGCTTTTTTTGCTAAAGGGCATGACATTACATTGATAACATCCAGATGGTGTTACAAAGCTCGTATTTCTTTTACCTTATTGGTCAATGGAACTTGTCAATATTCTTCTAATAAGTCAATTTTCATAACAAATCATGATTGTCTAATCCTCTCAATACAATCTTCCTATCACGGATTTGGATATGAATCCACCTTTGTCCCACAGTCGTTTTGTGATAATTAAGACAGAATCTTTGAGATATGTCTGATTTCAGTATCACTATGACAAATGAATTCTACCTACAGTGACTCGATTCAACAATGCCATTTTCCAACTTGACATTTATTTTTTCCCTCATTTGAGCCATATATTCTCAGTTTAATCTGTCAGGATGTTTTATTGGTAATATGCCCCATACCTTAACACCATGTATAGGCTAAGGTGCATTTCCTGGCCTATTTACGCATATTGATTTATGAGTCTGTAATAACTTATTAAAGTCTCTTGTATAATTTTCTGGGCGATTGAGTTATAGTCCATCTAACATTGTAAGCAAATCTGATTACAGATTTGGATTTTCAATAACCTTTGGATTTTCAATTTCTTGATTCATACTTGTAGAATTCTGATATTTTTGTTTCACTATATCATTAAGTACTCTAAGAGTGCTTCTGTTCTGACTATCCTCCTTGACATAGCATCTCTTCAACACATAAGCATTATATACTTGCTTATTTTTATTCTTGTCTGAAGTACTCACCCACATAATTTACAGCCCAGAGTTTATTTTTGAATGGATAAGGTTTAGTGAACTTTAGTTTTAATGGTTCCCCAGAGACAAGTAACAGTAACAACACCTTGTTTCCAGCAAAATTATTCCAAACTTTGGCCTTTTTATTTGCTGTAGTTTTCATTGTTTGTTGAATACTCTTCAAGTGCTTTTTGGAAAATTCTCAGAAGCATGACTCACAGGTTGAAATTGTAGACTCTGAGCTTTGGTTCAAATTAAAGCTCTCACCTCATGATTGTATATTAGTTCAAAAGGACTTGAATACTGTGGACTCACTAAGGATATCCCTCATGGCAAAACAACAACAAAGGATTGGTTTAGTGCCAATCATTTGAACATTCTTGAGAATAAGCTCTGATGATGGTATTTAAAGTTTGGTGCCATCTCTCCAATGATTCTTGAAATTGTGGATGATAGTCTAACGATATAACTTGTTTTTTTCCAAGCCATTCATTTTTTAAAAATTATTTCTAACATAAAATTCATACTTTGATCTGCTTGCGATTCTTTGGGTAATCTATTTCTTGTGATAAAACAATTAATTTTTCCACTACCATTTTTGCTGTAATTTTCCCCAAAGGCACTGCCTCAAGAAATCTTGTTGAAACATCCATAATTATTGAAAGATATGGATTCCTGCTCGTGGATTTAGATAGGAGCCCTACATAATTTGTGAACTCGCTGCTAAACAGTTCTTTGAAAGACATTCAGAATTGAAAGCATAGATTTAATTGATAGTTGGGACTTCTCAACTCACTGACATGTATGACATGACTGACAAGATTTCACGACAACTTAATGCCATTCTGGCAAATAAAAGCAGTTTTGTATTTTTGCCTACATTTCCTAATGCCTAAGTGACCTGCCATTGAAATCTCATGAGTTACTTGTAAAATGTTGTTACTATATTCAGATATAACTACCACATGGTGGAGTACTGCTTATTCCTTATTTGCCTAGTATTTGACATGGTCTCCATGTCTTCATTAACACTTTGCCTTTTAAATACGAACACATCGGTTCTGATTCAGTTTCTGAGTAGGCAGTTGATAAAGCACTCTCAATTAAGGGTACATCTGTTCCATTTCTATTAAAGAAGATGAAATAAAATAGCAGTCTCATCCTCTTTCCTTTATTCTTCATGGAATCCCTACAGTGTGGGAACATACTCTTTGGCCCAACAAGTTCACACTGACCCTCCAAACAGCATCCCACACAGACTCGTCCCTACTCCTTCCCCCTGTAACCCATCTAATCTACACACTCCTGAACACTATGGGCAATTTCACATGGCTAATCCACCTAACCTGCACATCTTTGGACTGTGGGAGGAAACCCACAAAGACACAGGGAAGATGTGCAAACCCCATACAGACAGTCACCTAAGATGGGAACTGAACCCCTGGTGCTCTGAGGCAACAATGCTAATCACTATGTCACCTTTCAGTTATACTTTGACAAATAGTTTTAGGTAACTGAATTTCCAAGTTTTCTTCCTTTTTTATTGATTCCTTCTCTTCCCAACTAATTCTATGAGACTGAGATCTAATCATGTGCAGTCAGGAAATATTCCAGGATGTTCCTGTTGCAGCATTTCAGTTTCTTTCCTTCCTCTGATTTGTCCACCACCCTCAGTGAGGCCAATATTTTTGAACCAACTGGGTCAAGAGAAAATCACTTTCTTCTATCAGGAATTGTTGGACTACTCCAAGTTTAACTTCTGTATTTACTAGGCCACTCTATAATCTAAGTCTATATAATGGAAACAAAAACAGAAATCATTGGAGAAGCTCAGTAGGTCTGGCAGGGTCTGTGGAGAGAAAGCAAAGTTAACATTTTGAGTCCAGTGACCCTTTCCTAGCAGTAACGAGGAAATCTGTGGCATATATGCTCAAAACAGAGGGTGGGCGTGGGGTTGAGGAGAAGAGTGGGGGTGGTGGATAATGGAGTTAGCAATGGCTGGAGATGGACCCCAGAGAGAGAAAGATAATTAGACAGACAAAGAGATGGATAATGGTGAGCCAGGGAAGGAGAAAAACTGATAATGGGGACCACAAATTGATGAAAATGGGTTGGCTGTGCTGAAAGCAGCCCATGTGATGACAGGGCCTGGGGTGTGGGTTTGGGTAAAGGACATGGAAGAACGTGTTCAGGCAGTAAAATTATTGTACTAGATATTGTGTCCTGAAAGCTGCAGGGTTCCCAACCAGAAAATGAGGCGTTGTTCTTCAAGCTTGGACTGAGCTTTGGTGGAGCACTGCAGTAAGCCTGAAACAGAGATGTTGGCCAGGGAACACAGGGGTGTGTTGTATGTTGAAGTGGCCTGAATATAGAAATTTTTCTCCCTTTGAGCTAAAATATTAAAATTATTCATTGATCTGATTTTCTTCATTAATATTGGAGGAAGAATTTTCTTGACTGTCCTGAGTTACCTCTCCATTCTCAATGGGTTCCAAAGGAACAGGTTCCAATTTTGCTACAGGCACAGTATTAATGTCTGTTTCCTTCCCTGATACAAATATTTCCAAAAGTCCCTTTTTCCCATTTAACCTCCAGCAATTAGCTTTAGTATATCCAGTCTTAGAGTATAATATTGTGCTCTTTTATCACTTTCAGTTTCTATAAATTCAGTATTATTAGTTTGGCGTCCTACTATTTGCTTCCTAATGTTGATAACAATTCCAGCTCCAGATTTTCTATTTTTCCAATGTCTTTGTTGACTCTTTATTGACCATTTCCCCATGTGTGAGATATCATAGGTATCTGCCAGTACTTCTTAGATCTTTGGTAGCTCAGTGGTTAGCACTGCTGCCTCATAGCACCAGGGATAGGGGTTCAATTCCAGACCTTGGGTGACAGTGTGTGTGGAGTTTGTACATTTCCCCCCTGTATCTGTGTGGATTCCCTCCAGGTGCTCTAGTTTCCTCCCACAGCTGAAGATGTGCATGCTAGGTGGATTGGCCAGGCTAAACACAGGATTATAGAGGTGGGTCTGTGTGGGATGCTCTTTGGAGAGTTAGTATGGCCTACTTCCACATTGTAGGTATTCTATTTAATAAGTCTTAAGGTTTACTGCTATACTTTTTCAGAATTCTTTCATAATTATGATTTCCCTCACATTTTTAAAATTTTTCTCTAACTTGTGTGATTGGAACCACTGATCCCATAAGCCTTCATTTTCTCTTGAAAATTCTACAAATTAAAGCAAACTCCTATCCCACCCAAGGCCTCCACTTCATTACGATCTCAACTGACAATAACAGACAAGTCAGATCTCCAGGTGAAACTTCACTCAATAGAAAACTCACTCATTCGCTATAGTTTTGCAGCTTGTTACATTCATGGTCAGTCAGTGAACATATTCACAAGAGTAGGTGTAGACCATTCAGCAGCTTGAGCCTGTTCCACCATTCAACATTTACTGAGACCATGGCTGATCTGTGGCCTAACTCCATATCTCTGCCTTTGGCCCATATGTCTTCATATATTTGCTTAACAAAAATTATTTATCTCAGATTTAAAATGAACAACTGATCCAGCATCAACTGTCATTTTGTGGAAGACAGTTCCAAATATCTAGCACCCTTTGTGCTTCCTCACTTCTCTCCTGAATGGTCTGGCCCTAATTCTCAGCCTATGCCCCCTAATTCTAGAATCCTCAACCAGTGGAAACAGTTTATATTTATCAACGTTGTCTTTTTCTGTTGATATCTTGAAAACCTTGATCAGATAACCTCTTAACATCCTCAGTTCTAGAGAAAACAAGCCCAATTTGTATAATCTCTCCTTAAACCTGGACTTCAGGTGTTATCATTCTTATGAACTCTCTCCAAGACCGACAAATTCTTTCCAAGGCATGATGCCCAAATCTGTTCACAATATTCCAGGTGGGCTGTATTCAGAGTTTTGCAAACCTCGAATGAACAGAATATAAGCAATCCCTTGGTTGTCTGCAGCACATTTCACCGACAAGTGGTAGTCACAGGGACCTTTGGTGAAATACTGTGCAGACAGTGACATTGACTATTGAAGTGGTAGAGGTGGGTACAGTTACAACATTTAAAAGATGTTTGGACAAGTACATGGATAGGAAAGGCTTATGGCAAAACACAGACAAATGGGGCTGGTTTAGGAAACCTGCTCAGTTAGGCTGAAGGGTCTGTTTCCATGCTGTATGGTTCTATGACTCTATGACTGCAGCATAACATTTGCACCCTTGTACTTCAATCCTCTAGATATAAAGGCCAGCATTCCATTAGCTTTCCAGCAATATCCTTTACTGGCAATCAACCCAGTGATATATCATTCCCATCTTAACTTTTTAATTTCATATTAACCAATGAGGTTTTAAGCATTTACTTTTGGTGATCTTCTATATATTCATTAGATTTCATTGTCTCCATTATTGTCACTTTCCAAGATATGCAGACAACAGCTTTTTTCTTAACTTTTCCTAACTGAACTATCAGAAAAGCCCTATATGGTAGTGAGGACAGCGGATGCTGGAGGTCAGAGTCGATAAAATGTGGAGCTGGAGAAGCACAGCAGGTCAGACAGCATCGGAGGAGCAGGAAAGTCAATGTTTTGGGTCTGGATCCCTTCATCAGTCCTGACTTTCCTGCTCCTCCGATGTTGTCTGACCTGCTGTGCTTCTCCAGCTTCACATTTTATCAGAAAAGTCTTGCCCACTTAAATAGCTAAAACTGTTTTAAGACCTCTTTCCAGCTCTCAGTATCCACACAACTGCAAACCAAACTGCCCTTCAACTGGTAAGAAACTAAAATCTGGTTCGGTCGATTTTTCTGCATGGCATAAAATGTCAACTTTGTAAACATTTCATTTGTTAACTCCCTGGAGTAGTGTGTATCTCGTCATTCAGTTTAAGTCACCTGTCTTCTTGGAAATGATCCTTGAACTCACTGTTCAACAGTGACTTTCTGACCTCTTAATACAAATGAGTTATCTTTATAGAACCATTTATCTCTGCTTTAAAATCCAAATTTCCAAATGGTACTAATGTATTAAAACCTTTATCACACTGTATGTGATATTTAGTGACATATTTTGCTAGAAAAAACAAGAAGTGGAAATATACACCAAAGTTTCCAATTCTAAAGTGGGTGCAGGAGGTGAGAGCCTATATGTTTTGGTGTGGGAGGTGCAATGCTGTCAGGTGCATGGGCACAAGTTGTTGACATTTGCAGGGCATGTTGAGAAAACATGTTAAACAGGTTCATAGGACCTTGGGTATTATCAAAAGATGTGCAGAGCATCAAATGAAGGAAGTTCTGACGAATATTTATCAAACACTAGTTCAGTCTCAAGGAGGTTGTGATCAACTGAAGCATTATGCTAACTTTGGCATCATACTTTAGGAAGAAGTTGAAGGCTTTGTACTTGATACAGAAAACATGTACTCAGGTTACTCTCTTTCGAGAAGTGAAATTGAGAGGAGATTTAACAGAGGTGTTCAAGATTATGAGGGGTCTATACAGAATAGATAGGAAAGACTGTTACCACTGATAGGTTGAGATCAAGAGGACACAGACATGGGAAGAAACATGGATGATTAGAATCTTGGATACACTGTCTGACAGTGTAGTGGAAACAGATTCAATATGACATTCAAAAAGGAATTGTATAGACAACTGAAGAGGAAATATTTGAACTGCTGTGGGAAAGGGCAGAGGAATTGCTGAGTTGCTCTTCAAGAGAAATGGAAAGGACATGACGGGCTGAATGGCCTCCTGTGCTGCAACCAGTGTATGATTCTGAGAGACTTCAGAAATATGGGTAAACTGGAGAAGGCAAAAGTATTCCCCTTCGAGAACAGAAGGTTTGGAGGAAATTTGATAGAGGTGTTTGAAATTATGAGGATCACACATAAA
This sequence comes from Rhincodon typus, assembly GCF_021869965.1. Taxonomy (NCBI): domain Eukaryota; kingdom Metazoa; phylum Chordata; class Chondrichthyes; order Orectolobiformes; family Rhincodontidae; genus Rhincodon; species Rhincodon typus. The sequence goes on along the minus strand of NC_063337.1, from coordinate 107,865,988 downwards.
GTGCTTAGAAAGAATTTGTTTGCATTGGTTCAGATCTAAAGGAAATATTTTGAAGGTAATTGGCAAAAAAATTAAAAACAAAATGAAGAAATGGAAACAGAAATTTCCAGAAAACCTCAGCAGGTCCGGCAGCATCTGTGGACAGAAAGCAACATCAACGTTTTGTGTCCAGTGACCCTCCTTTAAGACACATACTAGTTGAAGAAACTTTATTTTTTACACATTGAGTGATTAGGATCTGGAATGCACAGCCTGACACAGTCTGACACAGTCTGATACAGCCTGAAACAGTCTGACACAGCCTGACACAGTCTGACACAGCCTGACACAGTCTGACACAGCCTGACACAGCCTGACACAGCCTGACACACCCTGACACAGCCAGACACAGCCTGACACAGCCAGACACAGCCTGACACAGCCTGACACAACCTGACACAGCCTGATACAGCCTGATACAGCCTGACACAGTCTGATACAGCCTGACACAGCCTGACACAGCCAGACACAGCCTGACACAGCCTGATACAGCCTGACACAGCCTGACACAACCTGACACAACCTGACACAGTCTGATACAGCCTGACACAGTCTGATACAGCCTGACGCAGCCAGACGCAGCCTGATGCAGCCTGACACAGCCTGACACAATCTGATACAGTCTGACACAGCCTGACACAGCCTGATACAGCCTGACACAGCCTGACACACCCTGACACACCCTGACACACCCTGACACAACCTGACACAGCCTGACACCGCCTGACACAGCCTGACACAGCCTGATACAGCCTGACACAGCCTGACACAGTCTGACACACCCTGACACAGTCTGACACAACCTGACACAGCCTGACACAACCTGATGCATCCTGATACAGTCTGAAACATCCTGACACAGCCTGACACAGCCTGACACAGCCTGACACATCCTGACACATCCTGATACAGCCTGATACAGCCTGACACAGCCTGACACAACCTGACATTGCCTGATACATCCTGATACAGCCTGATACAGCCTGACACAACCTGACACAGTCTGACACAGCCTGACACAGATTGACACACCCTGACACACCCTGACACAGCCTGACACACCCTGACACAGCCTGACACAGCCTGACACACCCTGATACAGCCTGACACACCCTGATACAGCCTGACACAGTCTGATACAACCTGACGCAGTCTGACACACCCTGACACACCCTGACACACCCTGACACTGCCTGACACTGCCTGACACTGCCTGACACTGCCTGACACAGCCTGACACACCCTCATACAGCCTGATACAGCCTGACAGTGTGATGGAGGCAGATTCACTCTTGGCTTTCAAAAGAGAATTGTGTAAACGCCCGAAGAGAAACAGGGCTCCAGGTGCAGGGCAGAGCACTGGGAATAGCCAAATGTACCTTTCAGAAATCTAGCATGGGGCCATGGTTTGAAAGGCCTCCTTCTGTGCTGAAGTCATTCTTAATTACTGCTTAAATGCCCTTAAAAACCCTAATAACACATTGGACTGTGAACAAACTGATGGAGAAATTTGAATGTGTCCTGACGAAGGTTCCCTGGACCCAAAATGTTGACTCTGCTTTCTCTCCACAGATGTGGCCAGACCTGCTGAGTTTCTCCAGCTATTTCTGTCTGTGCAGATTTTCGAGATGCCAATTGTTCTAAAGAGTTAAGTTCATTACCATGGTCACCTTTATAGATTTTGACAGTATTGTCCTTACACTACTGTGAGATTCCAATGAACATCTTAATGAAACAGAAACATCATGCACATTGTTCCTTTCTGAGGTTGAAATATAAGGATTATTCATTTCAATCTATAGATGAATAGCTCTTTCCGCTGAGAATCCTATTTCTCTTACTCCCTTAAATTTGGCCTCCTCTGAATTCATCTTGTTGTGCTATAGGGCCAGTGAGGAGGATGACTACAGCACTTCTGACTGGAAACAATCTTTCTCAATGAGATACTTTTCTTTTACCACCTGGTCCTACCACTACTGAATAGCAAACCCTATTCGGCTAATTCAGCAACAGATGTTCAAAATCAATCAGAACCTACCGTGAAAATAGTTGATGATCATGTTAAATAGGACTGATGGGCGATATCCTTCATGTTGCTGTGTACACATGGAGCATTGTGAGGTTAAGCTGGAGCATTAGCTGTGATGCAGAAGTTGAGAATGTCTCCATTGGTATCAGTCAGCATTAAAGCCTGACTGATGTCACAATCTACTCTCACTGCACACATCACAATGTCTGTAATGATGACCTTCTCAAAAAAAACACACGTGTTGGTGTGTGGTGCAGATGTCCTCTTGCTAAAATGGTATTTGAAAGATAAAGAAAGGAGCTATGCACCCAGATTTTGCAGCAATAACATTGAAAAGTGTGAGAAAGGTTCAGAAAGATATAACACAAAGTTAGGGGGATTCTGTAAAATGGGGAAAATAAGCACAAGATCCCACTTCAGCATTTGTTGATTTTGATTACATCTTTACATTCAGTGGTTTTGATGTGGTTGAAATATAGTAACCTAATTATGTGTTAAATGTGTAAAGATAATAAAATACAATTGGTCAATCAAGGGAGAACCAGCACTTGTCAGCCAACCACTGAGAAAGTTGATAAAGAACAAAAAGTGACCTGGCTGTGACTAGGTTTTTGGGCAGTATCTAGCTTTGCTTTAGAACTTGCCTGACTGGGGTGTGTTTTTGGTTTGGCTAGTTGTTCTCCAGTTAGTGGCTTGTTGAAAGTTCTACGGAAAGGACCTAGTCTGTAAGAAATAAGTAAAAGCCTCCAGAGATCTGCTGAAGCAGTACACACTGACGAGTGACTTTTCAATTTAAACTGGGTATACAGCCCTGTCTGCCTACAATACAAACCTCATTCAAGGATTTCGTGAAGGCCTGGTATTCATCATTGACACAGTAACTAAACTGACAAATTACGATTATTTTATTTTCTTTATGAATTTATCCCTTAACTGTATCTGTCTGTTTCTCTTTGTGAATGCGTCTTCATAATCAAAGAAGATTGAGCTTCATCATAGATATTAATTAGGTTGCCTTGTTGTTTATCTGTGTTCTCCTAAAGTTACATTCTTAACAAATATAACGTTAATTTTTGTTCAAGTTATAAACTTGGTGTCCAAGACGTGTCCTTTATAAAGTCTGGTTAGGAACAATTGAGCAATTTTGAGGGTCATTGAATGTTTTAGGTTCACTATGTTGCAAGTCCAGTGATAGAGAGCTAACAATTAATTATCATAACAATTATAAAAGTAAGGGTATTGGTTCAGTTGTACAAGTCATCAGCAAGGTCACAACTGAAATACAGTGCAGAGTGTTGATTTCCTTATTGAACAAAGGATGTAAATGCATTAGAAGCAGTTTGGAGAAGGTTCACAAAGCTGACAGCTGGGATGTGGGTTATCTTATGAGTAAAGGTGGGACAAAATAGGCCTGTATCTATTAGGGAGTATCAATATGAGAGATGACTCGAATAGAACACATGAATTCCTGAGAGGATTGGCTCCCTTGTGGCAGCAACTGGAACCAGGAGACACATTTTAAAAATGAGTCTTCTCCTATTTGAACAGATTGAGGAGAAATCTTTGCTACCAGAGGATGATGAGTCTTTGGGAACTCTGCCCAGGAAAGCAATGGATCCCAGTCTTTGGACGGAATTTTCCCAGCTCCAGAATGGTTTGGGCAATAGTGAGACAGTTGGGAAAATAAGGTGAGATCAGCAGAAATGAGAATTTCAACTTTGAGAGAAAAGTGTTCATTTATCCCACAAAATCTTGAATGTGAGAGGAGAATCTCACTCTGAATTTCCTGTTTACATTCATTTGGATACATAGCATGTCATAATCTCACCTCATCAATATGCAGCTTCCTATCTTCCAACATGCCAGATAGAAACTGGATGGCAACAATTCTCAATATTAAAGTCAAAGTGGTTACCTGGCAATACTAACTCACTGCTTTTCCAGGCTGTCTACATGGAGTGCAGTCACCAAGATCTCAGGGCACACTCCATTAGCAGAGTTCATCCATAGCCTTTGTCCATGCACATTGGCATGATGTATGTACCAAGCCTCAGGTCACATCTCTGATCCACTTAAATATGATTTCACGCTTCAATGCTGCAATTTGGAACATATTGACATGTATCATTAAAATCCTGTTACCAGGCCCCTTTATGTTCAGGGCAATGCACCCTGAACCCAACTCATCGATAGAACCAGGGTGAATCCTTCCTTGTTCTTTTTGACTCACCCACTTTGTGCCTACTCGAATACAGCATCACTCCCCTGCCTTTTATGGGCTTTGCACCTCTTTAGCCAGAGCTTAAAGGCTCATGGTATTTCTGTCTTACCATGCTGTTTAGTGCAGACACACAGCTTTGACAGCAGTGATCGGTGAAAGAATCATAGAATCCCCACACTGCAGAAAGAAGCCATTTGGCCCATCAAGTCTGAACTGGCCCTCCAAAGACCATCCCATCCAAACCCAGCCCAGTACCTTCTCTATAACCCCACATTTACCATGGTCAACCTACCTAATCTGCACATCCTGAGACACTATGGGTAATTTAGCAAGGTCAGTTCACTTAATCTGCACATCTTTGGACTGTGGGAGGAAACCGGAGCACCTGGAGGAAAACCACACAGAAACAGGGAGAATGTACAAACTCCACACAGACAGTTGGCTGAGGATGGAATTGAACCCAGGTCCCTGGCACTGTGAGGCAGCAGTGCTAACCACTGAACCACCGTGCTGCCCGGGCACATTGCAGTATGGCACCAGGCTATACAAATGCAACATCTGTACTTGTTAGCGTTTTGCGTTTAGTCACTCTTCATCAGGCTGTTCTGATGAAGAGTGACTGGCCTTGAAATGCTAACTCTATTTTTCTCTTTATAGTTGCTGCCAGACCTGCTGACTTTCCCAAGCACTTCTTATTCTTATTTCAGATTTCCAGCAACCACAATTCTTTATTTTGCTGAATATTTTTAAGGTACAAGTAGGTAGATTCTTGACTAACAAGAGAGTGAGAGGTTGTTGGGAATAGGTGGGAGTGAAGAGTTTAAAAGTCGGAGTAGGCTGGAGCGAGCAAATAGCTGACTTCTCCGAATTGGGTATGAGTTTTTTAAAGTTTATTTCATCGTGTTCCAATTTTAAACAGTCATTATCAATTCAATCATCTTGATCTTGGATGATTTCATTACACAGTCAATCATGATTCGAAGGAAAGTAAATCAAAATCTACAAAGGTAGATTTACCATCAAAGTAGCGATAGCATTTGAGACTTCAACAACATGATTATTCTCTTCATAGAAAGATCTATTTTAATTTTGTTTGCACTGTTTTAATATTTCACTGTGCTTGCTACATGAACTACATTTTCCCAGTTTCTTAGAGGTTAGGAAACAGGACTGGCAGCAAAATTAGATAACAGGATGTTGAGGCAGCAAAGTGATCTCTTGCAGCCTCTGAGAGCCAGATGGGGGTCAGTGGGGAAATAGTTCACTTCTTCAACAGCAGTGAGCAGCCACGTGGGCCCATTATTGCATCATCTTGAAAGGGACAATACTGTGAGATCTTTCTCATGGACATCTGTCCCGGGCTGAGACCACAGGAGGTAGTTTCACAGTGGCAGCATATGGGAGCCATCAAAATCTCTTCCACCGTCCCTTAGGACAGACTCACTGGAATTCAGTTGCAGCCACAAGCCATGCTGTGGTAGGGGGCTGGTGGGGTCATTCTCCCCTCTCCCCCAACTTCCCTCTCTAATGAGACCATAAAACATAGAGGCAGATTTAAGCCACTCAGCCCATCCTGCAGTGGGCTCTACCACAAGCTGCTCCAAAAAAATCTCGTAAACAATCTATGAACTCCTTTTCTTGAGATCCACTACAACTGGATTTTCCCAGCCCCCCATGAGTAGTGTAATAGTGCCTCTCCGTCTCAGAAGTTTTCTTCCCCTGCGATAGGGTTAGGGTTAGGGTTAGGGTTAATTGTTTCATGTACTGCTTGTACTTAAATACAACACTCTTAGTCCCTTAGCCCTGCAATGACTCTGCACCCAGTCGTCCCCACCATAGTTGTCCCTTTATCTGTTGTGCCTGAAGTTAGATTCCTGACCATTTCTATACTCTCTGTCTTATTATGTGTTCTGGAAACTTTAATCACTTCTGCGAAGCACCTCCCTTTACATTTTTCCAAAATTTTCTATGTAACTGAACACCCCCTCGGTACTATTTAGTTTAAAGCCCTATAAACGGCTCTCATTAAGTGATTCGCCAGGACTCTGGTCCCAGCATGATTCAGGTGGAGCCTATCCCATCAGAACAGCTCTCTCCTTCCCCAATACTGGTGTCAATTTCTCATGAATTCAAACCATTTCTCCGACACTGATCTTTGCACCACACATTTACCTCTTTAGTCTTGCAGACCCTTTACCAATTTGCTTGTGACTCAGGTAGCAATTTGGAGATTGTTACCTTTTCATTCTTTTTAATTTAGCCCCTCAGCAGAACCGCTTTCCTCTTTCTACCAATATTTTTGGCACCCATGTGGACCATGACAACTGGAATATTCTTCACATGCTCAATGTTCCTCTGCAGCCCAGCTGAGATATCCTGAACCCGAGCACCAGACAAGAGGATTCTCAATCCTGGCCACAGAGAACGGTGTCCATTCCCTTGTCTATACTATCTCCGACTACAACTATATTTCTCTTTTCTCCCTGTACCATGGTACTCTGGTCAATTTGCCATCCTCCCTACACCCCTGTTGTCATCCACAAACGGAGCAAGAATCTCAAACCTGTTAGACAAACTCAAGGGTTAAGGCTCCTTCAGCACTACCTCCTGGATCCCTGGATCTGATTTTGTTCCTGATTTACAGCGTCTGCAGTCCTTTCGGTTTTTATCTGGATCCCTCTACCTGCTCGCTCATAGCCACACCGTCCTGTCCCTGACCACAGACTGAATTGGAGGTAGTTAATTTAAGGGGTTTGACTGCCTCTTGAAACACTGCGTTGAGGTAACTCTCCCCCTCCCACTTGTGTCACAGTGTTCGAGTCTCAGATTCCAGCTCATTAATTCTGAGCCCGAGTTCCTCATGCAACCAACACTTGCTACAGATTTGCTCACTTTGAACCACAATGGGATCCACCAGCTCCCACTTCACACAATTACAACACATTGCCTGGCCCTGCATCATTATTTTATTTACTTAGTTTTTAATTTGACTTTTAAAAATTTCGTACTGCTCTTTTAGTGATCAGTCTAATGCTACAATGTTAATGGAGCTTGCACATTTCAAGGTAGTGTCGCCATTGGGAGGTGTCCTTACATTTTCTTGCATCCCTTAGTGATACCACCTCTGCCAGATATTGATTTGACCCATCCTATTGATCTCAACTTCACTGTTCTGTCCTGAATTGGACGGGATTTCGAGGGGTGATTTCTTATCTGTCCACCTCCAGGAAGATTGTGAGTAATATCATTCCAGGTACTTAATCTGGATTTGAGGCTCATGTCAAATTGTGACTCAAAAGGGAGAATCGAACCCAAAATGCTAGCAGCATTCGTCTTTCCAGTTTAACCTCATTCACAAAATAATTTACAGCAATCGGTGCTTGAAATGTAAAAGAAAAATTGCCATTGTCCCACATTCTCAGTAGAGAGAGACAACTAGTGGTGAGTTTAATATGAGGGTCACCACACCACAGGTGGGGAGTCAGGTTGAGAAGGTGGAACCTTTGTTGTAATCTCAGCTGATGTGGGAAATGAACCCATGCAACTATAGAACATAGAACATAGAACGTAGAACATTACAGCGCAGTACAGGCCCTTCGGCCCTCGATGTTGCGCCGACCTGTGAAACCTATCTGAAGCCCATCTAACCTAAACTATTCCATTATCATCCATACGTTTATCCAATGACCATTTAAATGCCCTTGAAGTTGGTGAGTCTACTATTTTTGCAGGCAGGGCATTCCACGCCCTTACTACTCTCTGAGTAAAGAACCTACCTCTGACATCTGTCCTATATCTATCACCCCTCAATTTAAAGCTATGTCCCCTTGTGCTAGCCATCACCATCCGAGGAAAAAGGCTCCCACTGTCCACCCTATCTAATCCTCTGATCATCTTGTATGTCTCTATCAAGTCACCTCTTAACCTTCTTCTCTCTAACGAAAACAGCCTCAAGACCCTCAGCCTTTCCTCATAAGACCTTCAATTGGTGTCACTCTGTATCGCAAACAGCTGAGCTTAGACATAGGATTAAAATCATCAACAAATAGGAAAATTATTGCAAGAAATTTAAAGAAAAACAGACAATGAAAGGTGAGTGTCACAAAGAAGGTTATCACACGTAAATATAATAGAGAATAATTCTTTTCCCTTACTGTCAATTCATTTTTGAAAATGAAATGGTGAATATTTCTTAGACCCTGAGTGTGTGGTCAATTTGACCAACCAGTGGCAGGATGTCATGATTTAAATAGAGATTATTTATTCATACATTGACTCCAAAAATGCAATGCTAGTTCACTTACTTAGTACTCACTAACAGACACACTTATGGGAAAAAAAATACAGGGAGAGAGAATGATGCACTATTACAAATCATAAGCAAAAAACAGTTTGTAATTCACGTGTTTGTATCACCTTGGAAGCTACTAGTCGTTGTAGGCCCGATAAAGGCGTTTCACTTCCAAAGGGTAGTCTAGGTGGGAGTCAATAGCGGAGTTGTATATTTGAATTATCACAACATTTCCTGAAGAGGTGACTTTACAGCAAGTTACCAAGTTAGTTATTGGTTGTCTTATCACTAAGAGGTTGGTTTTCAGTTTTAATGAATTTCAAAAGCAACAGGCTTGAAAATTGTAAAGGTGTTGAAGTCTTTAGTTTTAAATGCATAAGTTTTGGTGTCCTTTTCTGCTGCTGGCTCCATAGCTTTTGCTCACGGACCAACTGGTACATTTTATGGAACAATGAGGCTGTTACCTTGGTTACATGATCAATATTTCTGTTAACTGCTCAGAATGATTTGATGTTCGAAGCCACTGCTACACATGGGGAGCAAACTGGTTCCTATTCATGTCGATTTACATTTAAATGGTTTCTGCAGCTCCTCTTCGTTAAATATGAAACTCAACAACAATTGGTCTGGAAGTCCACCAATTTTAGGCCTATCAGCCTTTTCCCTATTTTAGACATCTTATTGTATAATATTCAGTAAGGCTTCCTTTGCATTAAGTCAGAACATTGAATATTCAAACTTGAAAAATAGTATTATGCCTACCCAGCCACAGGTGGATCTGCCCTGGCAAAGTCCAGTTTGTGTGGAGTCTTCCAATGAAAACTTCTGACCACCAAACTGAGTAGGACACTACAGCAAGAAAATCATGGCCATTGAGTCAATAAACATGGGGCTGGGCAAAGACAGCAGGTCAGACAACATCAGAGGAGCAGGAAAGTCACTGTTTTAGGCTGAAACCTTTCGTCAAGATTGGAGAGGGAGAGAGAGGCCCAGAAACAAATAGAGAGAGAGGGGTGAGGATGGGGAAAGGTAACCCTCCCCCCGCCTTACTTGCAACCAATCACTATAACCCTTTACCTGTAACGAATCACTACAACCCCTTACCTGATAGGTGGATACCTATCACCGTCCCATCTACCTTTCCCCAGCCCTGCATTCCTCCCCCTATTTATTTCTGGGCTCCCCTGTCCTTCCCCAGTCTTGATGAAGGGTTTTGGCCTGAAACGTTAACTTTCCTGCTCCTCGGATGCTGTCTGACCTGTTCTGTTTGTCCAGCTCCATGTTTATTGACTCTGCCTTCCAGCATCTGCAGTCTTTACTGTCTCCTAGTCATGGCCATTGAGTCTTGAGTATTCACCAATGGCTGGAAGGTGTAAAATCCAAATAGCTCTTGAGGAGAACATATGGCCTGTTGACAATGTCATTAGAATAGTAATCCAGAGGCCAGACTACTCAATAAGGGGGGTTTCCAATCCTGCCATGGCAACTGGTAGAATTCAAATTCAGCACACAAAAATGATATTTTGATTTGGAGATGTGGCACACACATTATGAGTTTTGGATTAGTCTACATCCAGCATAAGGTGTAAATTCTACAGATGGATCTCACATCAGTATCCATTCAAGGAGTGGCCCCACTCATGGTCACTTCATTCAAAACTTTCTGAAGATTTGAGGTAGCCTGTGCAGAAATCTCAAATGTCACCTGAACCTCTACAATCATCTTTGCAGTGTTTTAACTTCCATTTTTTAAAGAAAAGACAGTTCCAGAATATTCTATGCTCCATAATTCAAGTTATGAAAATGACAGACTTTCTGCTGAGTCTGTTTTGCAGCTGCCTCAGTGTTGTCTGGATCACCCAGTCTGACTTCCCTGCCAGCTCCTATACCTGGACTGAACATGGGAAATGCAGTTGGCCATTTTGAAAGGCCAGGTTCACAGAGTCAGGAATCCTCCCACCTCTGTACACCCAATCTGGGAATGAAAATCAGGCATGTCTACTTTATAGCTTTATTGTTGGAACATCTGCTGTCAATTCCTTTTTAGTAGTTTCTTCTCCATACTTTACTCTTTTAGACCAGTCAAGACCCCCTCAAAATACATTAAGAAGTTAGCCCAGACCTCAACGCTTTCTTATTTCAAAGGTAACTGTGAGGTGCTGTGTTCCGGATGCAATTTGACTGATCAAGCTATTAAACAATAAACAACGCATAATTTATTCAACCACTATCGTTAACATACAACAAATGAAAAAACAGCTTGGAATAACTTAACTCTACTGGGGCACTTGACAGGATAATAGACTATTTTACTTCTAAACAGTAGCTGTTTTGATGTAGCAACATCTCATAAACATGCCCATGGCAAAAAGGCAAAATCAGAAAACAGATTGTCTCACATGCTATTCTCTAATCCAGGAGGAAAGAACATCAAAAGACAATTCTGAGAGAAACTCAGTGAGTGAGGTAGCAGCTAGGAGAGATTCACTGCCTTCCAACCCTGCTGTGACACCAGCAACAACTGCCAAAAGTTAAACTAAAAAACCTGGATCTGTGAGAGCTTGACCACAACCACTCAGGTTGCTTCTATTGTTCCAACATCAAAAAAAAATCAAGACATCACAAGTTTTTCATTGTCTCACAGACTGCTCGTCACCTGTCCCCAGAACCCTCACTAAAAGAAACCAGGACAAAACACACCTCTTAAAGCCACAGCATGGTCATAACATTTAATATCTAAAATACCAGTGCATGTATAGATTATGATAATTTCTATTATTTTGTGTTAGCAATAAACTATAAGATGAAAAACATTACTATTGCACTTTTTGAACACTCTGGCATTTCAGAATAAGACTTTCAACTTTCTGTACAGTCACTTAAGAAGACAAAGGGGCAAATTCTGGACACACAGTGTTGTTTGTATGTGGAATGAACTTCTTGAGGAAATGTGTATGCAGGCATAGTTATAATTTTAAGATACTTTGATAAGTACATGCATAGGGAAGGTTTGGAGGGATAGGGGCCAGGAGGAGGCAGGTGGAACTAGTTTACTTTGGGATTATGTTCGACATGGACTGGTTGGACTGAAGGGTCTATTTCCCTGCTATACGACTGTATGACTCTAAGAAGTGAGATTGATAATTTAGTGCATTTTCAATGCTTTTCCTCAGCTGCACATAGATTGCAGTCAAGTAGAGAAAAGTAAGGCACTTTTTCTGCTTCCAAACTTCATCGATATCTTTCTGAGGCTGGAAACGTGATTGCATAAGGGAATGAGTCTCCCTCAGAGTTTTCCTGATGGGTTTTGCTGAGCTTCTCTTTGTAAGAACAACAAAGTAGGGTAAGATTGGAACTGAATTCTGATCTTCCATAATGGCGGTCCAATTTATCACACTATTATGTTGCGATAGATTTTAAAGTTTATTTTCTATTTATCAGAAATAGAAATAGCTTCCAAATATCAGAATCAACAGAAACTCTTGATTTTTTTTAATTTCAAGTTATGATTCATGTCAATTCTTAATTCTTTTACTTTATTAAAACTGTTACATGCAAAAAAATGCAGAGGCAAAAGATTAGGACTGCTCACAATGAATCAATGTTGACCTCACTAAAATATCACAATAAAACAATTTTGTATTTTCTCAGGGAGTAAATTATACGAAATATACTTGTGAAAAAAACTCAATTAATCATCTTACAATCTCTTTGAAATTTTGTTTCTAGCTCATGCTTTGATGTCATGACATTTGTTGGCTGCTTAAAGAATTTATTTGAGTTATGCTTGGTTTCCTCTTAACACAATGACCTGTTTTAGAGAAATTGGCAAAGAATTCTGAAGCAAACTGCTGTCAGTGCATATAGCCTGCTAATGGGAGATATCCGGAACATCATCTCACAGAAAAGTTCAGAAAGAGCAGCCAATCATTTTGAAGCCACAGTAAAAAATGAAATAGTTGTTACAGTAACTGTAATATATAACAAAACACCTGGCAGGGAGCTGTTTCATATTGCTCAGGCAGTCTGAGCTGCTGAGGCAACAAATGTTAGTACCTGGATGTTGTCGTCTAGAGCTATGGATAGTGATGGTAGAAACTCCAACCTTCAACCAATCACATGACTGACTAGGAATCTCTCCTACTCTCTCCACCTGCCATTGGCATAAGTTGATAGGATGTGATAGTTGATAATCATGTTTTAAACACATCTTCCTAGACCATCAAGAGCTGGATTCAAACCTGTTGCCTTTGACTCAGAAACTGAGACATTTCCCATTGCGCCATGTGCCACTTAATCCTGACGGAATCTGATAAGGAGAACCACCAGTTTGATTGGGACAACATCAGGGTCCTAGGACAGGCTAAACAGAGACAAGCATGGGAATTTCTAGAGGCTTGGCTCTCCACCAAGAAGGCCATCAATAAACAAGTAAAATTAGTCCCAAATATTCACCACTGCGAAGGAAAACCGGAAGTGAGGTAACCAATTCCAACAGATACCAGAGTTTAAATGACAGGTGGGAAAACACAATGGCGCTTTATTGGAGGCTGCGCTGATGATGTTACCCAACAGGGTAATGAAACGTCTGCGAACTAACGAACCAGCTTGGCGAGCCAACCAACCACAAAATCCACAACCCAAACTAGAAACCTACCCAAGAACCTTAGATATCTGAAGATTAATAGCTGTGCCTTGAAGAAGAAATAATGGATTGACTGGTGGAGAATCTTTAGAGATATGTGAAGTTGGGTAGAAATGGGAAATGTGAAGATTAATGACAACATTAATAGCATTAGTGGTAAGATTAGTTATGGACAAGGCAACAGTCATGCAAAAGGACTCCTTATTAACATCAAATATAACATTTAATTAGCACATTTTTTTCAGGGAAACTTTTGTTTTTTTCTTCTGAACTGTAATATGCCTTTCTTCCTTGTGATAAATCACTTCAAGAGATTTGGAAGTTATATCTGCATGGCAAACTTTGAAAATAATGAGACTAATAAGTACTGCTTGTGGTGAACGCAATATAATGCTTAATTCATTCATGTTTTCTCTCCAGGGCTGCTATAACATGTACATTCATAAGTTAAACATAAAATCCACAACTATACTGAGCATGCATCAAATAATATCATCAATAATAATTTCCATGATTATCATTGATAATACTACATAAGCAGTTGTAAAACATCAACTTTTAAATATCAGACAGTGCATTGTCCTTCATTTGTCATAGCCAATTTCTCTTTGTTCCCAAAGATAGCAGGATTTTGTGTGTCATTGACTGTGTATTCTAATATTGCTGTGGAACCCCATTGCAGGCATATGTGGCTTTCCACAGAGCAGGAATTGTTCAATTGTCTGATTTTGTTAGGTCTACCCTATCTTTCTAGTATTCCATTTGTCCATAGCTGTCCTAATTGTTTGCAGTTCAAAGAAAAAATACACCAAATGAGAGTGCTCCCAAGATAGTTCTTATACTTGTTTCTCTCAGTTTGTGATGCACATGCCACATTTCTTGAAATTGGCCTTCAAAGAGTCCTTGAATTTTAATATCAGCCTGTGTTGCAGGTGGTGCCCAAGTGTGATTACATGACCATCTTTGAGATTTTATTTTCATTCAAGTATACTACTTGTCTGTTCCATCTGACTGGGCTCAGGGGTCCATCAATTCCAGAGGATTCTGCTCTTTGAGGTACTTTAGTGTGGCCACTTTGTTCTCTCAGTTGATGTCTGTGATATTTTGACTGCATTTCATGTGGAACCTGTTCAACTATCCATATGTCTGAAATAGGTAGCCCATATCTCATAGACATATAGAAGGGTAGGTATTGACACCACTTTGTACACAGCAAGTTTATTATAAGATTAGTACCTCATTCCCTCCGCAGTCACTTGCATAAACAGGCAAAATGCCAAACTTGCTCTGACAATTCTGTTTGTCACCTTGCTAAAACACAGACATTCTGGAGATTGTGATTCTGAAATAAGTGAAGTTACCTATAGCTTTAGAGCTGCATTTTTGATAGATGTTACTGGTGGAGTATAATGAGAATTTCATCGTGGCTGGTGTAGTTTCTCTGTCTTCCTTAAGCTGATGGGTAACCCAAAGTCATCAACTGCTTTTGATAAACAGTCTATGACTCTTTGAAGACCATTTTCACTTAAGGGCAGAATCATTGGCATAAAATAATTCCTGCATCATCATCATCATCATCATCATCATCATCTCTGATAATTTAGTTAAGGGTTCCAAATATTTCAGGTTGAGGAGATTGTCATCTGTTCTAAATTGGAAGAATATTTCTTTAATATTTTTATCAAATGCCCCAGAAAACAGATAGTAAATGATATACTGAAGAGTAAATAATATGCAGAAGCCATGACACACTCCTACTTCATACCACTGGTTACATCAAAGGAGTCAGTGTATTTGCTTCAGTCATCAATTCTGGTTGGTATTCCATAAGGAAACTTTTATGTTAAATTTAGACTTTGGTCAGGTCATCCACATTTGGCCAAGATTTTGCAAAAGCCTTCTCAAGATCTCTATCAGGTCAATGAAGCACACAAGAGGCTGTTCTTTGCAGCATTTCTCTTGTATTTTATGAAGTGTCCTTTCCTTTCCTAAGCCACTTTAACATTTTGGCATTACACATTTTACCATGTGGCTCAGCTGTCTGTTGGGTTAAACCTTTATTTGAATTTGAGGGAATATATGGGAACCCCCATATTTATAAACTTCCCCTGGGATCCTGCCTGAGCCTGAAGCTATCTTTTGAGGTCAGAGATCTAATACATTTTCAACTTCTGCAAAAGAGAGTTTCCTGGCCTGATTTAAAATTTGTGCTGATCTAGAAGCTTGTTTTTAGCTCATTTACTCTGGACACCCCAAAATGCTCAGGCCAGCACTCTTAGGTCATGAGAGATTCACCATCAGAGGTGAGAACAGGTGAGGAGCTATGTGAAGGAACCAATCAGCAAAGACTTGAAGCTCTGAATTGTTAGCATCCTACATTGCTTCTGTTGTAGTTTCTTTTGCTTTCCTTGAGTGATTTTGTAACATTTGATGTATCGTGCTTCAGAGCCAAACAGAAAATGCAACATTTTACTCCTGTAGCAGTTTCTTAACGAGATCATCATTTTCACCAAAAGAACGGTGGATGCTGTAAATCAGAAACAAAATTAGAAATTGCTGGGAAAGCTCAGCAGGTCAGGCAGCACCTGTGGAGAGAAATCAGGGTTAACACTTTGGGTTACTTGACCAGAAACATTAACTCTGATTTCTTTCCACAGATACTGCCTGGCCTGCTGAGCTTTTCCAGCAATTTCTATAATTTGCATGAAGCCAGTCTAGATGGTTTCTGTACCAAAAACAACAAATGCTGGAGATCACAGCGGGTCAGGTAGCAACCATGGAGAGAGACCAAGCTAATGTTTCGAGTCTAGATGACTCTTCATCAGAGCTGAAATGAAGTGTGAATGAAGGGGGCAGCATTTATGCTATAGTTAGGGGCTGCGACGGGGTGTAGTGCTGGGGGAGAAAGTATGTTGATAGTTCAGGTTAAGAATTTCCTTTATCCTTTATTGTCACACGTACTCCAGTACAGAAGTACAGGAGTACAGTGAAAAGGTTTTACAATGACTGCCTTCTAATGGTGCCATCTTAGGTACACGTACCTAGGTACAAATCTTGGATAAAAAAGAGGAATAAAAGAAAAAGGAGTAGCATTACTTACAGTGTCTAAAAGATAAGTTAGAAATAAGATAGTTATAACATCATTAATGGATTGACATTACAGTCCAGTAAAGAATTTCAAACAGCAGCAGCTCAGCTCATGGTCTGACCACCCGAGCCAGACCCCAGTCCACCAATTGTCCTGCTGTGCTCCAAGCCTCCAGTCTGCTCTGCACTGACACTCAGTTGTATCAAGGTAAGTTACGCTGCTCCAGGACTCACTTCCCCACACGCTGTTCCACAGTGATTGGTATATGACAATGGCAGAACAATGGTGCATCCAACTACCAGCCTGGAAGGAAGAGAGAGTCGCATTGTGGTTGGGGGAAGGGGAAAGAGGAAATGGTGACAGAGAATGTAACAAGTAAAGCTAAAAGAAAGGGAAGGTTTGTGAGTGGGTTCACAAATTACAGGTGTTGAACTCAATATTCAGTCCAGAAGGCTGTAAAGTGCCTGAAGATGAGGTGTTTCTCCTCCAGTTTTGCACTTAGATGGTTTCTGTGTTCTTCTTCCAGAACTGTTAAATTGAACATTGACCATACCATGTCAATATCATCATTTGGATTTTCCTTGAATGACTTTTATTCCTCAGGCCTTTATTTTAAAGGGAAAGGTGTATAAAAACAAGGAAGTTTTGCTAAAACTATATAAGACATGAGTTAGATTACACCTCAACTATTGTGACCTGTTTTGGTTCCCTTATCGAAGGAAATATATACTGGCATTGAAAGTAATTCAGAGAAGGTTCACTGGATGATCCTGAGTATGGAAGGATTTTCTTATTGCAAAGGCTAAGTGTTTTGGACTTGTATTCATGAGCATTTAGAAGAATGTAAGGTGACCTTACTGAAACATACAAGGTTTTTATGGGGCTCGACAAGGTAAATGTTGAAAGGTTGTTCCTTGTTTTGGAAGAATCTAGAACCAGAGAGAAAATCTCAGGGTTAAGTGGTTACTGATTTAAATCAGAAAAGAAATATAAAATATTCAATTGGAGGATAGTGAAGCTGTGGAATTCTTTAGATGTTGGGTTATCAAGTATGTTCAAGGCTGAAATAGAAAGTCAAAAAATTGATAAAAGAATCAAGGGTATAGGGGTAAAGATGGAAAAGTTGAGTTGAGGATTATCAGATCAAACATGACCACACTGAATGATGGAACAGACTTGATGGGCTGAATGGCCTATTTCTGATCCTACATTTTATGAACTTATGGTCTCTTACACTGGGTTTTCTTTCCCCTGTTCAATCATTTAGTCATTCTTTGCAGTTCTTTATATTCTGTCCAATCACCTCGCCTACCACTCATTTTAATGCAATTAAATGCATTTTCTTTATGTTTGATGCTTTCCTTAACTTCTTTCATTAATCATAGACAATGGACCCTTCACTTAGAAGTTTTGTGCATGTAGGAGTATACTTATTCTGAGAATCCTGAAATAGAGCCTTAAAAACAGCAATAAAGTTACAGGTTCTCAACTGACTCATGCCTATAAAGTGGAACTCATTCTCCCACATCATCTTAAACCTACAGATTCATTCCACTAACCTTATGTGCCCTTTGCTAATAAGATCCTGACTGATCTTCAAATTGAGTTTTAACTTCTGGTCTGATCCTTCTGTTTGAAGTTAGCTTATAGTTTTGAAAGAGAAAGTGCAATGAGTATGGAGCAGGTACTGAAAGTGCACGGCCAGACCGGCAATAACAGTAGACTTAGAGCACCAGGGTAGCGAGGGAGGTCCAAGGTTTTTTGACACTGCACTGAAGCCTTGCTGCAGGAGGAACCATAGGACATCACTATTTACAGCCTGCCAGACAGACATTTTTGGAGCAGCAGGAGAAGGTCAATGCCAGAAGTCTAACATTGAGATGCCAGACGCAGTGCGGCATTAATTCATATGTGCAGTCAATGTCAATGAATGCACCTTCAAACGTCCTATTTTTACAAATGCACCACCAACAACACAATCTGCCCATTAGCACTGATCCATCAACATTCTTTAACAAAGTATTGGAGACTAACACAGAATAATCATGAGTCTTATACACTGTTCCATTCACCCCTCAGACTGGAAAATTGGTAATTTAACTCCCCCGTTTAAAAAGGGAGTAAGGCAAAAGATGGGAAACTATAGGGCGATTAGCCTGACCTTGCCAGTTGGTAAAATTATGGAGTCCATTGTAAAGGATAATTTCTGAATACTTGGAAGTGTATGGTAAAATAGGGCAAAGTCAGCATGGCTTCATCAAGGGGAGGTCATGCCTGACAAATCTGTTAGAATTCTTTGAGGAGGTAATGAGCAAGTTAGACAAAGGAGAGCCAGTGGGTGTTATCTACCTGGATTTCCAGAAGGCCTTTGACAATTTGCTACACAGGAAGCTGTTGAGTAAGATAAGAACTCCGGTGTTAGAGGCAAGGTGCTAGCATGGATAGAAGATTGGCTGTCTGGCAGAAAGCAGACAGTGAGGATAAAGTGGTCTTTCTCAGGATGGCAGCTGGTAACAAGTGGAGTTCCACAAGGGTCAGTGCTGGGACCACAAATTTTCACTTTATACATAAATGATCTCAATGAAGGAGCTGAGGGCATTCTGGCTAAGTTTGCAGATGATAGAAAGGTAGGTGGAGGGACAGGTAGTATTGACGAGGTGGGGAGGCTGCAGAAGGTTTTAGATAGGCTAGGAGAGTTAGTAAAGAAGTAGCAGATGGAATACAATGTGAGGAAGTGTGAGGTTATACACTTTGGTAGGAAGAAGAGAGGTATAGACTGTTTTCTAAATGGGGAGAAAATTCACAAATCTGAAGTACAAAGGGACTTTGGAGTTCTAGTCCAGGATTCTCCTAAGGCAAACTTGCAGGTTGAGTTGGTAGTTAGGAAGTCAAATATAATGCTGGCAATAATTTTGAGAGGACTAGAATACAAAAGAAGGGATATACTTCTGAGGCTTTATAAAGTTCTGGTCAGATCACATTTAAAATGTTGTGAGCACATTTGGGCTCCATACCTCAGGAAGGATGTAATAGCCCACAAGACAATGCCCGAATATAACAGTTCACTTCCCGGCTCGCGCACTCACTACTCCCGCCGCTCGAATCAAGTAGGCCGCTCGAATCACGAGGTAAGTTTTTATAAGCAAAAGCTTACCTTCCCGGCTGCCCCCTGACTCACGCTCTCACCCGCCGCTCAAATCAAGTAGCT
Organism: Rhincodon typus; assembly: GCF_021869965.1. Taxonomy (NCBI): domain Eukaryota; kingdom Metazoa; phylum Chordata; class Chondrichthyes; order Orectolobiformes; family Rhincodontidae; genus Rhincodon; species Rhincodon typus. Next base: position 107,846,467 of record NC_063337.1, on the reverse strand, counting down.
TCAGTTCTAGTTTCATTATAGTTTCTGATGTTTTCCATTAACCACCTTCCCCACCAACCCATCACTGCCAATGCTGCCACTAACCATCAGGAGCTAAAGGTGTTCTAGTGTGCCCCATGGACCCATGTGCCAGGCACCAGCCACCAGCAACACCCACCAACAGATTTTCAAAACAACCTGGACAGTCAAAGACTGAACACTAGTGGACAAGTTGAAATAGTGGTAAAGTAGTGCTGAGGTCAAAAAGTGTCTATCTTCTTTTTACCTTTTGCCATACTTTTAAATCAACTTTCCCATAGTATCTTAGCGAAATTGTGTCTCATTCCAATGCAACTTGTTTCATTCAAGTATAGTAGTCCAATTTTAGACTTACATATGTCATTCTTGAACTCAATTTGAAATTCTGTCTTATTATGATCATTCTTCCCCATAGGATTCCTTATTATTATGTTATTAGTTAAACCATTTCAATTTGCAGGACTAGATCGATAATAATCTCTTGACTCCTTTGCTTACTGTTTGAAAGAACCATCATAATTGCATTCCATGAATTCATCCACCAAATTAATATTGTTAATTTAATTTATCTGGTCTATATTAAGATTAGAGACTTATATGTTCCTTATGAGGCTACTGCTCTTTGTGTAATACATCTCAAAATGCACGTAGTCATCTGCACAGCAGCCTGGTTACTTGTGAACATATATTATTGCTGTTGTGCTATATGCCCCATTTATAAAACTGAGCATAAAACTGACCAATTGAATGACTCAATGTGGGAAGTGAGTGTACTAGTGGATGTGGCAGCATCTGTGAAGAAAAAAAATCAGAGTTAACGTTTTGAGTCCTGTGAAACTTCCTCAGAACTTCCTCAGTTCTGATGAAGGGTCACCAGACCCGAAACGGTAACTCTGATCTTTTTTCTTCACAGATGTTGCCAGACCTGCTGAGCTTTTCCAGCAACTTCTGTCTTTATTCCTGATTTACGGCATCTGCAGTTCTTTCGGTTTTTATGTACTGGTGGATGTGTTTCTTTGCCAACACCCATCATGAGGAATTGGATTAAATATTTGGCAGTAATTAAGTTTGCTTATAGCTTGAATTTGAGCCTCAAGGTGAGTAGCAGATTGCCAGTTCTCCTGTATAGTTCTTTCTAAGACGTTGAGAACAAATGTTCATTGTGCAGTTGATAATGTGCAATTGTACATAAGGATTCGATGCACTCAGCGTTTTGAAGGAAGTAAATGAGAACATTGTAGATGCCCTAAATAAAATCTTCCAAGGTTTCTTCAATTCAGAAACCAATCCATTAGGTGGGAACATTGCATTTCACCCTACTATGTAAGAACAGGATGAGAAAAATCAGGGACTTATAGATTAGTTAGCCTAACATCTGTTGTTGGGAAACTATTATAGTGTGTAGAAAGTTGAAGGGTCAAAGAATCAATAACAAGAGGCCATAATTTTAAAGTGAAATAGAGGAGGTTTAGAGGAGATTTGAGGTAAAACCTTTTCACCCAGCAAGTGGCGAGGCTCTGGAATGCACTGCCTGGGAGAGGAGTTCAGTTGGGAAATCTCACAACATTTAAAAAGTACTTGGCTGAGCACTTGGAATGTCATAACATTCAAAGCTATGGGGCTAGTGCAGGAAAGTGGGATTCCTGTAGGTAGAAATGTGTTTTTGGCAGTACTGATTCAATGGCCCAAAGTCCCTCTTTCATACTGTCTGGTAATGTGACTGAACATATTGAAAATTTTCAGCTGCTTATAGAGGCATGCCTATGTAAAAGTTGTAAAATATTTGACGTGCTTGATTGAACCTTTTGAAGAAATGTGTAAAGCAGTGGACAGCACAATTTTCAGAATTGAGACTTGGGAAATTACTACAGTGCATCGTGTGGATGATGCACACTGCTGCTACTGGGCATTGGCTGTGGAAGAAGTGAATGTTGAAAGTGTCAGATGGAGTGCCAGTCGAGCAGCCTGCATTTGAACTGTGGTGTTAAGCACGTTGAGTGTTGTTGGAACTGCACGCATCCAGTCAAGTGGAGAGTCAATCGTCAGATTAGCTTGAAAACACCCAATTTCATCTGATCTTGGAAACTAAGCAAACTCAAGCATGGTCAGTTCTTGTTGAGAGACTACCAGAAAATACCACACCACATAACTGCCAGGCAATCCCATTTGCAACCAGACAGAATGATAGTCAATGATGTTGCAATAGCTGAATCTCCCCCATCCTGTGTGTTTACCATGGACCATAAAAAGAAACGGGTCATCATGTATACATTGAGGTTACAAGAGCAGGTCAGAGGCTGGAAACTCTTTGGCATGTAATTCACTTCCTGTCTCCCCATTACCTATCCACCATCTGCTCAACACAGGAAAGGTGTGTGATGAAATACTCTCCACTTGCCTGGAAAAGTGCAGCTCTAACAACACTTAATATGTTTGACACCATCCAGGACAAAGCAGCCCATTTGATTGGCACCCCATCTACTCCTTGAATATTCACTCCTATCACCGCCATACAGAAATAGCAGTGTATACTACTTATAAAATGCACAGAAACAACTCACCCCAGCACATTCCAAATCCATGACTTCTACCTAAGAGGACAAAAACAGCAGATGCACAGGAATACCGCCAGCTGCAAATTCCCTTCCAAGTTACAAATCTTTTTGACTTGGAACGATACTGCAGTTTACTTCACTGTCAACCAGTCAATATCCTGGAACTCCCTTCCTATCAGCAATGCAATGTATACCTCCTCCACATTCCCGTCTCTAACTGAGTGCAGTGGTTCAGGCAAACTGCTCACCACCACCTTCTCAGGGGCAATTAATGCTGACCCAGCCAGTGACACCCACATTTTGTCAATTTACAACACAAAACATCGACCCAGCATTGTCCATCATGACATCTATTTCAGATGAACATCACAGCATATCCTTTTACACCATCCAATAACAAGATAGCCAGCCAAAACGTTTTTCAGAATTTCTTCATCCAACAGCAAATCCAATTGAAGAAGCAAAAATAAACATTTCACCTTGGACGTTCCCTTCATTTATGAGCCTGTTCTATCTTTCTCCACAGTGCTACACCAAAGGCTGGAGTATTGCTAGTGGGAAGCTGTCTGACATTCAATAGGGAATGCTGCTGTTGGCCTTGTTGGAATCTCTGAAGCAGTTCAAGGTGAAAGTGGAGTGTCAGTGATAGAAGTATGAACACTGTCATCCTCAGAGAGGTCAGCAGGCTTGTGCTCCAAGGAGTTCCCCAGGACAACATCTTAACCATGCTCCAATGATCTGTTTTCGGGGAGATTGTTGAACTGTCGTGTAAAACTGCATGACCCTTTGAGCTGGTATTATCGCTGACTGTTAACCCAGAGAACCAGGTGATGTTCACTGTAGATGGTGGAATTTGAACTCAGTTAATAAAAATCTGGAATTAAGTTTCTAATGATGACCATGAAGCCATTGTCAATTGCCAGGAAAAACCCATCTGGTTTACTAATGTCCTTTAGGGAAGGAAATCTGCCATCCTTACCTGGTCTGGCCTACATGTGACTCCAGACCCACAGCAATGTGGTTGACTCTGAAATGCTCTCTGGGCAATTAGGGATGGGCAATAAATGCTGACCTTTGGCCAGCAATACCCACATCCAGTGAGTGAATTGAAAATATAACACTACAATCTGCACCAGGATGGCATTAATCAGATCCTGTCTGGCACCAAACTGGGCTTGCATGGCAGCAAGCATTGTTTCAAGGCCTCCATCTGAGTGTCCATGACAGAATGGAGATATGCGGTGGCTTCTTCCTGAGCAGTAGAGGAAGCTGAGGCAGTCGCCACTGGATGTTGCATTACACAGTTTGTTTAGGCAGCAATGTTGTGCACTTGCTACCCATTTCCATGGTATAAAGAATGGTCTGTAAGCTGCAGGCTGCTTTACGCCATGGTTGAGCTAGACTCCTCCAAATCATATTGTCAGAGACAGGTCATTGTGTGGCAGGTCTATGAAAGTATGATTACGAGAATCCTTCTGTATGCTGTTCTATTGAAGCCATTATCTGAATGCCTTGCAATCGAATTTATGTGGGATATCATCTTCTGATGAATGACACACAAAATATCCAAAGTGACAAGTAGCTTGCACAGTGTGACCTGGTGTACACACTGCAGAGTCACAGGTTATTGGCAGCTGGGTTAATACCAGTAGGGGTGGAATGAGGTCCTTATTTATTCCTTAATTAGTGGCAGCACAGAAAGTTCCCTCAAGGGCTAACCTGCCAGAATATAATTCTGGTTGAGTGGGGGGAAGCCAGCTGGAATTAGTACAACACAATCCTGTCTAACTAAATGCACCCCCATCCTCCAAGCTCACCATCAGTGAGAGCAAATGATTCCATCCATTATCTTTCCTTAAGTATCTGAAAATCTTCAGGTCTTCTCTCAGGCCTCGATTTTCATCACTCAAGTTATTGCAACTTCAGCTAACCAGCTTCCTTTTACAAAGGGCAATCTGTTTATTCGAGCTTGAGGCTAACTGGAACATGTACTACCCCCACATAATGTCAGTGCACCCCAACCTGTGCACAGCTGGTCAGCTGTTCAGGCCACTCTGGCTGCACACAAATACGATATAAATGAGGAGGCAGCATCAACTGCCCCTGCTTTCTACTTCCTCCAGGACCAGCATGGCAGGTTATGAATAATAATTACTATGGTCAACTAATGACACAATCTAATTTTAAACCCTTAGCCTCTTATCTTAGAGTTGCAGACACAACTTTGCATCTTGTCACACTTCTCAACTCCAAATATATGGAATTTCTGAATGTTTACTGAAATCTTAGATTTTTAAGCTAAATAATTCCTCTGCTATATAGCAGATTAAAGCATGTCATTCTACTACGTGTCAAGAAAAGTTTGGGCACTAATACCTCAATTTGTAACCTGTGCCCAGGAGTTGTGGTGCTGATTTATCAAAGCTTTGAAGAAGCTCAAGTACATATTGTTGTGAGGAAAGTAAATGAGCTATTTCAAATAAGACACGGAAAATAACAAAGATTCACAGAGTTTTACAGCATGGAAAGATGCCTTTTGGCACATTGTGTCTTTGCCAGGCATCATCCAGTATCAATTCTACTCCCATTTTCTAACATTTGGCCCATAGCCTTGTGCGCTCCAGTGCTTCAAGTTTTCACTCGAAACATTTCTTAAATGTTGTAATGGTTCCTGCCTCTATCACCCTTTCAGGTAGTGAGTTCCAGATATCCACCAAGAGAAATTCTTCCTTAAATCCTATCTAAACTTCCTGCTGTTTACATTAAATCCTAAATCATAATTATGTTTTCAAGCCATTAATTAGAGTAAGGTAAAATAAACATTTTAAAATTTCAGTGCCATTTCTTATTTGTTGCAGTGTGCAGGAAAATTATTGCAGTAATTACAATCCTTCTTTCTAACTCATGCCCAATGAACACTTGTCAAACAGAGCACCCTGATATCTATGAGCTCAATTAGTTGTTTGTACCTCCATGCGTCTGCATTACATTTTAGTCACAGCTGCAGAACTCAAAGCCAAAGACAACAAATAGGGACAGCGCAGTAAAAGCTGAAGCATAATGTTAGCTCACAAAGTGAGAAGACTGGACACAGCTCATGGGTATTGAATAATCACAAAAAAATGAATGGTGACCAGACAGGACTGCATTCCACCTGATTAAGAACTAAACAGCAAAAATGGAAACTGTATTAATAACAGTGAAATAAACATTAGTGAAATAAAAGCTCGTGTCAATTTAAAGAACCAGTTATGATCAGGCAGATTAATGATGACAAGGAAATTGTGCAAAAATAAGAAATAAGGAATAGAAAAAGAACTGAGAAAGATGTATTCATCAGAAGTGAATTGAAGAAATTCTCCAGCAGCTGGAAGAATAAGTAAGGGGCAGAAGAATGTTTTATGTTGCAATGAGCACTAAATAACTCCAAGAAGAACAGATTGAAATAATGGGAAATGACAAATCATTCTGATGCCAACAGCAGCGTATTACTTTTGAAAGTAATGCATCTGGAGTTTATTGACCATTCTAGGTCTTAAATGGCTCTTACTGCCACTGCATCACAAGAGGGCCCTGAGGGGTCTTTTTTATATATCTTTTTTATATTTTTTCTGGGCATCCTGGTCCACATGTATGGACACTACCTCCACAAGAGGGCCTTTGGAGCTAATTTTATTTTCCATTGTGAAGACACATGCTACAATTTAGCTTCCTTTTTTTGTCCCATCCAGTGAATGTTGTTCACCTTTCAGAGATGTGCTTATGTTTCAAATGTACTACAATGTGAGGGATGTAAAATGACACACCATGTGACTGCTATATGTTGGCTATCTGAAGAAGGTAGCTGTCTAGCTCAGCCCTGTGTGTATGGGTAGCACCATCCTTGGATAAAGATTCCATGTTACTGTGTTACTGTCCCATTTTGAGGTATCAGTGCCTGGGGAGTAGCAGTGGCTCTCTCATAGATTAAGAAAACACAGTAATTGAAAAGAAACTGAGGCAGGTGTAAAACAGATGGCTGGTCAATTTACTGTCACTTGTTTCTTTTTGCCTGAGATTAACATTAAGATTATGCCCCTTATGTTTGCTTTATTGGTGATAAGTGCATTTCTGTGGTGCCTCTGCAAGTTGCACCAAGCATATAGTATAATTTCCTCATATCAGACAGCTCTACAAGATACTAACTGTGTGACTTGCATGGATTTCCTCAATGAGAGGGAAACCTGACAGGTTGCATAGACAACACCCCATCTCATATCATCACAGCTATCTTGTGTCAACTATTCAAAAATTCTGGCCAACCAGAATATGTTGTTCCTTACAGTGAAATTCACTAGGGAATAGAGATATACAACCATCCTTGCTGACTTCTCCTGTTTTCATTTACGGTGTTCTGCAGAAACAATCAGAGAAGAAACTGGAAGAAGACTCAGTTTCCTCTCATCACCCGATCAAGCACATTATTCCACAGGTCTCCTCCTTTTCCAAGTACCAGCACCAACAAAACTTTACTGGAGGAACATTAGTAGATGGATGAGTCACGGGTAAGTTAATCAGATAGTACATACAACAGGAATGAATGGGAGAACTGGGCATAGGAATTGAAGAAAAAGGCAATGTTGGAATTACCTGAATGTTGGAGCTCAGGCATTCCAAGGAAAGACGTTAGCTGACCATGCCTCATTGTTTTTTCAAGAAGTCCGTAACTAACAATTTGAATAGCATGGTGTACGGATGCAGAGAGCTTTCTGAAGGAATTATTGCAAATTCTACTGAGTTTTTCCAGGAAGAAATGTCCAAAGTCCACAGTACACCTGCAATGTTGAGGGTCAAAAAGGAAACAAGAAGAACTGTGCAAAAAGCTGTAAATTAAAGGCTGTGTGCTGGTCTTGACAAGTACCCTTTAAATTGACTTCCACTTTCATCTGGTGACCTGGGCCTTTGTTTTGTGTCAGCATTTTCAGTGTTGGGTGGCAACGTACACAGCATGAGCACAACATAAAATGTCACATGTAATGACATGAACACACAGTTACATTTCTGCCCCTGTGATTGAGTGGTCAGTAACTTCCAAAAACTTGTTCTGATATTTCCATGAACAGGGTTTGCTGAAATCACTTCACTTCATTAACTGCCTCAAGATGTTGGTACAGTTCCTTGAAAAATTAAGACAAAAATAACTTGACAATGTAATGTCTGAATGATGCGGGAAAATCATTTTGAATTAGGGTTCAATTGTGATATCTGAAATATCCTCCTGCAGCTGATTTGATTCAAAAAGATACTACTGCAATTTTCACTTCAGTAAGATTATGCTGCGAATACTGACTGAAGTATCACTGAACTCTTGAGCATAAATTTGATTCTCAAAGCGCCATCTGACACAGAGCCACAGAGGCCTGGCATCACTTCATCACCAGTTATCTCCCGGGTGACCCAAACAGGGCCACACACACAGGGGTATCATCCTCCACTTTAAACAGAAGATAATGAGACATCAAAATCCCAGATTTCAGCAACGAATGTCTACGAAGTAAATGTCAAAGAGAAATGGGTGTGAAGCTACAAAATGGGCAGTACAGTAATGTTCCTTAAAGACCAGGTCCTCAACTCTCAGGCTGGTCTGTGTCTGGATATATTCTTTTGGTGATTTTGGAAAGTCTTTTGGTGAGTTCCTGAATTTTCCAGAGGGTGACGTTGGATCATTACAGGAAGGTGTGTGGGTTGGTGGCAGTAGGGACGGGGTACAGGAAAGTTACAATAATAAGTAGGGGGAGTGCTGCAGTGAAGGTCCCTCTGTTGGTACGGGATAAAGTCTGCACCATATTCTCTGCTAAATTGGAGCCACTTTCTCCCATTCTCCTTAACAATGACTGCAGGCTGTCTGGCAGGCCAGATAATGTAGCCAACATCTCAGTACACATCAGTATTTAATGCTGTCCTGTACATCTCCCCATTGAAGTCCTCACCTGAGTACTCTGTGACCTTGGTTCCAATGTCACCCGCTGGAGAGCTGCAAAATAAACCGTCCTTTCCCCTTGACTCGTCCCCTTACTGTGGGCCACTTGGGTCCAGATAACACAATGCATGCTGTTTCCAAATCCAGGATAGAGACAGAGACAGCCGTATCTGAGCTGATGGCCATGTGTCAGATCAGGTGATAGTGCTTCTTCATCTGTGCTGTCTTATTGCTTTTGCCTGCCCCTGGGACTTCTGCATCTGGACGGATAACAGGTCTTGGATTTCTGAGACCAGAAATACATAAGGGGAGGGAAGTGAGGGTGCGAGAGTGGGCAGCAAAATAGTCATGGACACAACACGTACAGCTTGCTCACAATATTAGATGATAGAATGCAGGCAAGCTGGGGGCCAAGAGGAAAGCTCTTTTTTGTTAATTCACAGGATGAGAGCATTGTGGCTAGGGCAGCATTTATTGCCCATTCCTACCTGCCCAGAGGGCATTTAAGAGTCAACCACATTGCTGTGGGTCTGTAGTCACACGTAGGCCAGACCAGGAGAGGATGGCAATTTCCTTCCCTGAAGGACATTAGTGAGCCAAATGGGTTTTTCCAGCAATCAACAATGGTTTCATAGTCATCAGTAGATGATTAATTCCAGACTTTTATTGAATTGGATTCAAATTCCAACATCTACCATAGTGGGATTCAAACTGGGGTCCCTGAACATTAACTGACTTTCTGAATTAATAGTCAAATGATAATACCACTAGGCCATTGCCTAAAGCAGGAAAACAAATCCTCAATGTTCTTAGTGACTTTTTTGAAGAAACAAAGCAAGATGTTCTGAAAGAAATTTGGCAGCAATAGTTGATCTGTGGTTGTGAGGCCATGTGTTTAAATGTTAAACATGAGCCCTTATTAGCAGGTACTAAGTAGGTGATGGGGATGTGTTGCACGAGAGGCAAATGTGTGTTGAGTAGAGGGTGTCCTGTGAGAACATTACACTGCTCTTTCTCTACTGGACTTTTTGTGGCACTGCTCCCAGGAACGTCAGGTCCACGTTCCAGGAGCTGACTTTACGGAACACCTGCTCCATTTCTTTTTGTGGATGGCTTTTGAGAGATTCCTTGCACCCACAACTCCTTCTGTATCCTTCCTCCTGGCCATTTGCACTCCCAATGCCTTCAAAGCTTCAATTAACGCTGTGTACACCATTCTCTGCTCTGTCATTCACTCGATACTTGGCAAAAATTGTATGCAGCTTCTCTTTAATATACAGTATGCTTTTATGAAGTGCAGAGTGGCTGAGCCACATCTCTGTTAACACCATTGCTGGATCCTCTTGCTATATAGATAGACTGCAGAAAGTATTCTAGAGTACACAGCAACAAAAATTATAACCATCAGTTGAGCTGAGTACATGAAATTTAGGTACTGCCTTTCCAAAATGTAAATTTGAACTTTGTTTTTTTTAACATTAGTAATGCAGCCTGAAGTTTATCCTTCTTTTCCTGTCTTTTTGTTCTCTTTATCCTTTCCCAGCCATTGTTTTTCAAGAACAAATAGCTATGACCTGTTACCTCTACAGTACAAGTCCAGTATTACTATAATAAGGTCATTCAATCGTGAGAAAATTTCTCCTCCACATCAAGAGAATGGAAATGCCAAATGACCAACAGATGCTTTGCATGTAGAACTTAAATCGTGCCTTATTCTGACATTTTGCTGTCATATAAACCATGTATGATCTGTCCTCATTATTATACAGCAAATAATGCCATTGCCTACATAACAAATTTTGTATTTACAATGTTCATAGATGGCAGAAAATCAGTTTAAATATTGTCGAGTCATTTACTTTGCTCTGGAAAATGTTTCAAATAAATTAGGAAAGAAGTTCATAAATTAGATCTTAAGAGCAGATATTCTAAACTCATAGGAACTTATCCATGGTTAATGCACCTGCTCCAATGTTGTATTATTATAATTCACCAAAGAGAAATTAAAGCATCAGCTCTCGTCATATTTTGTGGTCAAAGGATATCTGTTGTGAGGAGAATTTATGACTGAGTGTAAATATATGAAGGGATATTTGACTTATACCTGAAACAGGAGTGACATAAGCAAACTGCCCAAAGCCAGTAGTGGGAGACTCAAATAATTTTGGCGTCTGAATCCTGTTTGAATAAGCCCATAAGTTATAAACAGGCTGTACATTATGAATAACAAACAGGCACTGCATCTCACCGGTCGTTGAGAGTTGACAATTGAGCTGTTTCTGCACTAAACAACTTTCAACTGGTTCTACAAAATAATCCCAGAAACATTTCTGACATTTTGTGCAGCAGATTCCATTGGTCTCTTCAAAGGCTGAGCCATACAACAACTGGTCCAAATTTGTAGAGAATATATGAAGCAAACTCTGCCTCTTTGTACCCAAAATATTGATAGGATCCTTCAACCGTTACTGTGACTTCTCCCTGAAGACACATCTTTAGCAATTATTCACTGATCACCACAAAGTGCGTGATCTTTTTTTACAGATAGGATAATGAGGCAGGTCCCCAAGTCTATGTCAGTAAGAGTAGGGATAGATCTCGGACATTAATTAGCATTAATTTAAGTAAGTAAATGAAACTCGCCACCTCACCGGCTAAGCTAACTGACCCTCTGGAACTGTTATAGCGAATAGATTTGCATATTTAAGCAGCTACTTATCTGTAAATTGCCTTTCCCATCCACAGGCAACTGTAATGATCTTCGACTTCTATCCCCCCAGTCAGTAATGCAGAGGTCCAATGGTGCACTGGGTAGAGTTCCTGCCTCTGAGCCTGAAGTTTGAGGTTCAAGTCCTACTCCAGGACTTGATAGCCCAGGGCAGTGTGTTCATAACATGATTAAACATATTTTCCAAATGTCAGACAGTAAGAACATGAGAGATTCCTGGCCAGTCATATGATGGAAAGGAAACTGGAGCCACTACGATTGCTATTTATAGCTCTGGACCATGACACACTTGTAAATTACAAATTAGCCTCATCGGGTGGCCAGCTGGTTGGGCCTCCAGTGTAGACTGGATTGGTGTTAACAGCATGGGGTTGAATCCAGTGCTTGTTGGAGTAGATTTGTTGGACCTGCCTCCTTGCTGTACCCCCAGTGGATGTCATGGTGCTGAGGATCAGAGCTACTGCTGACCAGGGAACAGAAGAAGAAAAAGTTATATACCTTTGAATTGAATTTGAATCTGTATTGTATTTAGTTAGATTGCTGTAACAGGTGTTGGTTGTTTGCAAAATTTTTCAACAAGCAATCTCCTGTGATAATTGAAAAATTGCAAGAAATACTGTTTGATTTTCACCTGAGGAAGGGAAAAATGAAAATTTTCAAGTTTCACCACAGTTGTTTGTGGCATCATTTAACAGATTAAAAATTCTTGAATTCCAGTCCTTGATTAGTTGTACGATTATTTTTCAAATTAAGATATGGTTCTGGATGTTGCCATGCCACCATCAATCAGTATTGACAATGTGAAAGTGGAGAATGTTAATAGCTTGTGGTGTCTAGGTTTCACAGTCATCAGAAATGCCTGGTTAATCTTACTACTTGGCCACCATCATAAACATTTAATCAATATTTAACCTTATCAGTAACCTTTCCTAATAAACTCACAATAGTAACAACCCTCCATTCACTGTGCCCTTTGGAACTTGGTTGAACTGACCTTTAGCACCAACTGGTTGAGATCACTAAAAGAGGGTGACAGTCATCGATAACCAGGCTGCCTGGAGGCTGATTACCATTTGTTGGGGCATCAGAAAAGGCAACACAAGATAGGAAGTTCGGATGAGCTGGAAGAGGTCCCAGGGAAAACAGAGGCCAATGAACTTGTGCATTTTCTCAGTCCACTGACTTTATTTGCGACAGATGTAGCAGAGATTAGCACACCAGGGGCCAGCTGTTGAGGAACATCAGGAATGTTTAACCCCGAGTCGTCAACAAAGGCACAAACCATTGCCTCACAAGACAGGGTGCTGCTAAAAGTTACAATGTCAGATTACAATCCACCAATACAAGTTGTTTATGCAGGAAGTCAAAACCCATGAATGTGCCATTTCAGTAATGAGGTTTCATCTTAGTGAACTGAAAGTTTGCTCGGTTTCATCTGAGCAAATTCTTTCAAGAGGGAAATGTATCATTACAGATTTTGTCATGAAATGTTTGCCTATCTTTCACAAAGTAAATAAGCAAATGTCTTCATTAAATAAAAAGCAATACTTTTATTGATGTGGAAAGTCATTTGCATTTCTCTAGCATCTTTCACAACTTTCATACAGCCCACTGTACTTCCTAGGCAATGAAAACTTTTGCAATGCAGTTGATGTTGCAGGAGAATGGAGCATTGTGCCAATTTCTACAAAGGCAATAAGATAATTAAGCATAGTCTGTGTCTCCTGAAACCAGACATTTGCGTGCTGTGAACGGATAAATTTGTGCAGGCACATTTCAGAAGGGTCAGGAATAATGGGGTTGCAGCTGTGAAAGGCCAGTAGTGGGCGGGTGGAGGCAGCTGTGAATGACATGGGGGATGTGTCTATAATGAGGGGAGACAGATGGGGAGATTGTGAATGGGGGTTGGGGAGGTGGGGGATTGAGACTGGGGAGCGGGGATAGGAGGGGAGAGCTGCTGTTTTAAGGAAGAGGCATTCATGAACATTGGGGAGCCAAAGTAGGGGTTCCATGAACAGGTGCTGGGGGAAAAGAGTTTGGAGGAAAGAGAAGGCAAGGGGAAGGGGGACAAAGAGAGGAGAATGGGGGGAAAGGGAGGCCTTCCCAGTTCTACCCCCTTCCCAGGCCCTCATGCCCCACCACCCTCTGGGCCCTGAGCATACTCCTCATTCCTTGTCGTCACTCTCTCCTCACCCTCCCTCATTTTTAGTCTCCCTGCATCCTCACCCACAGCACATCGTCTGGTCAGACAGACAAAGCAGAGGTGAAAGTACCAACACAAACAGACAAGTGGGAGATTTTCTGACAGGTCTCAACATTGACTGCAGACCCAATGAAGTGTTATGGAATCAGGTCATATATGAGCTGATTATCACCTACCCACCACCCCGCCAAACCCCCACCCCTCAACTGGCAAATCAGTAGCTGAGCATCTCACAGAGGAAGAATTGAGCGTCACAACAGCACAGTACGTACTTGATGTGGGAATCTCAATGTCCATCACCAAGAACTGACTGAGCTGGTTGAATCCTAAACTGATTGGACTGTGTCTGCAATGGGTGGTGAGAGAATCAACAAGTAGGAAAAGCCAGCATCACATCTTCCTCACCAAGCTGCCCACCACCAATATAATTCTCCATGATCATAATGATAGGAGTAACCACCACACAGTCTTTGTGCAAGTCCCAATTTCTCATGGATGATACCTTCCATCATGTTGTGTCACTATCACAGTGTTAAATGGAGTAGATTTCAAACACATCTAGCAAGACTGGGCTGCCATGAGACATTGTGGGCCATCAGCAACAGCAGAATTACACTCAAACACAACCATAGCCATATGGTGCAATGTAGCCCTCTCTTTATGATTATGGCCTAACCAGGACATCAACTCTTATTCGGTGAAGGGAATAGGGAGATACACCAGGAGCAGCACCAGGCATACCAAAAAATAAGATGTCAACCTAGTGAAGATATGAGCCAGGACTACTTGTGTGCCAAACTGTGTTAGCAACATGTGATGGACTGAGTGATGCAACTCTGCAATCCATGGTACAGATCCAAACTCTGCAGTTCAGCCACATCCAGCTGAGAATAATGGTAGACATTTCAACAATTCACTGGAAGAGGAGGCTCCACAAATATCTCAATCCTCAAAGATGGGGGAGCCCAGCACATCACTGCAAAAGTTAAACCTGAAGCATTTGCAACAGTCTTCAGCTACAAGTGCCAAATAGGTAATCCCTCTTTGTCTCCCCTAGTGATACATAGCATCACAGATGCCAGCCTTCAGCCAATTTGATCACTCCATGTAATGTCAACAAGTGGGTGATGGTACTAGATACTGCAAAGGCTATGGACCTTGACAACACTCCTACAACAGTACTGGAGCATGTGCTCAACAACTTGCTGTGCCCACATCCAAGCTGCTCCAGTCAGCTGCAACACAGCATCTCCCTGGAAATGCAGAAAAGATTACGCAAGTATGTCCTAGACACAAGAAGCAGGATACATCTAACCCAGCTAATTACCATTCCAACAGTCTACTCTTGATTACCAATGAACTGTTGGAAGGAGTTATCGAAGGTGCTAGGCAATGTTTATAGGAGAGACCACTGATTCTGAGTTCAAGAAAATATTTTGTGCACACTTTCCCCTTCCCCTCCCCTTCCTCTCCCCTTCCCCTTCCCCTCCCCTACACTTATCCTTCTCCATCCCCCTCCTCTTCCCCTATCCTTCAGATGACTCCTCCCAATCTTAGGAGATTCAAGTCTACACTGCAGCAGGATGTATTTTCCATTTCCTAAACTGCTCATTCCCTTTGCTACTTTAAGTGAGATTGTCAGGTTGATGCTGACACTTTTATGAGTCCATATCTACTCAGGACATGGTTTCAAACTGCCAAGATTATATTATGGGTCCCATTGCTGAGAGGACAGTGTCATAACACATAATGCTATTCAATGCTTGTTTTGTAATGTTTTATCTACTAAATAAGAGAGGTTCTCAATTTTATTTCAGAAAAATCCTAATTTGTTACTTAAATGGTTTAGCCAAATCTTGATGAGTTTACCTATATAGTTTTCACATTACACTTATGTGGTTTGGAAATAGGGTTGAGATTATGGGGGTAAAACTCAATATCAGTGCAGACACAAAATGCCCAGCAGCAGCAGATCACCAGTCTCCTCAGAAAAGTGGGGTCTATAATCGGAAGCTGAATTTCATGCCTTAACTGTCCTTTTGTTTCTGTAAGGGCTGCTTCACCAAAAGAAGCAAAAACTCTTCTGGAAGCAATTGATCACAGGTTTGGTGTGTTTCTAAGTTAAAAGTTGTAAAGGCTTAAGCATATAATCCAAACTGACAATCCTTTTATTCATTAAGGGCACATGAGATTCACTGGTTCAGCCATGACTTATTTCCCATTCCTAATTGTTTCTGAGGAGGTGGTGGTGAGCTGACTTTTTGTAACTGTTGCAGTCCATGTGCTGTAGGTACATCCACAAAGGTATTAAGGAGAGAATTGCAGGATTCTAACCCAGTGACATTGAAGGAACAGCAATACATTTCCAAGTCAGGATGGTGGATGGTTTAGAGGAGAAATTGCAAGTGTTGGTGTTCCCATATATCTGGTGCCCTAGTCCTTCCAGATCGTGGGTTTGGAAGGTGCTGTCTGAGGATCTTTGGTGAATTTCTGCAGTGTATCTTGTAGACAATACACACTGTTACTACTGAGGATCAGTGGTGGAGGGAGTAGATGCTTGTGGATGTGGTGCCAATCAAGTGGGCTGTTTTGTCCTGGATGATGTCAAACTTCTTGACTGTTGTTGGGTGCACTCATCCAGACAAGTGGAGAATATTCCATCACACTCCTGACTTATGTCTTATAGATGGTGGACAGGCTGTGGGAAGTCAGGAGGTGAGTTACTTGTCACAGTATTCCTAGCTTCTGACCTGCTCTTGTAGCTACAGGATTTATGTGACTAGTCCAGTTCAGTTGGTCAGTGGTAACCCTGAAGATGCTGACAGTGGAAGATTCAGTAGTGGTGATGCCATTAAATAGCTAGATGGAATGATTAGACTGTGTGTTGTTGGGTACAGCCACTGACTGGTACTTGTATGGCACAAATGTAACCTTACACTTATCAGCTCAAGCCTGGACATTATCCAGAGATAACAAAGTGTGGAGCTGGAGGAACACAGCAGGCCAGGCAGCATCAGAGGAACAGGAAAGCTGATGTTTTGTTTTGGGACCCTTCTTCAGAAAATGTATATTATCCAGATCTTTTTGCATTTGGTTGTGGACAGCTTCAGTACCTGGAGGAGTCTTAAATGTTATTGAACATTCTGCAACCATCCCCACTTCTCACCTCATGATGGCAGGAAGGTCATTGATGATTGGGCTTGGGACACTACCCTGAGGAACTCCTGCAGAGATGTCCTGGAGCTGAGGTGACTGACCTCCAACAACCACAACCATCTTCCTATGTGCCAGGTATAACTCCAACCAGTGGAGAGTTGGCCATCAATTCCCATTGGCTCTAGTTTTTCTAGGACTCCTTGATGCCACACTCAGTCAAATGTGCTCTTGATGTCAAGGACATTAATTACCATATCCCCTCTGGAATAAAGCAGCTCTTTTTGGACCAAGATTGTAATGAGGTCAGGAGCTGAGAGGCCCTGGCAGAACCCAAACAGAGTGTCCCTGAGCAGGTTATTGCTGAGCAGGTTGCTGCCTGATAGGTTTCATTTTGTGGTCAAGATGCAGGTTCTAGCAGAGGAATTGGATAGATGAGACATTTCTTTTCGGTCTCTTAACTGTCTGTGATCTTGTGGTGACTGCCCTGTTACCTCACACAAGCTGCATGGACGGTCTAATCCAAGCTCATTCTCTACTTAGTTCCCTTCCGGCCTTCAGGATACCAACAGCAAGTTTAACTATTTCAGAGCATAACACCTCCTTCCATATCTATTGCCGACCCCAACACCCCAGGTCCTGTCAGGAAATGAGTTGCTTTCAGCACAGCTATTTTTATCTACTCATTGTCCCCATTATTACCTACCCTTGGCTTACTATCAACAATCCCTTTGTTTCCCTACTCATTGTCTCTCTCTCTGTGTCTTTCAGCAGCTATTTACCCTCTCCTTTCCCCTCCACAACCCTGTCATCAGATGAACTACCACCTGTTCCTCACTGTTTCCAGTTCTGAAAAAGAGTCACTGGACTCAAAATGCTACTTACCTGAGAGGAGATTCTGTTCAGGACTCCATTTGAAATGCAGAGCTGGATTTCCATTCTGTTCTATTCTCACAGCTCTCCAGTGGCACAGAAGTGCCAGAGAAAGTAAAAAAAACACACATCACATTGGGTGTCTGGTCCCATTGTAGTAGGGGTGGGGGGTGTGGGATGGGTGAGGAGAGTGGGGGAGGCTGGAGGTTTGGGCCCAGCAGTGGTAGTGGCAGAGATGGTGTGTTGGGAGTCAGATCTAGCAGCAGCATATGGAGGGATGTTGTAGGTTGGTTCTAATGTGATGGCAGCACAAGAGTTTTGGGGTCCTCTGTCTCTGTCAGTTACAGGGCAGTGGAAGGTGAAGGGGGGAGATCAAGTGTGGAGCGTGTCAGAGCCCAGGGAGATGTCAGGTCAGGTCCTGGGGTTTTGTAGTTGGGAAATATGTCACCTGGGAAATATGGGGCCTGTTTAACGGTCACTCAGGGGTTAGACTGTATGTTTAATCGTCTAACTTTTCCTGAGGAAATATTTTACTTTATTTCATCAGACCCTCTAAAGTCTCCAATTTAAATAGAAACTGTTAGTGTGTTCCTGGTACAGAGGATTTTCCCAGCAGAAAATTCAATTTCCCAGGCAATTGCTACAGTGGGGATTCCGACTTATGCTGGAATAATGACTGATTGGTCATCGAACATTCCAGGCCAGAAGACGTCATTAACTTTTACATGTTTGTGTGTTCTCATGATGTTCACTGAGGATGTGTTGTCATTAGAATCAGGGTGACAAGTTGATCAACACATTACAGATGCAATTAGCAGTTAATGAAGGCTGTAAAACCGTTGTCAATGACAGTCACAAGACTATGGGTGTATTGTAGTTAGGTTTCCAGAATACATTTGATAAGTTACTGCATCAAAGGTTATTGTGGAAACTAAGAGCTCATGGTATATGGGGAAACATATTGGCAAAAATAAAAGATACTTTATCTAACAAGAAACAGAGAGTTTGCCTAAATGGATCATTTTCTGGTTGACAAGATGTAATGACTGGTGAGCTACAGGGTGTTTGAAGAAATATGTGGGCTGTTGGAATATATCACTGATTTGGTTGTTTTCAGCCAAACTAAACCTTGGAAGAGCATTTATCAAGATTTCCAGGACAGATCAAATCGGTAAACTCCCAAGTGATTAGGAAGAACTCGCTCCCCTTCTTTATTCACTCACCCCTTTGGTTTGATACAGCCAGATTAACTGAAAAATGGGTCTCTTCCCTTGTGGATCCCAGATCCCAATGAACTTATGCTTTAAACGGAGCCAATTTAACCAGCTTTTCTTGATGTAACAAGAGTGAGTTTACTAATTACTAAATACAAAAAGAATTAGTAATGCTACTCACATATTAATATATTTAAAATGAGAGGTGAATCCAAAAAAAAATCAAGTTTAAAAAATACAAATAAATCAGTCTCTGATCTGTCTGTGAAGAATGATGTTGTGATTGTAATGAGATCAGCCAGGTGGACCTCATAGAATATGATTTCCCTGATTGGGGCTGTTAACCTGGTTCAATCAAGGAATCCTGGCTGACAGATATAAACAGGAGTGTCAGAGGTTCTGCTAAATCTAAGAATCAGCTCTGAACTAGATGGCTCAGTGTCATGTATGCACGTGTAAATAAAGGGCGACTTGGTGACAAGATACCAGCTTCTGTAGAGTTATTTCAAATGAATACTTGAATGTTGTGGCCATAACCGTTACTGATAATGTTCATATTGATAGTCAAATGGTTGGATTCACAATTGTTCGTTTTGCAGATTGGTTGAGATTCTATTGTTGTGATTCCTGTTGGCTGTTATTTCATTCCAGCATTTGGGGGGGAGAGATCTTTTTGGCACCTATTTCCTTTCATCTGACGGCTAGCTGCCTTCAAGTACTCAGTATGAAAGGGTTTTTACCTGCAACACAGAGGGACCTAGGGCAGAGTTCTTCAATATGACCTTCAACCAATCTATGTTTGATCTCCCTGATAAAGAGCAGATTTCATTGTGAACAGCAAATACAATGTACTAAACTGAAGGTGACCATGTAACCTGCTGTAATGTCTGTGAGGAAAGTTTAGAACATTGGATAATGAGGAGGAGAAAATAACAGGCAGGTATTCCATCTCGAGGCTCACATGGAAAGTTGTTATCTGTAGGGTAGAAAGCAATGGTGATGGCTGACAAGTTGTCCAGGGCATTTCAGACAGAAGGATGCATTCGAAATCTGAAAGGAGATGGAAGGCAAGCTGGAATGGTAGTGGTAGAAATGACAGATTGATTTATTGTTTATGGAGGCTGGTGAGGTGGAAGATGAGGATAATGGAAACCCTATGATGATTCTGGGAAGGAGAGAAAGGATGCAGGGAAAAGGGTGGAAAATTGAACAGTTTACTTTATAAAAAGCAAAAGAACTGAGGATGCTGGAAATCATTAAAAAAAGCAGAAATTGCTGGAAAAGCTCAGTATCTGTGGGGAGAAAGCAGAGTTAACCTTTTGTGTCCAGTGACCCTTCTTCAGAACTCTGGAGTGTTCTGAAAGTGGAAAGGAAAATTGTGAGAGGGATACAACCAGCTTACAGAGAGATATTGATAGGTTAAGTAAGTGGGTAAAAAGTTGGCACATAGTGTGTAATGTGGGAAAATGTGAAGTTGTTCATTTTGAAAGGAGAACAAAAGAACAGAATATTATTTACATGGAGAGAAATTACAGTAAGCTGCAATGCATACAATGCCCCCTCTCAATCTCCTCTGCTGTAGGGGAAACAACCCCAGCCTGTCTAATCTCTTTTCATGACTGAAACTCTCCAGCCCAGGCAACATCCTGATAAATCTCCACTGTACTCTGTCCAGTGCTATCACATCCCTCCCATAATGTGGATTCCAGAACCACATACAATACTCTAGCCATGACCTATAATGTCTCATACAGTCGCAGAATCACCACCCTGCTCTTGAACTCTATGCTTTGACTAATAAATGCTTTCTTACCCACTTTATCCACCTGTCCCAATAATTTAAAGGATCAGTGTATGGGACACCAATGTTCCTCTGATCCTTGGTGCTTCCCAGGGTCCTAGCATCCATCATGTATTCCCTCGCCTTGTTTATTCTGCCCAAGTGCATCACCCTCACATTTATCCAGATTGAATTTCATTTGCTCATGAACAGCCCATCTGATTCAGTTCATCGATATCCTCTTGTAGTCTCGGGCTATCCTGCTCAATATTTACCATCCCAGCAATTTTTGCAGCTTGTCTGAATTTACTGCCAAAATCCTATGAACTTGAGCCCCTTGATACAAAATGAAACAGTGTAAGATAGCAGATATCCCTCCCCGACACACTCAATGCCTTCTACGTTCGGTTTGAGCAGAATACCACCAGCACGGTGACACCTGCCCCGACAGCCCCAGACACACCTGGTCCCCCTGTCACTGTTGCAGACTCAGATCAGTCTCACTGGGAGTCAACCCAAGGCCCAGACGGTGTCCCCGGCCGAGCACTCAGATCCTGTACGGACCAACTGGCGGAGGTATTCACCGACATCTTCAATCTCTCCCTCCTACAAGCCGAAGTGCCCACCTGCTTCAAGAAGACCATCATCATCCCCGTACCAAAGAAAACACATGCACTGTGCCTTAATGATTACCACCCAGTGGCTCTGACTTCAATAATCATGAAGTGCTTTCAGAGACTGGTCATGGCCCACATCAAATCCAGTCTCCCAAACTGCCTACTGTTTGCCTACTGATGTAACAGGTCCACAGAAGATGCCATTTCCCTATCTCTGCACTCATCCCTGGAGCATCTGGACATCAAGGACTCCTATGTCAGACTCTTGCTCATTGACTACAGCTCCACCTTCAACACCATTATCCCCTCCAGACTGATCTCAAAACTGCATGTCCTTGGTCTCAGCTCTGCCCTCTGCAACAGGACCCTCAGCTTTCTGACCCACAGGCCACGATCAGTGAGGATAGATAACTGCACCTCCTCCACAATAACACTCAACACTGGAGCCCCCCCAAGGATACATCCTTGGCCCCCTACTGTACTCCCTGAACACCCACAACTGTGTCGCCAAATTCTGAACAAATGCCATCTACAAGTTCGTTGACGACACCACTGTAGTGGGACAGGTATCTAACAACGACGAGTCAAAATACAGAAAGGAGATAGATTGCTTGGTGATATGGTGCCATGAGAACAACCTCTCCCTCAATGTTGGCAAAACTCAAGAACTGAACATTGACTTCAAAAAGAAAGAAGGAGAACACAACCCCATCTACATCAATGGAATTGAGGTTGAGAGAGTGATGATAACTAATGACCTGTCCTGGACTTTCCACAAAATGCGACAGTCATGAAGACACAACAATGCCTCTTCTTCCTCAGGCCGGCTCAGGAAATTTGGCATGTCCATAAAGTCCCTCACCAACTTCTACAGATGCCCCATTGAAAGCATACTGTCCGGGACCACAACGGCCTGGTACGGCAACTGCTCTGCCCAGGACCGTAAGAAACTACAGAAGGTGGTGTGCACAGCTCAGACCATCACAGGAGCCAACCTTCCATCCATGGAACCCATTTACATGGCTCGCTGCTGCACGAAGGAGGCCAACATCATCAAAGACCCATCGCACCCTAGTAATGCTCTACTACAACCTCTTCCGTCAGGCAGAAGATACAGAAGCCTGAACACACACACGAGCCGGTTCAGGAACTGCTTCTTCCTGGCCGTTATTAGACTGATGAATGGACTCTCTAGCCTCAAATAATGCTTATTTTGCTAACGTTGATCTCACCAAGCGCACACCCTGTGCAATGTAACTTATATGCCTCTATCTACTTCTTTTTACAACTTTTGATTTGTACATCCTTGCTTACTCTGATCCGCCTGTACTGATTGTAAACAAAGCTTTTCACTATACTTTGGTACATGTGACAATAAATCAATCAACCAATCAATTCGGAAACACGCTGTAATTCAGCAATGTATTTACTGCAGGACTGTACACTGTTACCTGTTGAAACAGCAGGGAGCATGACGTTTGCATCTCAGCAGTAACAAATACTTTTAAAGATGAAATTGAAATGTAAAAGAGGGACCAAATGACAATGGCAGGTTAAGTGTCCATGATAGCCCTATCTGACTCCAGTGAAAAAGGAACTAGTGACTTTATTCACGGGTAGTCAATTCTTCACTGTTTCATGTCTCTGGCAACATTGAATTTCTCTCTATGCATATTTTCATAAGCGTTGTCATTGGAAAATTAATAAAAACATCATAATTCCAATCAATTTCAACTGATTCAATTCTTTCTGAAATATAATTGGTACCACTGAGAGTCATTTATGTCAGCAAGAGAATCTATATTGAAAGTTATTTAATACCCTGCCTTGTCATGTTTGTGCAGTTATTTTAAAGCTATTGCTCTTGTGGACAGCAGTGATTTTTCTTTAGATATAAAATATATTTGTAAACTTGTCAAGCATAAAGTGTAACTCCCAGAAAAGTGAGCAATGCAAAATGCAGGTTTGAATTTAATTAACATCCACTTTCACTGAATAACCCTGCTTGACTAGCTTTGCAATAACTTTGGTTTTGTATGGAACCTAAGCATATTTTGTTACCATATCCTTATTCATTTCGAGTAAGCCTCTTGCTCTGAAAATCCTTGTGTGTTTTATGCAACAGCTTAGGCATAACAAGACAGAATGCTAATAGTTTGAAAGACCAGGTGAACACCTTTTTGGAATTAAGGATGGAAAACAACAAATACTGGAGATCACTGCAGGTCAGGCAGCACCCATGGAGCGAGAGCAAGCTAACATTTCAAGTCTAGATGACTTTTCATCACAGCTGAAATGATGTGTGGACGGGACAGCATTTATGCTATAGTTGATGGGTTTGTAGCAGTGGTGGGGTGTAGAGTGCTGGGGGAGAAAAGATGTTGATAGTTCAGATCGGAATGTAAGAATGGCAGAACGTTGGTGTGTCTAACTGTCAGACCCTTTTGGATTTCCATTGGTCAATTCAGTTCTGCAATTCTAACAGGACAAGGGTACAAATACGCTGGGGTAGGGCTGGGAAAATTTAGGTAGGAAAGGTGTCAGACCACAACTTCCTCACATGAATGGATGTTTGTTTGCAAGGTAATACTGTTGATGACTAGAAACAGAAGGGAATAAATTAGTGAAAGAACTGATCAGAACCCGGAAGCAAGGATACAGCTGTTTGGGAAGAGCTGGTTATGAGTCTCACCTCCATAATACTTAGAAGTCCCTTGCAATGATTAATGATCTCACAAGGTTATCAAAGGCAAATGAACAGTCATGAACATAGCTGTCCACTTACTGCAATGTGTGGAGTCAGGAAAAGGTTCCTTTTCTCGTTATTAAAACAACTCTTTTTTCAGAGCAGGAGCAGTCCTGGGGGGGACGGGGAATGGGGAGCAGGTAACAGGTAACGTAGAGCAGGTGTCCAGCTTAACCTCAGATGCTGGTTTTCTATGTCAGTCTGAAAACATATACAACAGAGATAACAAGGTGTAGAGCTGGATGAACACAGCAGGCCAAGCAGCATCATAGGAGCAGGAAGGCTGACGTTTCGGGCCTAGACCCTTCATCAGAGAGTTGGGTTCTTGTTGAGACTTGATGTTTTTTTAACAATGTAGTCTATTTACATGAGAATCTATTTATATGCTCATAAGGCTGAATCTTACATTTTTTCGCTGTTTGTTTCGTTTCTTTTGTTTTACTTCTTAGAGATTTCCTCACCTCAAGGCCTAATGAAATCTTTCACCATATTTGACATGAATTGCCTCATTTTAATACCTACCCCATGCCTATGGTGCCCCTCTTGCCCCATTCTAATGTTTCACTCTCTGTCCTTTTGAGTTTGAGTTAGAGTTTGATTTATTACTGTCACATGTACCGAGGTACAGTGAAAAGTGTTGTTTTGCATGCCATGCAGGCAGATTGTCCCATACAAAGTGCATCAGGGTAGCAGAACAGAGCACAGAATGCAGTGTTACAGCCACAGAGAAGGTGCAGAGAAATATCAACTCTAATATATGAAATGTCCATTCAATAGTCTGATAACAGCGGAGAAGTAGCTGTTCTTGAATCTGTTCACTCGTATGTTCAATCTTTTATATCTTCTGTCCAACAGAAGAGGATGGAAGAGAGTATAAGAGTGGTTGGGAGGGGTCTTTGATTATGTTGGCTGCTTTCCCAAGGCAGCCGGAAGTGTAGATGAAGTCAATGGATGGAATGCAGGTTTGTGCGATGGACTGGGCTATTTTCACAACTCTCTGTAGTTTCTTGTGGTCTTGGGCAGTGTAGTTGTCATACCAAGCTGTGATGCATCCAGACAGGATGCTTTCTATGGTGTATCTATAAAAATTGGTAAGAGTCATTGTGGACATGCTGAATTTCCTTAGCCCCCTGTGGAAGTAGAGGCATTGTTGTGTTTCCTTGACCATTATATTGACATGGGTGGCCCAGGGCAGATTGTTGGTGATCATCAATCCCAGGAACTTGATGCTCTTGACCATTTCCACCTCAGCACCATTGATGCGGACATGGGCGTGCCATCCACCTCACTTCCTGACATTGACAGAGAGACTGTTGTCATTACACCATGTCTCTAAGCACTCAGTCTCTTTCCCGTATTCTGTCTCATCGTTGGTTAAGAACCAACCTACAGTGATGGTGTAATCGGCAAACTTGTAAATGGGCAGAATTTGGAACATTGCTGTACACAGTAGTGAGTGTTCAGGGAGTATGCTAGGCAGCTGAATAGGCAGATTTGTGGGGCACTGGTGTTGAAGATTATGGTGGAGAAGGTGTTGTCACCTATTCTTACTGATTGCGGTCTGTGGATCAGGAAGTTTAGGATCCAGTTACAGACTCACCACTGCCGTGTATTCCAGAATTAAACAGAATTCCTGGCATTGGAGTCATCTTTCAAACGTGGTTCTGTACTCAGACAAGCACTCTTGACCCAGAGTTACCCTGCACATATCCTACCATTTGCCCTGGATATGGTAGACCAGGTAAATTTAGTGGCCTGTTTACAGACAGGAACCTGGAGCTCCTATTGGATGGGGTAGTGAAGACGTGACGCTAACTCTTCTCCCAGGTCTTGCAGAGGAGATCATGACACCAGGCCATGTCCTGGTGGTCCAAGTTTTCTACCTGGATCAGTGCAGTCTCAACCCTGTGGATTGATGCACAATAATGTAGGAAGTAGGTCAAGGACATGTAGGACACTTCAATGCCTTCACTAGTACTAACAGATGTGCCACCCTCTTTTATCGCCCTTAATACCTGCCTCTCTCTTGTTCCAGAAGGAAAACCAACCACAGTGGGGCAAAAAAAATTCAAGATAGATGGTAAGCAGCCTGTCATTCGTTCCTCACTCCTCACATGGAGAGGATCCAGTTTCTGATTGCCCTGAGTAGCTGACTGACCATGCCCAAGCCTGTGGACTGACATCAGAGGCTACACTAGGCTTACTGTGTTCAACCCCTAAGTGAAGGCTACCCACCTCGACCTGACTGAGGACTGCTGACCAACCAGAGCCAGCTTCCTCGCTCTGTGCCTATGCTAAATGAAATAGTAATAAGGCTGAGAGCCTGATATCTGTGGTTGAGGGACAAGGTGCAAAAAGGTGAGGCAAGGCAGGACTGCTGTGAGTATCCAGGTTTTCCCAGAGTGAGTGAACAAGCAAACAGCCTGGTGCAGTCCCTGAACTGGTTGTGTGTCCCTGAGCACACAACGTCCTTGCTACAGCATTACAATGAGAGCTTCTGGAGCAGCTCAAGGGATAGCATTGACATGCAGAAATGTACTTTAAGTGTATCAGAAATGTGCCATGATGGTTCTCAGAGACAGGCACATGTCAGATACCAATGTCTGTGGACGTGAGGTGCCCATGGAGCATGTCTTGTGATGTTGACACCTACTGAATAATAAGATTCCTTTGGCACCTGGTACCCAATCTGATTTCCATGTTGAGAATTCTGGAATTCCAGTTTGCTTGTGGTGGGTAGTAGAATGGGAAGCAGCATATTAATGAACTGAGATAGAAAGTAAATAAGTGACTTGAAAAGTTCACAAGATCAGACCAAAGGGATTAGAGGATATTTAGGTATTTTTAAAATAAGGATGCACTGAACATAATCTTCCAAGAATCCTTAAATTCTGAAAATTCCCAGTGGATTAGAAAACTACTAATGCTTTTCCTTTATTGAAAGGAGGAGGTAGACCAAATGTAGAATATGCAATTCAGCTTAACATCTCTAATTGAGAAAATGTTATGAAGTATGATATAGTAGAACATTTAGGAATACTAATATACTTGAGCAGAGTCAGCATGGCTTCATGAAGGGGAAATCATGCCTGACATGTTTATTGGGTTCTTTGAGGAAGCAACAGATAGAATAGATAAAGAAGATCAAGTGGGTGTAATAGATTTGGATTTCCAAAAGCCATTTGATAGCTACTGCATGTAAGGCTTCTATAAAAGAGTTTATGGTGTTAGTGGTAGCATGTGCACATGGACATTGGCTAACAAATAAAAGACAGCGTTGGGATAAAAGAGACAGTTTCAGGATGACAATCCATGACAAAGTGGAGTACCACAGGGTTTAGTGTTGGGGTCACAACTATTTAAAATGTATATTAATCACATGAATGAGGAAAGGGAATATATTATGTCCAGGTTTGCAGATCTCTCAGAAATAAGTAGGAAGGCAAGAAGTGAACATGGCATAAAGTCTACAGAGGGATACTAATAGGGGTTATGCAAATGAACAAAAACTTGGCAGGTGGAATATAATGTGGGAAATTGTAGGTTATGCACTTTGGCAGGAAGAATAGGAGAGCAGAATATTATGGTCAGAATCTTTGCCCCAAAATTGAAATGCCTAATACTATGGGGTTTGCCTTTAAGATGAGAAGGGAAAGTTCAAAGGACATGTGAGGGGCAAGATTTTACAGACAGTTGTAGGAGTCTGGAATGTGCTGCTAGGATGGTGATGGAGGCAGATAAGTTTGAGGAACTTTTAGATAAGCACATGAATATGCAAGGAATAGAGGGACGTAGACCAAGAGCAGGCAGAAGGGACTGGTTTAAATTAGTGACATGTTTGGCACAACATTGTGGCTTAAGGGCCTGTTCCCTTGTTGTATTGTCCTTTATTCTATGTTCTATGTTCTATATTCAATCCACAGAATGTTCACTTGGTTGATTCTGGGAATGGATGAATTTTCTTATGAGGAGATGTGACTAGAACATAGAACATAGAACATAGAACATTACAGCGCAGTACAGGCCCTTCGGC
>NC_063337.1:107797198-107813588 GCF_021869965.1 Rhincodon typus | reverse complement strand
CCTATCTAATCCTCTGATCATCTTGTATGTCTCTATCAAGTCACCTCCTAACCTTCTTCTCTCTAACGAAAACAGCCTCAAAACCCTCAGCCTTTCCTCATAAGACCTTCCCTCCATACCAGGCAACATCTTGGTAAATCTCCTCTGCACCCTTTCCAATGCTTCCACATCCTTCCTATAACGTGGTGACCAGAACTGTACGCAATACTCCAAGTGCGGCCGCACCAGAGTTTTGTACAGCTGCAACATGACCTCATGGCTCCGAAACTCAATCCCTCTACCAATAAAACCTAACATACTGTATGCCATCTTAACAACGCTATCAACCTGGGTGGCAACTTTCAGTGATTTCCCCAGGAGTTGAGGAATTGCTAGATTTGCACTGTAAATATTAATTATATTTGCTGCAGAGTGTCAGGTTTTAAATCTCAACATTCAAAGAAATATGTTCCTGCAATGCCATGCAAACCTAAAGGCATCAAAATTGAACAATTGATTCAGTAAATTTTCAATACTGCAGGGATTAAATTGTTCTTAATTTCATTTCTTTTCCTTTGCTTTTTTTTTCCTCCATTAATCCAATCTTTTTGGTGTCATTGCTTCTCATTCTGTATCTACTCTGCTATTCCACACCATTTTCAATGTTTACGTTCCATTGGTTAAGAAGATAGGCAAAACAAGTAGACCCCTGTCAAGGTGACCCATTGACTCCACAACATGGCTACTCGCTCACACCTCCAGTAATTCTTTTCAGCTCAAAACGCTTGCAAGGTGAACAATAGGGAAATTTGGGATCACTGAGATACTCACTCCAAATTCTGGGCTGTCATTTTCTCTGCTGATGCACAACCATTTGAAAATTGTAATTTCAGAAGATTCATCTTGATTAACAACTTATGTGAATCCAAATTAATGGATGGAATTAATAAGCTGAAGCTCAGAAAGCTGTGTAATTAATGATTGGTTTTAGTTTTATTACAGTCAGAAAGCATAACCTCAAAAATCATGGGCTGAACCTGTACTTCCCAAGTATTATTACACTGTCACCTCATTTCAAAACTTGAAAACCTCTTCAATCCCTCTGTGAGGCCAGTGATAATGGGGATTGGAGAGGAATGGTGGTTGTCAGAGAAGGAACCCACAGAATGAGAGCACATCTATTGGAATGGTCAGAGCTCCATGGTCGTCATTGTTTTGCCAGGCTTGAGATCATAACCCCTACTTTAGGGAATACTAGCCCAGGAATTAGAAAGCATTTGTTTAAGGCATGACCTGATACTTTGTAGGCTGCATGTTTCTCATGGTCACTGTAAAAGCCAAAGGAAATTGATGCACTGGCATTATTTGTTTATTACCAGCATTGCAGTCATGGTCACAAATGATAAGACACTGACGTGGGAATAGAACAACTAGTTTAAAATGGAGTCCAGAGTGGGGGCAAGGAGGCAATTTGGAAATGGCTAGGAATGAATCTATGTCCATAATAACATAAGCAAAATAATGTCAGCATTTTCCTCAAAGCAAAATATAATGCTTATTAACTTTATAATCCCTGCCTAGCTAACATCCTTCCTCATACATATATTTGTTCCTTAAGCATTATTGCAGCTCCTCTCCATTTTTAACCCTTTTTACTCTGTCTAAAACTTAGTGTCTCTAACTGTTGAGCTGCCATTGCTTCATCATATCATGTTAAAACATTCATAGAAACACAGAAGTGAGGAGCAGGAGTAGGCCTTTTGGCCCTTCGAGCCTCCTCTGCCATTCAAAATGATTACAGCTGATCATCCAATCCAATAACAGATTCCACTTTTCCCCCACACATCTTTTGATTCCTTTAGCCTCAAGAGCTATATCCAACCCCTTCTTGAAATCATGCAATGTTTTGGCCTTGACTGATTTCTGTGCTGGCAAATTCCACAGGCTCACCACTGTCTGGGTGAAGAGATTTTTCATCTCAATCCTAGATTGTTTACCTCTTAGACTGTGACCTCCTGGTTCTGGCCTCACCTGCCATCAGGAGCATCCTTCCTGCAAATACCCTGTCCAGTTTTGTTAAAATTTTTATAGATTTCTAGGAGTTTCACCCTCATTCTTCTGAAGTCCAGTGAATATATTCCTAACTAATTCAACTGCTCCCCATACTTCAGTGCTACCATCTCAGGAATCAGTCTGGTAACCCTTCACTCCATCCTGTGCAAGAACATCCTTCTTCAATTGATTCAAAAAAGGTTAAAAGAATTCACAGGACCAGTTTACAATATATGTTCTGTGTTTGTTTCTAATTTGATAGCTTTGCTGCTTGATGAATTAAGTTTATTTCAGGAAGCAACCAGTCTGGGAAATAAATAGATGTCATCCTCCATGTCATATCAGAGAACTCATTCAGTTGGAACACAAGATTAGAGATAATTATGCAAACATGGCCAATGTGACATGTTTCAAAAGAAACTATAATGTTTGAGGTTTGCTTTTGCATAATCAGATGCAGTTCATTTGCTTTTCATTGTGATTAATGTCACAATGACCCTTTTTGACATCACTGTTACAGCTCTTAATACAATCCTGTTTTATGTAATCACAGCTCTGCTGGAGAATGGAATATTTCAACACTTATCGATCACATATTGTCTGGAAATATTCCCAAATAAGGAATAGACTGGGTTAGGCTACAGGAGGGTCAACAAAGAGGAAAGGTCCCTTTGCACCTTTACCTTAACACAATGATATGCACGTACTTTACATCTTAGTTCCAGCAGAGTTCAGTGCGCACTAAATTAAATCATTCTTTGTGGTATAAAGTCATTAAGAGAAAGCTCCAGAAGCAGAAGGCTTTCAGAGAGGAATTCATGTTAAAAAAATCGTGGGCTGTGTTAGCAGTTTATTTAAGGGTCTCGGGAAACGACGTGATCTAATGAGCTAGCATTGTGTGAATGGGGAAATTTACCAGAAAGAATCCAAATCCATCTGTGCTGACTGCACAAGGAGTTGTGAAGTGGAAAACAGGGGATTCCTTGTTGAGTTGAGGTTGTTGTCAAGGGTAGAAGAGTTGAACCTTAATTTCTGATTTTTTGCCATTACACCATATTAACTAGTTCTTGTTGAGTGTAAGATAGTTAATATTTGTTTTGCCCTGTGCATAACAAACACTGAAGTTGTTTTGTTATAAAAATTTGGCAGCCTCTTGTGAATACAGCCTTGTGACTGACCATCACAGTAACCAAACTCCAAAAATTAAAAACCTAAAACTAATTCATAGTCCAATCAAGCCAGACATCACTTCGAGGTCTGACTTGTCCAGCATTACTGTCAGCAGGGATCATAATACTATTAAAGAGAGTATGTCAATGTCACCATTTGGAGTTGTCCTGGAAGTATCTTATTTTGCAGAGCGTGCAAAGTGCAGATAGTTTTTGCTTTGGGTCATTTAAACTTAATGTAACTCAACTTGTCTAACACAAATACTTCAAAATTGTACTAAAGAAACATTAACAAAAAGTCAATCTTCCTGAAACTAAATTTGAAACAACTTTTAGGCACGCTCATTGATTCTGAAACAACTGATATTCATTTAATGTATAATGTAGAATGTAGCCTTTAGTACATTGGTTTTAATATGTACAAAAACTGGAGAAATTTAAGCAGTGGCTCAGTAAAATCCAGCACAATCCAAACTTATTGGGCTGAACTTTACTGCATAGAAATATTGGAATTTAGGGAGTTGGATGGGAACAACAGTGAGTGTTAATGGCCTTTCAGTAGCCCAGAGCAATGGAAACAGCGCAATGAATTTTAAAATCAGCCACCCCATTTCTATTTTGTCTCTGGGCTTCCATCCAGTCACAGGGAGCAGGTGGGAATGGGACTTTTAAGATGTGATCTCAACTCCAGTATTTTAATTTAATATCACAAAATAACCAAATTGTGTAATTAAGACAAGATTGGCAATGTCCATACCCCAGTTTGTTGATTCCTTCCCGGATATGCGACTGGAGGGCTGTTATTTCCTTACACTGGAAAAATTAAAGATTTGTGTTGCCACAAAGCAAATGTAATGGGAGGTTGCTCACAAGATCTGAAGGAGGAATTCAGGATTCATTGACCTTATCAGAACAGATGAGAGCAAGAGCATATTAATCGACACGTTGATGTTTATATTCCATCAAGTCCCTCCCTCTACCATTTCAAGTCGATTCCAGTGGATCACATTTCATCTGAAGTTACATTGAAGTGCACCCATCCCTCTATTTCGAGGGACTTGCTCACATTGCATTCTGTCCATCTATGGCTGACACCCTCACTCCTCCGAATGCAACGCCATGCTTCCCCCTCAGTAAACGAGTCATCAGTCAGGTGAATATATGAAAATTTCTCCCATTCATTAGTGTCTCCTTTCTCTCCAAGAGGTAGGAGAGCACACAGAACACAGAACAGGTGCTTGAGGCCATCAATAAGGACTGGGCTCTTCACAGATCATGGAGGAGGAAGAACAGGAGATCGCTGCCTTTGTGCAAGTGGCCATTGAAAAGGAGGGAGGGGTGTTAGGGGTGGAGGTTGGGATGGCTTGCCAGCTGCCTGGACAGGGATTTAAAACATTATGCAACCATATGGCGCATAAACATACTTGATTTTATCAGTTACTGAAATTTTAACATTTTTGTAGTAACTTGGAGAATTTTGTCTTGGTAATACTTATTCATGCCTTCCTTTACAGTGTTCAGATACCCATCAGGGTGTGGCTGTGGTCACCACTGGGAATAGCCCTTAACACTGGGTGCCCCACAAGGATGAATACTCAGCCCCCTATTGTACTCCCTGTACACCCACAATATTGTTGCCAAATTCCAAACAAATGTCATCTACAATTTCGCCGACAACACCACCATTGTAGGCCAGATGTCAAACAATGATGAGTCAGAATGCAGGAAGGGGATGGAGTACTTGATGTTGTGGTGTAATGATAACAATCTCAATGTCAACACAACTAAAGAGCTGATCGTCGATTTCAGGAAGAAAGGAGGAGGACATGCTTCTATTTACATCAATAGAGCTGAGGTGGACAGGGTCGAGAGCACAATGTTCCAAGCAGTGACGATCACTAAGAATCTGCCCAGGACTATTAGAAACAGCAGAAAGTTGTGTATACGGCCCAGACCACCACGGAGGCCAAACTCCCATCCATAGACTCCATTTACACTTCTCATTGCCATAGGAAGGCTGCCAAAAATTTTTAGTAAGTTTGTGGATGCCACAAAGATTGGTGGAATTGCAGATAGCGATGAGGACCATCAGATGATGCAGCAGGATATAGATTGACTGGTGACTTGGGCAGTGAGATGGCAGATGGAGTTTAATCCAGAAAAATGTGAGGTAATGCATTTTGGAAGGTCTAATCCAGATGGAAAATATACAGTAAATGGCAGAACCCTTAAGAGTACTGATAGACAGAGGGATCTGGGTGTACAGGTACACAGATCACTGAAAGTGACAACGCAGGTGGAAAAGGTAGTCAACAAGGCATATGGCATGCTTGCCTTCATTGGCCGGGGCACTGAGTTTGAAAATTGGCAGGTAATGTTGCAGCTTTATAGAACCTTAATTAGGCCGCATTTGGAATATTGTGTTCAATTCTGGTCACCACACTACCAGAAGGATGTGGTGGCTTTGGAGACGGTACAGAAAACATTTACCAGGATGTTGCCTGGTATGGAGGGCCTTAGCTATGATGAGAGGTTGCAGAAACTTGGTTTGTTCTCACTGGAGTGACAGAGGTTGAGGGACGACCTAATAGGTGTCTACAAGATTATGAAGGTCATGGGCAGACTGGACAGTCAGAAGCTTTTTCCCAGGGAGGAAGAGTCAGTTACCAGAGGCCATGGGTTTAAGGTGCGAGGAGCAATGTTTAAAGGTGATGCACGAGGCAAGTTTTTTACACAGAGGGTGGTGGGTGCCTGGAACTCGCTGCCGGGGCAAGTGGTGGAAACAGGTATGATAGTGACTTTTAAAGGGCATCTTGACAAATACATGAATAGGATGGGAATAGAGGGATACGGTACCCGGAAGGGTAGGGGGTTTCAGTTGTGACGGACAGCATGTTGGTGCAGACTTGGAGGGCTGAAGGGCCTGTTCCTGTGCTGTAATTTTGTTTGTTCTTTGTTCTTTTCTCTTAACGTCATCAAAGACCCCTCCCCCTCTGGTAATACTCTCTTCCAACTTCTTCCATCAGGCAGAAAATACAGAAGCTTAAACACATGTACCAACAGGTTCAAGAACAGCTTCTTCTCCGCTGTCATTAGACTGCTGAATGGACTTCTCTAATTTCAAATCTAATGTTGATCTTGCTTTTGTGAGTCTCCTGGCAGCTATAACCTTGTGTGCCTCACTCTGTCTAAGTGCCCTATGATCTGTATGTCCTGTTTGCTATGATCTTCCCATACTACTCACAAAACAAAGCTTTTAGCTGTACTTAGATACATGTGATTTCATTAAATCAAAATCAAATCAAATCACCACAACAATAATGAATTCTCAGAGGAGGTTACTTCTTTTGATGCTGCATTGTCTTGGGGCTCCTGCTGAGCCTTGCTTAGCTGTTCAGTGCTCATTTGCTTGTTCTGTGTGAAGGTCCAAACCTCACCGCTGTGCAATGTTGTACCGAGGCCAGCAAACAACAGTCATTCGGGAGAGCTGGCGGGTACATACTGAAAGATACCACCTGATCTGGTCAAAAGTGTAGAGCTGGATGAACACAGCAGGCCAAGCAGCATCATAAGAGCAGGAAGGCTGACATTTCGGGATGAAGGGTCTTGGCCCGAAACGTCAGCCTTCTTGCTCCTATGATGCTGCTTGGCCTGCTGTGTTCATGCAGCTCTACACCTTGTTATCTCAGATTTTTCAGCATCTGCAGTTCCTACTATTCCTGATCTGGTCAGTCACATTTTGGGGAAGAAAGTACGTAATGCACTCAGGTAGGGATATATTCTGTATTTATCAAAGATTGATGATGCAGTGTACGGGACAGGAAGTATCCAGGGAAACCGGATAACCCAGGATGCAAGGGCTCAAATGTCGAATGCCCATCCTCCCTTTAGGTCCCCAAAACTTATTCTAATTTTCTTATTAGGTTCTGATGTAATGTTGAGCTGGATTGTACACTGAAGGTAAGATCTTCGCACTGATCTTTTCCTTCTACATGTATCTCCTGAAATTATTCCTCAAACCTGATCTATGGTTTGTCCTCCATCACCATTTGCCAATCCATGGCTCTCAAGCAACATGGCCTAGGACTTCTGAGTCCAGGAGTCATCCACTCTGTCTGCTTTCCTTTTTACTTCTTTTCTTCTAACTCTCCTTTTTTCATTTTTTTTTCCCTTTTGTTTGACTTGTCTCTTCTTGAAGAGCTCAATTGTGGAAATGGCATTGACAGCGAGTGAGCCCAGCCTGGACTCATGATGGCAGCAGTCGTGGCAAGTTCGGGTTCCTGGCGGCATCTGCTTCTAGCACAGATTCATGGCAGTGGAGGAAAGTTTGGGCCCAGTACGCAACCCAGCAACATCATAGCAGCTGCATCGGTGAGATGGACCTGAAACAGAATTGTGGCAGGAGGTGGAGTTGAGTTTGGGCTGGTTTGGTACCCAGCAGCATCGGTGGTGTCTGTATTGGTGTGACCCAGCAAGGGCTCATAGTGATGAGGGCGTCAGTGGAGTCAAAATGGCATCAAAGAGTGGCACCTTGTGTTCCAGCGGCACAATGAAGGGGACTCATGCCTGGCCACCAGGCCAACGGCCCGTGATGGAACATTTAATAAGATAAGAAAGTAACGTTGGACACTTCCTTTGTGTCTTCAATTTTCTGCCTTTATATTCCATGTTTGGGTTTATTTTTGTATGTTTTAAGTAGCAACACTATACAATACTTTTCACTGTATTTATAACAAAACACAACATTAAATAAATCAAATAATCTCTTGTCCTTTCTCTTGGCTATTGAACGAATTTTTGTGTTTCTCTATAGACTTCCCTGTTCATCTAAAATATTTCAGTCTTTAAACAGTTATCTGATCCTTCTAGCCAGTACACCATGCTGGGCAGTTTATAATCTCCGACAAGATTGCCATTTTTTGTTCGTCAGAAAATGCTTTGATGATTAAACCTTAAATCCTACTCCTCTGGTTCTAACTTGCAGAATACCTGGGTATGATATGTACAACATCCTCCATCATTACCATCTTTGCTCATGTTAAGTATTTGAGAATTCCTAAATGCATTCCTATTGTGAGAGCTGTGTTTTTACAATCTGATTCGCCTGTTTTATTAGAATCTTCCCATCATATCCTATAAATTTTTCCACATCACCTTTGCTCCTCTTACAGAGAATCTAGGTCACCAGAACAAATCCATGCTGGATGTACTTAATACCTTAGTGCTCTCAATTTCTGAAGCTTAGGCTTCAATAGGTGCTCTCCTAACAGAATGTAGCAAAAAAAAACTGGAGCTAATAACCATTCCCTCTAGACCTTGGAGATTACCATACGGTTTGAATGGCAATTTTGGATTACTACCATATACCAATTGGAATGAATGACCACCTCAACCACTTACAAAAACCTTTGGCATGTACTAACCATATCAGAGCAGAGTGCAGCTTGCAATGTGACTACTATCTGTCAGCTTCTGTGTGACATTTCATCAACTTCTACATGATTTCTTTCATGAACTATTGCTAAATGGACTTTCTGCATCAGCGTTCATAACAACTGTATTCAAGTTCTCACGTATCTCTACACTCCTCATTTGCAAATATTCCTCTTGTCTGACTGAAGTTTCGTTGGCATTCTAAGGTCGATGCCATTCCAGTTTTCCATAATCTTATCTCCTATTGTCTGTTTGTGCTTGTTATTTAATGACGATTAATCAATATGACGATTTGGGTTAGCATCCTGACAAAACATCAGGAGATTTTCAATCCTCACCTCTACTCAGGTCCATATCTACCACTTCATTAAATTCCAAGATTAATGGGACTCTTACATTTGGGCACAATGGTGTCTGCTGATATTTCATAAATATGTCATATTGGGATTGACTTGGTTGGCAAAGGTATATAAAGACCTTATCCACCACTCCAGCATTCTTCAGCAGTAGCTCAATTTGTCCCTGCAACTTCCAGATAGTACCTTCTTTAGCCAGATGCTTAGCTCTAGAGGCCAATAGTTCTTCTTGAACTTTTCATTGAGGTATATTTGGTGTTCCTCAGTAGAATAGAATATGTTTCCTGATCCCATGAATTGTAAATATGCAGCTTTACCAAAGACAAATGCTGGTTCATTCTGTGTTCAATTTCATTTTTTTGTTTTTCTTACAGAATTACTCAGCAGTAATATTATGTCACTTGGTACTAAACTGATGATGAAATGTCACATTCCTTCTATTTCACATGGCAGGTTTACTTCTTAAATATACTAAATTTATTATCGTTTCCAAACCTAAAGCAGGTGGTGCTTTATTAACTTTACATTTTTCTCTCTTGTTTCCAAATAACAATTTAACAATCGATCACACAGGATTGAGGTGTAGCCACTGTCTAATACAATACAAGTGAATGGTCCAGTTTAAGTTTCCAGAAACAAGCTTGCTAAGGAAGATTTTATTGAGTTCAAAGGTACACCGGAACATTTTTGCAAGAGAATGTTACTATTTTGAAGAAAATAAATTTATTGGTATAAACATAAATGTTTAGGAATAGAACATCGAGAACATCAAATCCTGACTCAATAACAAAGGACAATTTATGCTGTGCCTTTTTCGCACAGTTTTGATGCATCCATACACATGTAAACAAACATATTCTGCAAAAGATGTCCTCTGTGTTTAGCCTTTCTCTGCTGAAGATTTTACAACAGGAATTATCCCTTGATAAATCTCTCTATTAGTTATTTGAAGACATGATTACAGCATTTAAAAATAAAAACTAGCAGATATAGACACCCATTCTTTCTGTTCCAACCTTTCATAGAATATTACTTAGAGGATTAGTTAATAAGGTGAAAATGTGTGGAAGAGGAGGCATGCTTTCAAAGTAGATAACCAGCTAAATCTGAGAATACAGAAGAAAGCAGCCTTTAAATGAAGAGCAGGATAATACACAGAGATCATTGTTTCTCTCGACATCTATTTAATGAATTGAAGAAAAATTGGGGCAAAGCTTGCAAAGTTTGCCAGTGATACCTAATTAAGTCAAGTCATAAATTGGAGGGAATAAACTGAATTATCAAAGGAGATTATCATTGTCTGGTATGAAGGATTCAGCCAAAAAGAATTGCAATGTCATGAAGTTAGAAAAAATGAGAAGTTGGGATACAAAACAAGTAAGGTGTATTTTTACTCCACAGGGAAACAATCTGTCAGTTTTGGAGACCATAGCCACAAGTCCATTAGCAGTAATGAGGATGCATAATTTAAGACTCACCATACAATAGAAACTTAGGACTGAATCAAGTTTTTTGGAAGGTTTGTCACCACAAAGCCTAGGGAATTTTCTCATTGTATATTCCCAAACTGACCTCATTTGCTACCGACCATTGCCCACCCCACCCGTGCCCCACCCCCACTGTCTCTCATGTTTGATTTCTGCCTCAGCTTTCCATTCACT
This sequence comes from Rhincodon typus, assembly GCF_021869965.1. NCBI lineage: Eukaryota > Metazoa > Chordata > Chondrichthyes > Orectolobiformes > Rhincodontidae > Rhincodon > Rhincodon typus. The sequence continues at coordinate 107,802,938 of NC_063337.1, read as the reverse complement.
CTTCCCAGAACAATTTGCCACTCAGCAGATATCCCTGGATTCACAGGCTTCTCATAAACCCACACTGCCTTTAGAAGTTCATTGTGCATCCTGGAGCTCCCCTATATGATTGCTGACATTAGTCCCAGACATGGCAGACAAGAGGAAATTGTGATCCTGTTTAATGGGCAGGGACCTGGAGGTCCTGTTCGAGCAGGTACTGCTGAACTGATTCTTCTTCCTCCTTCCCACATGACCAGCAGGGGAGGCTACACCAGCACACCATGCCGTCCAAGTTAAGGTAACTGGAGGAATGTCAGTATCATTAATGAACTTCTCCCCTCCACGAGGAAAATGTCCACCATCTTCCCTCTGCTACCTCACATTCACTCTACCTCTGCAACTCTACCCACCTCCCAGGCTCATACTCTACCACTCTCACTCTCACCAGCAACATCTCCCTCACTCACTTTCACCCACCCAACCCCTAACACCTGTGTGCCCTTTGCACTGCCCATTCACTCACTCAGGAGACCACCCCACCTGCACCAGCAGCAACAGCTGTGCCACCTACTTATATATCTTATAATCCTTGCCTCTCTCTCATTCCAAGAGGAAAACATGAGGGCAGGAAGAGTCAGAATGGGTGGTGGGGGCAGTCCAACCTCCAGCTCCTCATTCCTTACGTAGAGGGAATCCTGACACTGCCTAGCACGAGCAGGGCCTGGCCTGGTATCCGAGCTGCCCTTGCCTTACTGCAATGGGAACCTCTGAGTGAAGTCATTGCCTTCAGATTGGCTGGGGCCTACTGACAACTGTGACAATCTTCCTGGCTTTGTGTCTGTGCGAACTGACATAAACCTTAAGATCAGCCTAGTATCTCTGGCTGAGAAGGCAAAGTGCAACAAAACAAGCAAGGCTTTGCAAGGCAGGGATGCTGTGAGCATTTAGATAGGCTCAGAGTGCATGACAGCTTTGAGAACAAGCAAACAGCCTGGAGATACAACCTGGTCCAGTCCATGAGCTGGGTGTGCTGGAAATCTGAAACAAAAAAACAGAAATTGCTGAAGAAACTCAACAGGTTGGCAGCGTCCGTGGAGAGAAAAAGCAGAGTTAATGTTTCAGGTCTGATGACTGTGTAGTTAACAAAAGCAGTCAAAGAATGTCTAATCAAAAAAATGAAGTGCATGAAGCAGCAAAAATTAGCAATAGGCTACAGGATTGAGAATTGTTTTCGGAACTAAACTTGGGTTTCTAAAATGTTAATTGAGGGGGAAAATTGATCAGAAAAGTAGAATATTTGGATTTCAGAAGGTATTCAATGAATTTCCACAAAAAATATTATTGCACAAAACAGAAGCTTATGACATAGAGGGCCATGCATTTGCATCTTTTAAGGATTAGTTCACACATAGATGAGCAGAGAATCAGGAGATTTGGGTCTTTTTCCAGTTGTAAAGACATAGGTGGTAGAGTACTGCAAGAATCTGTCTTATGACCTCAATTATTTAACATCAATATTAATGACTTGGAGGATGAAGCAGACAATAATGTATATAAATTATCTGATGATATAAAAATGTGGGAGGACATGTTGTGATGAAGAGATAAAGTATTTACAAGAGGATGAGGATGGTTTGAGTGAGCGGACAAAAACTTGGTGGGTGGAGTTCAAGATAGGAAAATGTGAGGTCATGTACTTTGGCAGGAAGAATCGATAGGTAGATAGTTACTGAAATAGAATAAGTCTTCAAAATGTGCAGTGCAGTTCAGAGAGATCTAGGTGTTCCTGTGCATGAAACACAAAATCAGTGTGCAGAGTGATTAAGTAATTATGAAGGCAATATTTAGAAAATCTACATTATCGGATGCCTATGATGCACAGTTGACTTTGATACATTTGAGAAGTGGGACAGCCTGTCCATGCAAGAAGAATACAATGGATGTTGCAAGGTTATGTACAAAACTAAAAATATCTAGAAATTCCCAAGTCTGTTTATGATCAAATTTATTAGATTGTCTGCATAAAGAGATGTCTGGTTGTGACAAGGGTTCAATCTTATGGAAAAGATTCTCATTTAAAACAAATGACAGCTGTCCTGAAACAAACTTTATGGAAAATAATTGTCCAGCTACTTTCAGGTCACAAATTGGAATGCTGCAGTGGTAGAGGGAATAGGGTGCCTCATGACTTCTCACTTCCCAAACTGCTGACAGTCTCCTGCCAGGTGTTTATACAAAGATTGCGTTTTTGAAAGCCAATGTGAGATGAGTCTGACTGTTAGTAGATTTGTGAATCAATTCAAAATGCTGATGGCAGTTAAAAATGAATCGATATTACAAATGCATAGAAAATTACTAATGGTATTGTCACTACTATGCAAGGAATTGTCAGAAAAACTTGGAGTAGTTGAAGCAACTCATGACATAGAAGAAACTACTGATTTCAATAAATCGCATAAAACTATTATTTTCAGGAAACTTAAACCGGACCATTCACTTGTGTTGTATTAGACAGTGGCTGCACCTCAATCCTGTGTGATCGATTGTTAAATTGTTATTTGGAAACAAGAGAGAAAAATGTAAAGTTAATAAAGCACCACCTGCTTTAGGTTTGGAAACGATAATAAATTTAATACATTTAATGAGTAAACCTGCCATGTGAAATAGAAGGAATGTAACATTTCATCATCAATTTAGTACCAAGTGACATAATATTACTGCTGAGTAATTCCTCGGCAGCTATAGCTTTCCAATGTCCTTTCCGGACCTTCAACTTGGCCAGTATTTCCCAGCAGGTCAGGGCATGTGCCATAGCAACAACCACCTGCACCGAGGTGGGCATTGTCAGAACACCAGCCTAAACATATTGTCAAGGCACATTGTGACTCATTTATAATACAGTTCTCCAACACTGCACTTTGGCACTCACTGACATCTCATATTGCGATGCTGTTGCCAGGCCACTTTGTGCATAAGAACAGACACCCATTTCGTTTCATCAGAACATAGTGTATTTCACATCTAATAACTTGTTCTCTGATTGAATTTACTCAATTTACACCTCGTTGGATGCTCAAAGCATTTCTGCCTTGCTATGTCTGGCCTTAGAGCACAGACAGATAGCCAGGTGACCTGACGTGTTGAGCAACAATGAACAGTCAGGAGAACTATTGTCAATCTCAGGATGGTCCTTTATCCTTCAGTAAAGGTGGCCATATGAGTGAATAAGAAGGACAGAGGGCAGGACATCTAGGGGATGGGTTGAGTGAGAGCTGTTGAGGAAAGATGTTACATGCAATATTGGGAATAGTGGACAATGAGGCTTGGTAGGGGGTGGGTGCAGTGGCAGAGTAAGAGTGAGTGTGAAGGAGCAGAGAAATGATGGTGATTACAGAAGATTAAGGAATCTAGAAGGTCATTAACCTTCTTGTGGCATTGTTATACATTCCTCTCAATAGCAGACACTGCACTAACTAGGCTGACTACTTCAGAATGAACTGGCAACTTGGTGTTGCTTCTCATAGTCATTGGCTCTTATTGCAGTGTTTCTGCATCTTTTTGTAGGTTATTGTCTCTATTCTTATAACTACCATGCTGTTAAGAATTATGTTGTTTTGGTTGAGTTACACATATGTTCCATATAAGTTATGTGTGTGTAGTTGTTAGTTTTCAGATGTGAGCAAATCTATACTTTTTATCCATTCCTTTAATTCACTAATGGGATGTGGGCATCACTGGCTGTGCCAGCATTTATTGCCTGTCTTTAGTTGTCCTTGCAAAGGTGGGGGAGAGCCACCTTCTTGAACCACTGCAGTCCACCTGTGGGTTGACCCACAATGCCATTAGGGAGAGAATTCCAGGATTTGACCCAGCAACAGTGAAGGAACAGTGATATATTTCCAAGTCAGGATGGTAAGTGGTTTGAAGGGGAACTTACAGGTGGTGGTGTTCCTACGTATTTGCTCCCTTGTCCTTCTAGATGGAAGTGGTCTTGGGTTTGGAATGTGCTGTCTAAGGATCTTTGATGAGTTTCTGCAGTGCATCTTGTAGATAGTATACACTGGTGGTGGGAGTGGATGCTTGTGGATGTGGTGCCAATCAAGCGGGCTGCTTTGTCCCGGATGATGTCAAGCTTCCTGAGTGTTGTTGGGGCTGTACTCATCCAGGCACGTGGGGAGTATTCTATCACACTCCTGACTTGTGCCTTGTAGATGGAGGACAGGCTTTGAGGAGTCAGGAGGTGAGTTACTCACTGCAGCATTGTTAACTGCTGACCAGTTCTTGTAGCCACAGCTTTTAAATGGCTAGTTCAGTTCATTTTCTAGGTGATGATAACCCCAAACATACTGAAGTGAGGGATTCAGCTATGATAATGCCAGTGAAGGTCAAGGGGCAATGGTTAGATTCACTCTTACTGGAGATGATTACTGTCTGTCGCTTGTGTCCTGTGAATATTACTTGTCACTTATCAGTCCAAGTCTGGGTATTCTCCAGTTATTGTTGCATTTGGACACAGACTGCTTTACTATCTGAGGAGTCAGGAATGGTGTTGAATATTTACAATCATCAGGGAACATCTCTGTTTTTCACCCTAAGGCACAGGGAAGAGCATTGATAAACAGCTAAAGATGGCTGGACTGAGCACACTATACTGAGGAACTCCTGATGAAGTGTCCTGGAGCTGAGATAGCTGACTACAAGCACTGCCATTTTTCTTTCTGCTTAGTATGACTCTAACCAGTAGAGATCTTTCCCCTAATCCCAGTTGACTCGAGTTTTGATAAAGCTCCTTGATGCCTCACTAAGTTAAATGCAGCTCATTGTCAAGGGAAGTATCTCTCAGCTGCCCTCTTGAATTTGGCTCTTTGGTCCATGTTTGAACCAAAGTCATAATGAGATCAAGAACTAAGTGTGCACCCAACACATGGGCAAAAATTCAGGCTGATAAAGTCATCACATCAGTGGGTCTCAAGCCTCTCTTAGATTTTTTTCTATTCATTCGCAGAATGTGGGCATCACCAGCTGCACCAGCATTTATTACCCAGAGGGCAGTTAAGAGTCAAACACATTGCGGTGGGTCTGGAGTGACATGTAGGTCAGACCAGGTAAGGATGGCAGTTTCCTTCCCTAAAGGACATTAGTGAACCAGATGGTTTTTTCCCAACAATCAACAATGGTTTTATTCTCAACATTAGACTCCTAATTCCAGACTTTTTTTATTGAATTCAAATTCCACCATCTGCTGTGGCAGGATTTGAACTTGGGTCCCGAGAATATTACCTGGGGCTTTGGACTAATAGTCTAGCGATAATACCACTAGACTATCACCTCCCCTGTCAACCTGCTACTACCTGCACAACATCATCAGGTAGTTCAACAGCAAAAATGCTTGGAATTTCCAATCTCTACATTGTTGACAGGTTGTCAGGTCAGAAAAGAAAGACCTTGGATTTGGTGAGTGGAGGTACCAAAAGCAAAGGGGTCTGGGAATCTAGGAGTGCAGACTGTGGGCCAGTAACAGTTTGCAGGGCTGCAAGAGAGTTAGAATCATAGAATTTTACAATACAGAAGGAGTCCATTCAACCCATCATGTCTATACCGAAATAATCCTGAAAAAGCTACCAACTACTCCCATTCTTCAGCCCCCATCACTTTCAAATATATCTCCAGCTGTTTTTTGAAACCTCTTATGGAAACTGCCTCCACCACCCTCCCAGGTAATGCTTTCTAAATCCTAAAAATTCTCTGAGTAAAGACA
>NC_063337.1:107791696-107797098 GCF_021869965.1 Rhincodon typus | reverse complement strand
GTTAATTATACCAACTAGTGAAAATGGAATATTCTTCTTTACCTGTCAAATTTGTTCATAATTTTGAACAACTCAATAAAGTCACCTCTTAACCTTCTCTGCTCCGAGGAGAATAAATCCAATTTCTCTCCTCTTTCCTCGTATCTAAATGCCCTCATTCCTGGTATCATTCTTGTCAACCTTCTTTGAACTCTCTCCAGGGTTTTAAATCATTCCTTAAATGAGGTGCTCAGAACTGAACACAATACTCCAAATGTGGTCTAACTAATGATTTGTGGAAGTGTTGCTTCACTTCTGTGCTTTTATATTCTAAACATCTGCTTATAAATGCAAGGATCCTTTAAGCCCCTTTAACTGTTTTGACTTGCCTGGCCACCAGGCAAGCACAAATGCATCAGCCATTTCCACATTCAGCTATTTTTAAAATATCTTTGTTGTTCTGGTTTGCTAAGAAGGAACATTGGTTAGGCCACAAGTGGACATGGTATTCCTGCCTGCGCCCAGACCAGCCTTAGCTATGTTTAAGAAAACAGGGTTTTGCATGACGGTCCTCAAGCAAATGTAAGATTCTTTATTTGCAAACACAAAGGAATGATCAGCAGTTTGAGCATAGTCTGGGAAACCTGCCTCACTGCCTTCACCCATTGGTCAGACAGCATTCCCCAAGCTCATGCTATACATGCACCTCCTACCAGTTACTTTGTCGATCTTACCACCTGAAACCCTAACACTGCACCTTTACATTTCTAGGCCACTCTCTTCAATATTCTTTCACTTCTGCTCCATTAAAGACAATGAATTTGGATGTGAAAACAGAATTGCAGATGAAAGACAATGATTTAATGAAGAGTGAATGGGAAAAAAGAACTGAATTTTCAATTTTGTCCAGATTAAAGATTGACACATTATAAGTTTAGGAACGCTGTGGCCAAAGGTGTTCTACAGTGCAATGCTGCTGAATGTTCAGCATCTTTCAATTATTTTAAAGCACTCATTTGCTCTTTGCTTTGAAATTCAGTAGACATTTAAGTCTAAAATATGTAAGACATGAAACAATATTTCAAAGCAAGCTTGGTTATAAAAAGGCAGTTACAGCAAACTGCAGCAATCAACTTATTTAAACTTTTCCTGCAAAAACCTAAAGAAATCCATTGACTTAATTGATAAAATAATAACAATGTTTTGAAACTTAGAATCAAACTCAAGTCAGTAAATCCAATGATATGCTCTCAATTTACATGATTTGTATCAAAGTGAATTCTCACAAACATAAATTTCATATAAAGAGCATGATATATTTCAGGATGGTGATCTGTACTGACAATGAGGTGGAAATTTTATCAGACATGCTGTCTGTTCACAAAAAGTCCTGATATGTTTATATGTATTGCATAAACTCAACCAGTGAGATCGCTAATTTGTAAAACCTTCTTTTGTGTATTGATTAACCACTCTAACTGTGGGCTAACCTGTGGGACATGATGCATTATGGCTCAGCATGAATGAAAAGATGATGTTGCAATAAAAATATAAGGGCTACATGTTTCACATTTGATTCCCATCAGTATCTAACAGCCTGCCACAATTAGTGACAGATACACTCTGTCAGAGTGTGCTGAGAAGGAATGTAAGCTTTGGTGCTTTGACCTTTCCTGTTTTCTTAAAACACAATAAAACACACATTAAAGCACACTGTCAGTTAAAGTTGTTGTCTATTAGATTTCTATCCAAATAGTCCTACTCCATACTATAAGGGACCAGCTTGTGAGGTGTCATCAGTAACACCCTGGTCATTTGGGACAGGTACCAACCTGATGATATTGGAGGGCTTTTACTGCTGTTTGCTTGTTGTAGTGCCAAATGTGATAGATTTGTTCATTTTCCTGTAGCAGAAATTAGAGACCTAAAAAATGCAAGATTGCATTGCTGCCTAACTGGAGTTGCATAGATCCAAATTGATTCCTAAAATAACGCCATATCACAGAAGCTGAGGATAATAGAGCATCCATAGCCACTGAATCAGGCTTGTGAGCATGTGAGTCCAGATAGATGTCTTCCGGCAACAGGTGACAATGCTTCTCTGTTGACTCTGCTAATAAAGTACACTTGAGTGGTACAGACCGGTCCTTACACCATGTGATCTGCATGTATTTCTGTAGAGGTGGAATACTTAATGGGTCATATTCTCCTTAAAAGGTGCCCCATTTTCCTCGGCTCCATCCTGCAGTGATCATGCTACATAATGATGGCTTGCATTGGAAAGAACATACCCACTCCTAAAAAGTCCCGATTGAGAATGGGGTCTGGAATAATAATGTGTGCCTGCTAACACTGCAGGTAGGTACAAGTGCTCATTTATCATCAGGTGTCCAAAAGCTCTCCGTGTTGAGATATTTTCCAGCTGTAGTGATCAATTCAGACACCTTAGTGGAATGGTTTCAAAGATATGAATTGTTAAATCATTTTATTTCACAGACTGTAAATATAGAGTTACAAGTGTATTGAAATCTCACCTTGAATCAACAAATTAACTGCTGAAAAATAAAATACATATGATAAAATACAGTGCACACAAAGACTGTGTTTAATCTTACTTGGACATCTTTCTGATTCCTGGATATCAAAAGACATCCCCAGGATTTTCTGCTGAGATCTACCTGATTGATGGGAAGGGGATCCTGCACTATTGGAGCCTACATGAGACAATTGATCCTTAATAACCCAGTCACAAAGAGATGATGATCCATGCTATATAGCAAGCGAGCTCATCTGACTTCAGTACACATTTTTAATACCGGCCCAGTAACAAATAAATATTTTGTGGAGGTAACTTTCAACTAAACTGTAAAGTCATTTCATTTCAAGAAACAGTGTTTTAAACATAAATCATTACATAATCATTTCTGAAGATCCCCAAAAAATCAGAAATCACAAAGTGTGAGTCAGTAACTCATTTTATTTCAGTAAAGATTTAAGTAAGGCGTTTGATAAGGTTCCCCATGGTAGGCTCATGCAGAAGATAAGGAGGCATGGGATAGGGGGAAATGTGGCAGATTGGATTCAGAATTGGTTGACCCTTAGAAGACAAAGGGTGGAGGTGGAAGGAAAATATTCAACATGGTGCTCAGTTACGAGTGGTGTACCACAAGGATCTGTTCTGGGTCCTCTTCTATAAGTGATTTTTGTAAATGATTTGGATGTAGGAGTGGAAGGGTGGATTAGTAAGTTCGCAGACGGTGCAAAGGTGGGTCGAGTTGTGGATAGTGTGGAGGGCTGTTCTAGGTTACAAAGGGACATTGATAGGATGCAGAGCTGAGCTGAGAAGTGGCAGATGGAGTTTAACCCTGAAAAGTGTGAGGTGATTCATTTTGGAAGAACAAACTTGAAAGCAGAATACAGGGTTAACAGAAAGATTCTTGGCAGCGTGGAGGAGCAGAGGAATCTTAAGGTTCATGTTCACAGTTCCCTGAAAGTTGCCACCCAGGTGGATAGAGTTGTTAAGAAGGCGTATGGTGTGTTAGCTTTCACTAATAGAGGGATTGAGTTCAAGAGCCGTGAAGTTATGCTCCAGCTATACTTCAGCCTGTTTCCGCCACATCTGGAGTATTATGTCCAGTTCTAGTTGCCTCATTACAGGAAAGATGTGGAAGCGTTGGAAAAGGTGCAGAGGAGTTTTACAAGGATGTTGCCTGAAATGGAGGGAAGGTCTTACGAGGAAAGGTTGAGAGAGCTAGGGCTTTTCTCTTTAGAACGACAAAGAATGAGAGGTGACTTAATAGAGGTGTACAAAATGATCAGAGGTATAGATAGAGTGGACAGCCAGAGACTTTTTCCTAGGTTGGAAGTAGCTATTACGAGGGGACATAGTTTTAAAGTGAGTGGAGATAGATATCGGGGAGACGTCAGAGATAGGTTCTTTACTCAGAGTTTGGTGGGGGTGTGGAATGCATTGCCAGAGAGGGTAGTGGAGTCGGCCTCATTAGGGGCATTTAAGCGGCTATTAGATGGGCATATGGATGATAGTATAAGGTAGGGGCGGAAGTTAGATAGACCTAGGATTGGGGTAAAAGTTCGGCACAAAATCGTGGGCCAAAGGGCCTATGCTGTGCTGTACTGTTCTATGTTCTAGTAAAGTCTGTGAGTGGTGGATCAGGCCGGGAATGTCATTACCTTCCTCCAACTGACATGGTCACTTTAAATCATTAGTGTCTGGGAACTTCCACATTTTCAGCAGGACAGGTTATAATACTACGTTGGGCACGTTGCAGTAAGTACTGCAGTTGCTGATGTTGTTGCAATGCACCTAGGCTGGCTTGTTCCAACAATATGTAGTGTCTCCCAGAACACAACAAATGTAGGAAATCCTGACCTAAAAAGGAATGTACTGGATCTAGGGACAGTGTAGCGACACTGTCTCTACAGCAAAACAGCTTGAGTACAGAAAGCTGTGCTGCTTGTCCAGGGCCAGGGCCAGGGCCAGGGCCAGGGCATCTACTCAGGGCCGGAGTTGAACTTCCAGTTGGAAGGAGAGGATCCAGTTTTAATGGTTCATGTCAGTACCAGTCACATCACCAGAAGCATTGTACCAAAGTGCTGAGAGACTGAGAAGCTCTGAGATGCTGAGAGATCCCAACGCATGAATTGCAAAATGTTACTTTGCAGGTACAACATGTAATTGGAAAAGCTAATAAAATGTTATGGCTTATTGCAAGGGACTTGTGTCTAGAAGTTATGTTTCAGTTGTACAGGCATTGGTGAGATTACATCTGTAGTAGTGTACACTATCGGTATTCCCATTTAAGGAAGGGTTAAACTGCATTGGAAGCAGTTCAGAGAAGGTTTGCTAGATTAATATCTAGGGTCATTTCATGAGGAAAGTTGGACAAGACGATTCTCAGTCCGTGGCCAATCCCTTGGACTGGGATCGGGCCCTGCCCTTGACTTACCTATACTTCGCCAGGAGAACCTCCCACTGTGAGCTGCTGTGTGTTTGGGGAGTGAGCTGCTGTGTGTTTGGGGAGTGAGTTGCTGTGTGTTTGGGGAGTGAGTTGCAGTGTGTTTGGGGAGTGAGCTGCAGTGTGTTTGGGGAGTGAGCTGCAGTGTGTTTGGGGAGTGAGCTGCTGTGTGTTTGGGGAGTGAGCTGCAGTGTGTTTGGGGAGTGAGTTGCAGTGTGTTTGGGGAGTGAGCTGCAGTGTGTTTGGGGAGTGAGTTGCAGTGTGTTTGGGGAGTGAGTTGCAGTGTGTTTGGGGATTGAGCTGCTGTGTGTTTGGGGAGTGAGTTGCAGTGTGTTTGGGGAGTGAGTTGCACTGTGTTTGGGGTGTGAGTTGCACTGTGTTTGGGAAGTGAGTTGCAGTGTGTTTGGGGAGTGAGTTGCAGTGTGTTTGGGGAGTGAGTTGCAGTGT
>NC_063337.1:107788858-107791686 GCF_021869965.1 Rhincodon typus | reverse complement strand
TGTGTTTGGGGAGTGAGATTCTGTGTGTTTGGGGAGTGCGATTCTGTGTGTTTGGGGAGTGAGATGCTGTGTGTTTGGGGAGTGAGATGCTGAATCATAGTCTAGGGGTGATTTTGCCACAGCACTGACCAGAATGGACGCTGCCTGGTTGTTTGCCTTCACTAATTGTTGCAGAAAGTTAACACAAAGCAAGGTTGCAGTGAGCATTCAGAGGGTTGTGATGTGAGTAAGCAAGCAGCCTCAGCTGGGGCCAGTCCCTGAGCTCTCTCCCTGTCAATGTGCACCGTGTCCCTGCTACAGCCTTTCAGTGCTTTGTCTGTCTGCCTTGCAATGCAGCTCTGTCCTTCCAGGGTGGTCCTCCAATGGATCGGGAAGGTGCTATGACGGTGATGAGTAATTGCCGGATGCCGCCTGCCAAAGTCCTTTGGCAAGACGTTTGTAGCTGGAGACAGTGGATTGTGCCCTTGTGGTCATACACAACATGCAGGGCAATCAGAGCAGTCTGTGACTGACCAGCTGGTACTCACTCTGGTTTCCATGTCAAGTTTTCTCGACATCCACCTTCTTTGGTGAGTTTGCTAAAATAGAAAGCTGAATATTAATGAGGTGACTACGGCCATCAGCCAAAGAGCCTAACAAGGTGCAATGTCCTTTAATTGGCAGTTGACTGAGCTGCAGGCACTCGCCAGGCCTCTTGTGAAAAGCAGAAAAGATGGAGCGAGATGCTGTGATACTAAAACAGACCTCGCTAGACACCTCATCTGATTCTGCTGGAATTTCTACCATAACCCATCAAGATCCAATCCCTGTAAGATTGTGTCCAACAAAATGTAACTCCGAAACATGGAAACTCTGTCATGGATAAACAGAATGGAATTACTTTGCAGGGTGCATCTGACAGAGGGAATGTTATTTGTTAAATCCAGATAACTCAAATGTAAATATCAGAAATAAGCTTGCATAATTTATGAATAGTTACTAATTAAAAGTTTCATATAGCAAGCAATTTCTTCAACTACACAGGCTTCAAATTGTATTCTTTTACTGGAACCTTACAATTGAACTGGCATGGATGAATCATATATTTTATTCACACTGCGAACCGTTTTAATAAATCTTAATTGCCTATTGCATGGTAGCTTCCTAATACACAGAATGGGCTATAGTTTAGGAACACATTTCAACACATCAGAAATACTCCTTTCTTTGTGAGAGAAGATAAGACATGGTAGAAATGAATACACTCAGCAGAAAGGGCTAGAAATTTCAAGCCCTTTGTTCTTTTTGAAGAGGTTAAATTCTACATTATTAAGATGTCGCGTTTAGAACAGCTAGGGAGTGGAGGAAGTCCTACCCTCATCACAGGGGATGGTAAATCCTGGGAGAACAGAGAAACAGAGATGAGACAAGGATGGGAGTGAGAATTCATAATATTATGATCAAAAGGAAAAAAAGAAGTAATTGCACAACAGCAATCGATGTACAAAAGACAACATCGGAGAAAGGCCAGAATGGAATGAAACAAGGACAGCTCAATGTATCCAGCACAAAAGGCTGGCATAGCTCAGACCTATACGAGCTCCGATAGCAACAATTTCTATCTGGAGGAACAAAGTGAAATTAAATGAACAACCTTTCTGTGCTTTTCACCCTGAGAATATTTAATCTTTAAGCATTAAATACAAAAACAAAAAGATTTTAGATTTCTGAGGAACCAGGAAGCATGGTGTGTTTCCAGTGAGATTTCAGGAACATGAGTTGAGAAAGCTGGAAACATCTGTCACCTCATTTCCACGACATGGCACAGACAAACCCAGAGCTCTTCTTCAACAGCAAGGACCTTGCTCCTAGACCATACTCACATGCAGCAGGGTTAATATTGACTGTTGAGCTGCCAATGCTCTGGTTGGCCCAGGGGATCAGGATGTCACCCTGACTAAGGTCAGCTCCAATATTTTAGATAGCCAAAGAATCACTTGCCTTATAATGCAGCCTTGAGCTCCACCAATTTTCAAAGCAGCGTTGCCATTTCCATCTATTCCAGAGACCACTGACAGAACACTCACCATGAAGAACAAAACACCTGACCAAGCCTTTCTGAACATTGGTATGTTTGGGGGAGAAAATTGCTGATACAGCAGCTGTTCCTTATGCTACCTTAGAAAAAGGCATAGGCGTTAAAGTGAAGAGATAAACTCCCATTGCTTTCCTTTATTCTTGTATGGGATGTGGGCATTGTTGGTAAGGCTGGCATTTATTACCATCCCTAATTACCCTTGAATTGAGTGGTTTGTTCGGCCATTTCAGTGGCCAGTTTAGAGTCAGCCACATTGCTGTTGGTCAGGAGTCACAAGTAGATTGTGAGTGTAATGTTCCCATGGTGAAGAGTTGGTTGTAAATCTTACAGTAAATGATTGTGAAGATAATATGTGATTACTTTTCTAAGTAATCCAAACAGTTCACCTTTTGTGTGTACCTGTGAACATAGTTCTTTGTTAAATAGCGACGGGCTCTGGCACCGCTTCACTGAAATGCCTTCTTTACTGCTTTTTGTCCTCGGGTGAAATCCTGTGAATTGGAAATGTGAAATGGCAAGAGCCAAATACAACAATGTTTATTTAAACATTCCATTCAGCGCATTCTTGCTAGTTAATGCTGATTTTAAATAAGAAAAATACGCACTGAGTAGATAAATTGTGGACTGTATAAAATCGACCCCTCAGCTTTATGTCCCTTCTTTGCCTTTCATTGACAGTACAGGCAGGAGAATTTCAACCTCCTTTTTTTTAAATGTCTGAGACCTAGCTAAGAGTCCAAATAGTGTGGAG
>NC_063337.1:107785400-107788758 GCF_021869965.1 Rhincodon typus | reverse complement strand
ATCAAAGGAGCAGGAGAGTCAACATTTCGGGTTGGGAGAGGGTCCCGACCTGAAACGGTGACTCTCCTCTTCCTCTGATGCTGCCTGGCCTGCTGTGTTCCTCCAACTCCACACTGTGTTGGCTCTGACTCCAGCATCTGCAGTTCTTACTATCTCTAAGAGTCCAAATAATCAGTTATACCTCTAAATGGTATTTAGGTCCTGGTTTGTCCTAAAAGGAAGACCAATAGAAGAATACTCTGATCATTCAGGTAAGAGCACATGGAATCTAGTAACTTTAGATTGGTTCTTTATCCTAATTTTATATTTATTTCTCAAACCTTGCCTTGTCCCTGCATCTCACTGCCATCCCATCCCCATGCAATGTTTCTCACAAATTGCATAGAACACACTGGTAACAGTTTAAGGTTACAAGGGTTGGAAACATTGCTTGGACTCTGCTTGTTTAGCAGGAACTCATTGTTCCTTTTTGGTATCATGAAGAACTTAAGTTTAGCTTTAGCTTCATGAGCCTGAAGCATTCAAACTCAGACAGACTGAGTTTTGTGCTTTAGAATATGTTAGCATTTTTGTAAGGTACATTATTATTTCCTATCTCACTCAGTACAATACATTTTATTCACATAAACCTATTTTATATTTGCTTTAAACTTGCAAAGTGCTTTCTGGTGTGTCTTAAATTGGCAATAAAATTAGATGCATATATATGTGTTAGCATTGAATCCCAAAATGCGGTGGGTCTGTTGTCTCAAAAGAAAATTATAGTTTGGCAATGATTGATTGAGTGGAACATTAATGACATAAGGCCTTGTCATAATGACAAGACATATAGTAGGTCTGGAGGTGCTGACACCTTCAGTGGGCTTACCATAACTGTGTAACTCACTGCAATTCCAGGATCCCTGAACAATCAGAGAGGGCTGGCAGCATGATTCCAAACATCTTTCTGAAGAAGTCAACTGCAGGAGTAAGGCTCCTTCAGCCTGTAGACCATGCAGAAAGAACATCCTTAACCTCAAGAGGATATGACCAACCCAGTGACACAACACTGTGCCTTTCCCAACATTGACCTACACCTTCTCCTCAGATCAACTCACCTTGCAGCTCAGACCTTTCCTGTCAGACACCTGACATTTCTATCTGAACATTGACACTCACCCTCATGTTCAACTGGCTTCGTTCACTGCCACTCTGTTCTCATACTTTCTTTTATCCTCCATTCCCTGACAAGTCATCACTACCAGGTAACTTCCTGATTTGTCTCCTGGCAGGATAAAACAGCATTCAAACTTAGGAAGAGGCAAAGATATGGGATAGCTCTCAAGTGATAGGCACTTTGATGGCCACTGGAAATGTGTGTCCACCCGGTCCGATGGGAAAGAGATGGTGTTCTAGGAGGCTGTAGGTGTCAGCAATGACCTGTAGTGAAACTCTGAAATACTGATGCATATGTCAAATCTAGACATCTGATCTTTTGCTTGTAATTCCTGTTTCTAATAGTGTCTCATGACAATGCCTCCTTCTTGTGGAATGGAATATGGCTGAGAAAATGGAAGTCAGTTCTTCTGATGACATTCAGCATGCTTCAGCGGGATCTATTGGTGATGGTGTCACTGCTTCACTTGTGCTTCCTCTGAGGTGAAAGGTAGACCTACATAAGCTGCTGCTATGCTATTATGAAGACTTGCAGCAAAGAAGTGTGACTGATGGATTTGCAAACAAAGCAACTGAATTGATTCCCAAGGAGCTGGCAAGTATCTGTTAAGGACTGGAAGGCCTTGCTCTGAGAAGCACAGCTATGAGCAGTAGCCTCTCACCTCATCATTGTTGCAGCTTTTCCATTTCACTGATCAAAGACCTTTCGGTCTCTTTTTTTCACAGTGGAAGCACTCACCTCTGTGCAGTCAGTTTAGTTACAGTAGAGAATGGCTAATCAGCAGGAAATAGGCCCATTGGCTGTTAAAACCAGAATCCTTGCCTTTTCTTTGGGTGAGATGGGTACATACATAATGTTGCTAGGAAGGGAGTTTTGGCAGTGAAGGAACAGAAATATATTCCCAAGTCAGGATGGTGAGTGGTTTGGAGGGGAATTTATGTGTGGTGTTCCCATGTATCAGCTCCCGTTTACCTTCTAAATGGATGTGGTTGTGAGTTTGGAAGGTGTTGTCTGAAGAGCCTTGGTGAATTCCTGCAGTGCACTTTATAGATAGTACACACTGGTGCTATTGTCACCGGTAAGCTCATGAATATTTGAGGATGTGGAATCAATCAAGTAGGCTGCTTTGTCCTGTATAGTGTCAAGTATTTTTGAATAGCTTTGAAGTTGCAGTCATGTAGGCAAGTGGGGAGTATTCTATCACACTCCTGACTTATGCCTTGTAGATGATGTACAAGATTTGAGGAGTCAGGAGATGAGTAACTTGCTGCAGGATTCCAAGCTTCTGATCTAATCTTTGAGCCACAGTATCAGCAGTTAAAGTAAAAGTTAATTGCATCACCAAAAGCCAAATGAGATTTCTAATTGTTTACCAGTGTGGAATTTAATTATCAGATGATTTAAATTTCAAAATAGTTTGTAACTAAAGAATGCGTATCAAGAATTTCTTGGACACTGTTCACTTTGGCGAGCAATAACATATCAGCTGCAAAAGGGTGGAAATGACAGATAACTGTGTGAAGGGTTTCTTTAATCTTTCCAAAGGTATGGGTATCTAATGTAAACCGGACAAAAAACAGATTGAACAAATCAACGGTACAGAATTGGAGTTAAATAAATGGATGAAAATACTGAACATGAGTACTGCTGATAATAAGACAAATTTTGTCAAATGGAAAGATGTGCACAACAAAATAGCTGACAGCTGTTGTGATTATAATGAGGTCAGCCAAATGGACCCAATAGAATATTGATTGGGGCTGTTAACCTGGTCCAAACAGGGAGCCCTCACTCAGAGATAGTAGGAACTGCAGATGCTGGAGAATCGGAGACAACAAGGTGCAGATGAACAATGCAGGCCAAACAGCATCATAGGAGCAGAAAGGCTGACGTTTCGGGCCGAGACCCTTCATCAGAAATGGGACAGGGGAAGGGGGTTCTGAAATAAGTAGGCAGAGAGGGGGAGGCGGATAGAAGATGGATAGAGGACAGGATACGTGGAGAGGAAACAGACAGGTCAAAGAGGCGGGGATGGAGCCAGTAAAGGTGAGTGTAGGTGGGGAGTTAGGGAGGGGATAGATCAGTCCAGGGAGGACGGACAGGTCAAGGGGGCGGGATGAGGTTAGTAGGTAGGAGATGGGGGTGCGGCTTGAGATGGGAGGAGGGGATAGGTGGGAGGAAGAACAGGTTAGGGAGGCGGGG
>NC_063337.1:107784563-107785300 GCF_021869965.1 Rhincodon typus | reverse complement strand
GCGACTGGGAGGTGCAGTTGTTTATTGCGAACCGAGCGTAGGTGTTCTGCAAAGTGGCCCCTGAGCCTTCGCTTGGTTTCCCCGATGTAGAGGAGGCCACAACGGGTACAGCGGATGCAGTATACCTCATTGGCAGATGTGCAGGTGAACATCTGCTTGATGTGGAAAGTCTTCTTGGGGCCTGGGATGGGGGTGAGGGAGGAGGTATGGGGGCAGGTGTAGCACTTCCTGCGGTTGCAGGGAAATGTGCCGGGTGTGGTGGGGCTGGAGGGGAGTGTGGAGCGGACAAGGGAGTCACGGAGAGAGTGGTCCCTCCGGAAAGCAAATAAGGGTGGGGAGGGAAAGATGTCTTTGGTGGTGGGGTCGGATTGCAGATGGCGGAAGTGTCAGAGGATGATGCGTTGGATCCGGAGGTTGGTGGGGTGGTACGTGAGGACGAGTGGGATTCTTTTTTGGTTCTTATTGCGTGGACGGGGTGTGAGGGATGAGTTGCGGGAAATGTGGGAGACACGGTTGAGGGCGTTCTCGACCACTGAGGGGGGGAAGTTGCGGTCCTTGAAAAACGAGAACAACTGACATGTACGGGAGTGGAATGCCTCATCCTGGGAGCAGATGCAGCGGAGGCGAAGGAATTGGGAATAGGGGATGGCATTTTTGCAGGAAGGTGGGTGGGAGGAGGTGTATTCTAGGTAGCTGTGGGAGTCGGTGGGCTTGAAATGGATATCGGTTTCTAGGTG
>NC_063337.1:107751801-107779563 GCF_021869965.1 Rhincodon typus | reverse complement strand
TCAAGCCCACCGACTCCCACAGCTACCTAGAATACTCCTTCTCCCACCCACCTTCCTGCAAAAATGCTATCCCCTATTCCCAATTCCTTCGCCTCCACCGCATCTGCTCCCGGGATGAGGCATTACACTCCCGTACGTCTCAGTTGTCCTCGTTTTTCAAGGACCGCAACTTCCCCCCCTCAGTGGTCGAGAACGCCCTCAACCGTGTCTCCCACATTTTCCGCAACTCATCCCTCACACCCCGTCCACGCAATAAGAACCAAAAAAGAATCCCCCTCGTCCTCACGTACCACCACACCAACCTCCAGATCCAACGCATCATCCTCTGACACTTCCGCCATCTGCAATCCGACCCCACCACCAAAGACATCTTTCCTCCCCACCCTTATCTGCTTTCCGGAGGGACAACTCTCTCCGTGACTCCCTTGTCTGCTCCACACTCCCCTCCAGCCCCACCACACCTGGCACATTTCCCTGCAACCGCAGCAAGTGTTACACCTGCCCCCATACCTCCTCCCTCACCCCCATCCCAGGCCCCAAGAAGACTTTCCACATCAAGCAGATGTTCACCTGCACATCTGCCAATGTGGTATGCTGCATCCGCTGTACCCATTGTGGCCTCCTCTACATCGGGGAAACCGAGCGGAGGCTCAGGGACCGCTTTGCAGAACACCTACGCTCGGTTCGCAATAAACAACTGCACCTCCCAGTCGCAAACCATTTCAACTCCCCTTCCCATTCCTCAGACGACATGTCCATCCTGGGCCTCCTGCAGTGCCACAACGATGCCACCCGAAGGTTGCAGGAACAGCAACTCATATTCCGCTTGGGAACCCTGCAGCCCAATGGTATCAATGTGGACTTCACAAACTTCAAAATCTCCCCTCCCCCTACCGCATCCGAAAATCAGCCCAGCTCGTCCCCGCCTCCCTAACCTGTCCTTCCTCCCACCTATCCCCTCCTCCCACCTCAAGCCGCACCCCCATCTCCTACCTACTAACCTTGTCCCGCCCCCTTGACCTGTCCGTCCTCCCTGGACTGACCTATCTCCTCCCTACCTCCCCACCTACACTCACCTTTACTGGCTCCATCCCCGCCTCTTCGACCTGTCTGCTTCCTCTCCACCTATCTTCTCGTCTATCCATCTTCTCTCTCGCTATTTATTTCAGAATCCCCTTCCCCTCTCCCATTTCTGATGAAGGGTCTAGGCCCGAAACGTCAGCCTTTCTGCTCGTCTGATGCTGCTTGGCCTGCTGTGTTCATCCAGCTCTACACCTTGTTATCAGGGAGCCCTGGCTGACAGATATAAACAAGAGTGTCAGACATCCTGTTCACCAGCTTGCTCTGATGGAGTTGCATCAGTGTCAAGGATGTTCTACAGAAAGGATGTTATTAAACTTGAGAGGGTGCACAAAAAATTTACAAGATGTCACAGGGACTGAAGGGTTTGAGCTACAGGGAGAGGCTGAATAGGCTGGAGCTATTTTCCCTGGAGCGTCAGAGGCTGAGGGGTGGCCTTGCAGAAGTTTATAAAATCATGAGGGGCATGGATAGAGTGAATAGCCAGGGTCTTTTCCCTGGGTTGGAGTAGTCCAAAACGAGAGGGGCATAGGTTTAAAGTGAAAGGGGAGAGATTTAAAAAGGACCTAAGGAGCAAATTTTTCACACAGAGGGTGGTGCGTGTATGGAATGAGCTGCCAGAGGAAGTGGTGGAGGCTGGTACAATTACAGCATTTAAAAGGCATCCTAATGGTTATATGAATAGGAAAGGTTTGGAGGGATATGGGCCAAATACTGACAAATGGGACTAGATTAATTTAGGATATCTGGTTGAAATGGACGACTTAGTCCGAAGGGTCTGTTTCCGTGCTGTACAGCTCTGTGACTCAATGACTTTTGGTTATCTCACAGAGAAGTATAGGTGTTCCTGATTTACAAACATTTGTCTTAAAAGTGCTCATTCCTACAATTGTGATCCATACAGGGCTGTAGTAATACTAATGTTAACAATGTGACTTGCAAACATTTCCTCTAATGGCTATTTTATACTGACTCCTCCTGTGTTCTGACTTGAGTGGACAAAAGAACTGAACCTGTTTGTAACCTGGGGGTTGCCTGTATTGAAGTACAGTCATGGACGTGAACCTGCATATCACGAGTGTCTGTGTTAACAAAATCATTGATGCAAACCGTTTTCCAAAATGTACATAAATGTCAAGTTTATGATACAATAGTATAGCTGTGTCTGCAATGTATAAAAATACCATGGTACGACACAGAAGGAGTTTGTCAGCCTTTCATAATTATGGCAGAGATATCCACTGTGTCCCACTCCCCTGCTCTTTCTCCATCGTCCTACTAAAGAAAGACAATCTTCAAGTGTCTATCCAATTTTCACCTCAAAGTTACTATTGAATCTACTTCCACCACATTATCAAGCAGTATGTTCAGATCACCACCTTCTTTAGCAGTAAATTGTTTCCTAATGTGTCCTCTAGTTATTTTGCAAATTATCTAAAATCTGTGCCATTCTGCCATTGAAAACAGTTTTGCCCATTCATTTTATCAAATCCATTCATGATTTTGAACATTCATATCAAATGTCACCTTAGCCTTCTCTGTTCAAAGAAGAACAGTTACAGCTTCTCCGATCTCCCTACCTAATTAAAGGCCTTTGTGCTTAGTATCATCGTTGTAAAACTCTTCTGCACCATCTCCAAGGCTTTGCTGTCCAGAAATAAACATTTCACTTTTTTGTTATCTTTTCCCCCTTATTTCTTGTACAGGAAGTGGGGTTCGCTGTAAAGCCCAGCATTTAGTGCCAATTCCTCTGTGACCTTGAACTGATTGAAATGGCCTAGAGAGCCAGAGGGCAGTAAAGAGTCACCCACATTGCTGTGGGTCTGAAGTCACACGTAGGCCAGACCAGGTAAGGATGGCAGTTTCCTTCCTTAAAGGGCATTAGTGAACCAGAGGGGTTTTATAATAATCGACACAGAGCTGCCATTAGAGAATTTTTAATTTTAGAACTTTAAGATCAAAATCAAACTCATGTCCCCAGAACACTGGCCTGGGACTATGGTTTATTAATTCAACGACAATACCACTGCTGAAGCCAACCCAAACTTTTATAAGATTTACCATAACGTCTCTACTTCCTCAGGATGCTCGGAATATTCAGCATGTCCACAAGGACTATTACCAATTTTTATAGATGCACCATAGAAAGCATCCTGTCCGGATCACAGCTTTGTATAGCAACCAGTCTGCGCAAGACCACAAGAAATTACAGACACTTGTGATCATAGCCCCTCCCCACTGCCTCGGAAAAGCAGCCAACATAATCAAAGACCCCTCCTACCTGGTTATACTCTCTTCCATCAGGCAGAAGATACAAAAGTTTGAAAACACGTACCAACAGATTCAAGAACAGCTTCTTCACCGCATTATCAGAATTATGAATGGACCTGTCATATATTAGAATTGATCTTTCCCTGCATCTTCCCTGTAGGTGTAACCCTATATTCTGCATTTTGTTCTGTTACCCTGATATATTTATCTAAGGTATGATTTTTCTGGTTAGTACGCAAAACAATACTTTTCACTGTATCTCAGTACATGTGACAAGAATAAATCAAATCAAATTAACTTTCTTTTTTCTTTGCTCTATTCCTCTGTTAATAAAGCCAAGGGACCCCATCTGGTTCTTTTATAAAGAATTCTCAACTTGCAGTTCAAAGATTCGTTTCACAATAAAACTGCGCTTTTTTATTTATATAATTTCTCTTTGTTCTTCCGGTTAAAATGCGTCAATCAATATTTCATCTGCTCCCATGTGGCTGCCTATTTTACCAGTCTATGTTCTCTTAAAGTCTTGTGCCATTTTCCACATTGCTTAAAATTATGTTTGTGTTGTCTGAAAATTTGAAATTATGTCCTGTCTAACCGAACCTTGGTCGTAATGAATCTTTATACACACCAAATTAGTTCATGTTCTTTTGGATAGGTCATCTCAGGTTTGGAATAATGTTTCTTCCTGCTTTCAAAATTCTGATAATATATTTTGTTATGAATTAATTAAAAACTGTATTCTACAAATTTCCAATTTAAAAAAAAATGAATCTCACAAGCAAGAAATATGCATCTCTGCTGAAAAAATATAATTTGAATGTAGTATTTATTTTGCCTAATGAATATGTTCAAAATTAACATAAACACTAATAAGGTTGTGGTTTGCAAATATGTAGAAATGAAAACTACAAATAACATGAAACCAAAGTAAATCTTCAGTAGATTAAAGACTACAAAACAAAATAGTCAGAAAGTTAATGGTAAATTGAATTTGTAAAGCACCTTTACATTCCTCAGGTTTAGATCACAACTCAGACTGCAGCATTAAAGTAAACATTTTCCCCAGCTTTTGTCTGTAAAGATCTTAATGGAAATGATTTGAAACAGTTTCAATTCTGTTCCTGTCGCTTTTTTTTTAAAAAAATCTGTTTACAAATGTTATCACACATCTATGGAGCAGGTGGGACTTGAGCCCAAGTCTCCCAGAGTGAAAAAGCTCACAGAGACCAATAAAAAACCTGTTTGAAACATGATCAGGACGTACTGGTGCATACCGGTTTTGGATTTTGATTCAGTTTCAGACTGAAGATAAGCACAGACTGGTATTCCGTTGTACTGTAGTTTACGTGACCTTTCAGTGTGGACTCCGATTACTCTGCACTAAAGCCGATACTGTTTCTTAGCATCATTGTGTGAGCCACTGTGTAAAATCCATTTGAGCATTACGTTCATTGTCCGATGTCTTTACTTTTTTATATATATAGTTCCTGCACACCCTGACTCACTGCCGTCAGTCCCTGTCTCCACCGCTCTCACCCTCACAGCCCCCGAACACTTCACTCCCCACCCTCGCAATTCATCCCAATTGCATTCACAGTCTGTCCCCCAGAGCACACCCCTCCCCCACCAGATTCCCCCCCACCCTCACCGCTTCCTCAGCCCCCAGTCCCCATTCTCATTTCCCACCCTTCATTTCCCCACCCTCACAAGTCCTAATGCTTTATCTCTGCTTTTACCGCTCCTGTTCAACCCCAACCTGTATTCTCATCTGCTTAATGAGAAGCGCTAAGCTCTTTATGCAAATACATCAGAGCTTCATGTTCATTGTGGTGTGTTTTTCATGGTATTACAGCATGAAGAGCAGAGCAGTCAGATACGAGCATGGAAGAGGAACACCAAAAGGAAAACACCTTACTTGCTGCTCGCGCATCTTTTTAGGAAAGAATGGTCTTTGTAGAAATTCAGTCTTTCCTGTGGCGTGGTGGACTGGGGAAAATATTGAGAAAGATCATATCAACTTTTATTTGCCTCAATTGCAGCATGTTAAACTGGGTGGGGAATTTAAGTAACTGTTCAGCAAGGCTCCTGGAGAGAGATGAACAGAGATATTAAGAAAGAGAGAAAAACATACATACAAACAGATTAATAGTGAATTAACTTGCAGAGTTTATCTACTGTGTGTGTGTGCGGACTTTTGAAATTAATGCGGACAGAGCAGGATGCTCGGATTAGCAGCTGCTGAAATTATTGATTCCAATTTAAAATGTTACAATGGGAGCCAAGAAAATTAGACACAAATTGACCTGGTTTACTGAGGCACAATATAAGGCTGGATTTCTGCAGAGATTCTGTGTTTTCCCTTACCTACCTCAATACCTGAAGGTATTGGTAAATTTGAGGTATAATGTTGCAGAAATGCAAAGACAGAGCTATACAAATGGCACATGGTCAATTGCGTCGCAATTCAAGCCCATACTCAAGTAACATCAAATTTCAGTTTGTTGTTAAAAGAACAAGCGTGGCCGGGCGGGGAGAACCCGGGGTGACCAGAGAAAGCTACAGCGACCAAGACTCACTTGGCAGATGCAACAGAAGCTTGCTTAGCTTTGTGAGTGTGGGGTGATGTGAATGAACTGGCCCTCCAGGGACAGGGCTTGCATTTGAGTGGCAGGAGAAGCAAACGGGGATCAGTCACCCAGATCAAAGGGAAGTCCTCATGTAGTAGGTGAAGGCCTTGAGCTCTGAAATACGATTTCTTATTTCAGGTTAGAGCACAGCATCTAGGTAAGAAAAGAATAAAGAACAAAAACAGAAGTTGCTGGAAAAGCTCAGCAGGTCTGGCAGCATGCGTGATAGGAAAAACAGAGTTAAAATTTCGGGTCTGGTGACCCTTCCTCAGGGTTCTGTTAACTCTGTTAACATCACAGATGCTGCCAGACCTGCTGGGCTTTTCCAGCAACTTCTGTTTTTGTTCCTGATTTACAGCATCTGCAGTTCTTTCAGGCTTTTTTTAAGAGAATAAAGAACTTCTGTTTTTACGTTTTTATATGTGGAGAGCGGGTATGTGCAGGACGATGGAGATCCAGCTAGCGCAGGGAGAGAGGACCCCAACATCTGCAGTAGCGGCAAGAGCAGGCAGCCTGGAGTGGGGGGAAGTGAGTGGATGTAGCCCCGAGGTCTCCCAGTGTCTGTGGTGGCTTAGATTGCGGGAAGAAGGAGCCAGCACGGGGACAGGGAGTCCATTGTGGTAAAGGAACCCAACTGAGAGGAAATCGAGCCCTTAGGAAGGACTGTAATGTTGATTTTTTAACATTTTTCAACTTTGTACCAAGGTACGTTTGTACCTGAGATGGTGCCAGGAATGGTGACTTTGCAATCTTTTACTGTACTCCTGTATGCCTGTACTTGACAATAAAATCTAATTCTAATTCTAATTTTGTTTCAAGATTACTACCACTCTGCCAGAGGAACACCTTCTCATTGTTCATGAATTAAGAGGACAATTAACACTACCCTCCGCTAATTTGTTGCTAATTAACAGTATACTGTCAATCAAAGGACAACAAAAAGAGGTCAGAAGTCAGACAACACCAAGTTATAGACCAAGGGGTTTATTTGAAAACACAAGATTTCCAAGCACTGCTCCTTCTTTAAGTGCAGTGAACAAAAAAAAACAGGCTTGTGTTTGCAATTTCAGAGGTGCTGCAGAGAACATCATCTTTCCATTGGTCTAAGCACTGACATGTTTGATGCTGACACTGGGTGTTAACAGTATTGTCATGCTCCAATCTCTGGCATGGACCTCCTTCCCCTTGATGATCATTAAAACAGCAAAGAATAGAAATTGCTTTCTGCCATATCTGTACATCTTGGTCACCTGCCTCAAGAGGGATGGATTTGCATTGGAAGCAGTTCAGAGAAGGCTAATTCCTGGGATGAGGGCTTGTCTTGTAAAGAAAGGTTCAGCAGGTTGAGCTTTTACTATTTATTGCAGTTTGAAAGAAAGAGAGAGGAACATCCTGAAAGGTATAAGATTCTGAGGGGGCTTGACAGGGTAAATACTGAAAGGAAGTTTCTTCTCCAGAATGAATTTAGAATAAAGGTAGGCGGTGGGTAGTGTTGTAGAACAGAGAGACCTAGGGGTTCAGGTATATAATTCTTCATTGCTCAGACATTTGAGCCCAGGAGTTGGGATGTAATGTTACAGTTGTACATGACGTTGGTGAGGCCTCTTCTGGAGTGCTGTGTACAATTCTGGTCTCCCTGTTATAGGAAGAATATTAATAAACAGGACAGAGCTCAGAAAAGATTCTGAGGAAGGGTCACTCAAGCTGAACCATTAATTCTGATTTCTCTCCACAGATGCTGCCAGACCTGCTGAGCTTTCCAGCGATTTCTGTTTTTGTTTCTGAAATGATTTACCAGGATGTTGCTGAGAATGGAGAGTTTGAGTTATAAAGATAGGCTAGATTAGGCTGGGACTTCTTTCACTGGAGCGTAGGAAATTGAGGGTTGACCATTTAGAGGTTTATAAAATCATGAGTGGCATAGATAAGCTGAATAGCAAGGGCCTTTTTCCTCGGGTGAGGGATTTCAAAATGAGGAGGCACTTTTAAGGTGAAAGGATAAAGATTTAAAAAATGGACATGAAGGGCACTTTATTACATAGAGAGTTGCTTGTATGTGGAATGAATTGCCAGAGGAAATGGTGGGTACAGGTACAGGTACAACATTTAAAAGACATTTGGATAAGTACCTGAATAGTAAGGGTTCGGAGGAATATGGGCCAAACTGGGACTGCTTTGATTTGGGAACATGGTCGATATGGACTAGCTGGCCTGAAGAGGCTGTTTCCATGCTATATGACTCTATGACATCCTGACTATATAAGGAGATATGAATACATTTCTTGCTTCAGAGGGTTACTGTTTGGAATTCTCTGCCCCCAACGGAGACTAGGCCACTGAATATATTCAAAGCTGAGTTAGCCTGATTTTTTTTTGAGAGGGAAGCAAGAATCATGGGGGCAGGCAGGTTAATGGAATCGATGTGAAGATCAGATTAACCCATGATCTTGTTGCATGATCCAGCAGAACTTGAGGGGTCGAATGGCTGATGCTGGCTCTCACTTCTTATGTTCTTATGTAAAACCATCACATATTTCATAATTTGCAGTATCTGTTAAACAAATTATATTCCGGAGGTCTGATTTATTTCTTTGAAATCTTTCGTCAGTTCTCAATAGGTTATAAAAATGAACTGCACAATTGGCTTTCCACTCATCTGAGCTAAGTAGTAAAGTTCAAAGTAATTTAGTCTCACATTGGAGTATCCAATTAGAGTGAAACTTGAAAAGATTCAGTGCTCCAGTGTGTTGCCTATCTGTACATATAACTGAAGACTGATGTCTTTAAAATCTCATCGTCATAGGTGAAATTAGATGAAATGTTACACCATCACAAAGATGAATCTAAGCATTGAATTTTGGGTTTCTTTGACACTTGGAACATTAATTCTTTTTTATTAAAGTATCATTATAAGAC
Organism: Rhincodon typus; assembly: GCF_021869965.1. Lineage (NCBI taxonomy): Eukaryota > Metazoa > Chordata > Chondrichthyes > Orectolobiformes > Rhincodontidae > Rhincodon > Rhincodon typus. The sequence goes on along the minus strand of NC_063337.1, from coordinate 107,770,669 downwards.
ATCACTCAATGTTCTGCAGATGCAGTTGTGCGTTATGAGTCCAATTGCATAATGCTTCATTCTTGCTTCATTATTACTTCATTTTGTTTGATTATGTTTAGAGCCAATCTTTTTCTGCATCTGAACCAAAAGAATTGTCTGGATTCTGCCTGTGGCTTATGTGGACTCACTAATCGCTAACTGATAAGTATAGTGTAAGTATGATTTACTCAAAATGCTAAGTTAGTGAAAACTGTGCAAAAGATGTGTCTTACCAATTCATGACAATTTTATTTTTGGGATTAGCATTTTTAGTGTACTGTAATGATGTAATTAATATTTAACAGTTTAGTAGTTTCATGTTTTAATGATATGCATCCCTAAATGTATAACTGCCCGGCTTCTAATCTATTTCAAATACAGCTCTTTGCTGGCTGCTACAAGATATATTACCAGCTCTAATAGTGATACCACTTACAATTTTTGTTGTTTATCCCACTGAACAGCAAGTCGCCCGGTCCTCCTGGAAGATGCCTAGAATGTGAACTATGGGAGTGTGAACTTTGCAGAGTGATGCTTCAGCCTGTGCCCCTACACTCTGTGATGCTACATGCTAAACATTGACTGCCATTGCACTGTGACTTTAAGCATCTTTTAATTTCATTCATGAAGTACTTTCTCTAAAACAAAGCCATGCAGATTGTTCAGTGTGAGTGTGTTTGTTGACTTTTGTAGAGATGTCACAAGCAGATTCTGGCAATAAGCGATAGGCAAAGACTAGACACCATACACATGCAAACTGGTGACCTTTATTAACCATTAAACCAGGCACAGAAACCTGGCAGAGTAAGACTTCATTGGCACTTTCTTCCTTTAAATCCAAATGTGATCTAATATCATCTGATATTTGAGAAACAAAAGGCAAACTATGAGATAACAAGGTGTAGAGCTGGATGAACACAGCAGGCCAAGCAGCATCAGAGGAGCAGGAAGGCTGACGTTTCAGGTCTGGACCCTTCTTCAGAAAAAAAAACAACAAAAAAGGCAAGCTATGAAGGTGTTATCAAGATCTATGACAAAAGCTTTATTCAGATAATGAGCTTTAAAGAATGTTTTAAGAGGGATTTGGGGAAGTTTGAAGAAAATTCCACGTATGAGTTCTATCAATGACAGAGTGTCAGAAAAATGATGAAGTGAGGGGGATTGAGGGAATCAGAAACCCTGACAGATTGGGACGTGAGGAGTGTAGAAATTTAAATAAAAATGAGAATTTTCAATCTGAAAGTTTGGGGAACCAAGAATGACTGTAGGTTAGGGAGATGGCTGACAAGTAAACAAGGCTCAGTACATGCTAGAAGTTTGCATTAACATTTTTAGATGAAGTGAAATTTCGAAATGAGGATGGGACCATAGCCTGGAATGTATTGCAACAAGCAAATAGCTGCTTCTCAGCAGCTGGTGGATTGAAGTAGGTATGAAGACATACTAAGCATCGTGTCTTTGTGATGGAAAGGGGAAGGTTTCAGAAGTTTAGCTAATAATTCAACAGAGTGCCAGGATTATGAACAGTCCGATTCTGCCTGAACTAGATACTTTTGTCCTGGATCATTGTCTTGAAATGCTTCTGTTCGTCCAACTTTAGGGTGACTGGGCTGCACCTTTTATGTTTGTTCCTATTCCCTTTGAACAGTGGTGTAACATTTCTAACTCTCCGGTCCTCTGGCAACATTCCCATATTCAAAAATGATTAAAAGTTTGTGGCTTGAAGCTTAGGCTATCTTCATCCTTGTTTCCTGCAGTAATGTATAATGTGTTCTGTCCGAATTCGGCGGGGGAGGTGATGGCCTAGTGGTATTATCGCTGGGCTGTTAATCCAGAGACCCAGATAATGTTCTGGGGACCTGGATTTGAATCTCACCATGGCAGATGGTGGAATTTGAATTCAATAAATATCTGGAATTAAGAGTCTAATGATGACCATGAATCCATTGTCGATTGCCAGAGGAAAAACCCACCTGGTTCACTAATGTCCTTTAGGGAAGGAAACTACCATCCTTACCTGGCCTGGCCTATGTGTGACTCCAGACCCACAGCAATGTGGTTGACTCTTAACTGCCCTCTGGGCAATTAGGGATGGGCAATAAATGATGCCTGCATCCCGTGAATGAATAAAGAAAAAAAAAATTGTCTACTTGAAGAGCTGCCAACATGAGTACCCCATCTTTGTATATATTATATAAAATCCAATAGAACTGCAGATGCTGTAAATCAGGAACAAAAACAAAGTTGCTGGAAGAGCTCAGCAGGTCTGGCAGCATCTGTTGCTTTAGCATTATTCTTTAATTTCTGTGGAATAGATGTAAAATACTTATTTATTTGTTTAGTGACACTCTCTATATCAATTAAAATAAGGCTCCTTCCACATTCTGGATTGGTTCCACCCTTTTCTTCGATCGCTGTTTTAATATTTATATCTTTATAAAAATATATTGGGTTCCCCTTTATACTTGCTGCTTATTTTTTCTCATGCACTCTTTTAGCTTTTTTTAAATTCCCGGATTCAGTTTCCTGAACTTTTTCTTTTCATCTTAATTCTCATTGAATTATCATGTTCTCTTTCTCTGTTTAATCTCCATTTGATGCTCCTTGAGAGATTGCAGATGAGATTTAGCAGAATGTTTCCAGGAATGAGGGGCGTTAGCTGTAAGGTTGGATTGGATTGGAGGAACTGGTGTTGTTCTCCCAGGAGGAGAGAAGGTAAGGGACAGAAGGTTTTGACAGGTTTAGATAAGGTGGACAAATGAACACTGCCCCATTAGCTCACAATAGAAGAACTAAGGAGCACATTTTTAAGATTCTGGGTGAAGATTCAGGGAGCATGTGAGGAAGAGGTGAGTGACGATGATTTGGAACTGGCTGCCTATTAGGGTAGTGGAAGCAGAGATAGTAATGATTTTTGAAGGAATTTCCTTGGAAACTTGAAAGTAATTATCTGGAAGATTTATGGACATAGAATGGGACTGATGAGAATGATCTACAGAGAATGACCATTGATTGGTGGGCTGAATGGCCTTCTTTTAAGGCTGTAATAACAACATCATTCTATCAATCATCATTATCCAGAGAACTCTAGCTTTAGAAGGGGGTGGAATTAATAACAAGGGTAAGGATTTGAGGGCCAGATGACCAAGGGAGATAGTCATAGTCTTACTAATCTTTAATTGGAGAAAGTTCTGGCTCATTTAAGCCTGCTCCTAGACATGAAGCCTAATAACACTGATACAGGAGAGTCACAGACAAGCATGAAGGGTTTGAGCTTAACATGAGCAGCATGCATGTGGAGGTCTTGTCATATTTATCAATGGTGCTGTGCAGAGACAGAATCATGATTGGAGAGATTGAGGATGTTATAATGATGTGAAAATGGAAGTGATGAGTGCAAGATGTTTTTAAATTTGTTTTTCTGTCATTTATTATTGTTAAAAGAAAAATGAAAATACCAGAAATCTGAAATAAAGTGGAAAATATCAGAACTACATGTTCCATCTATAAAGAGAGAAGATAAATCTTGGTATTTTTGATATGCACCCTTTGCTCCAACTTGCTTCATAGGTTAGCACCAAGAACACAAGGAGACTCACTACTCTGTAAATATTTAAAACTTACATTTTCATTTAAAGGAACAGGTGGTAAAGTGTAATCCCACCAATCCCAAAAGCACAAGTTTACGCACAGCGCTCACAGCAGAAAGAATTCCTTTCTCGTTCACATCTATAACCATTAAACAAGACACCAACCAAACCTACATGACATCAGGTGAAAATCCACAATCAAAATAAACTATGTTAAAATGTACATAAAGCACATACTTTACATCACAACACATTGAGATTTATTCTTCACCAAGAGACATGGAGCTGCGTTTACAGTTCTTTGCTGGCAGGTTTGCAGCCAGTGAAGGTAATGGTGTAAAATTCCTTGGATGATCTTCCCACCACCTTCCAGCTTACCACAACCTGTCCACGATTTTATGATGGGATGGTTGTGTCCAACAAGCCTACCCTTGTCCCAGTTGAGGCCCACAAGTGGCCAATGAATGCCCACTTAAATGGCCTTTCCATCCTGTTCTCACTTTAAGGTAGGTGAGAAGAATTAACAACAGAGAGGCGTCAGGCTGCTCAGGTTTCAGGCTGGAAGTGGAGTATGGATGCCTACATCAAAGGATCCTTACAATGTTGAATAGATCTTCCTCACAAAATCTGCCACAATGTGTGTTCCCTCTTCTTCTGGCCTCTTCACCAATGACCTCATGCCCTCTGTCTCCTCACCTCCCAAACCTCACTCCCTGTCCCTATCGTAAGAGTTGGGCTCAGACTCTGGGGACTGCTTGCAGTGCTGGCCTTGGCCATTACATCTTCTGGCATCTTAGTGACCAGAAACCCACCAGCTAATCAGATTGGCCAGCAGCTCTCTGAGGCAAGACTTCCCCCTGAATATGTTGTGGAACTCCTGTTACCAGGCAACCACCACATTTTGCAGAGGCTTCAAGGCAGCCAGCTTCAGTTGCAAAACATTCCCCACTAACTCTTAAGGTGGTGGTACTGAAAACCCTGCTATCTGAAAAATCATGATCATATTTTCTGAAAAGAAATTGAGTAAAATTTTCATTGAAGTCTTTAGGGGTGACTGCAATAAGGTGTTAAGCTAAATTGTCAATTTAGCCCATGTTTAACACAAGACACCAGGCTGCAAAACAAAGCTTGCACCAGAAGAATGAGTGGCTTATTAATTTAAAAAAGGACATGGAAATTTGGTGGCTACAAGTTCCTAATAATGGCAACAGTTTGGGATAAACACAACATTGATGATTTCAAGGACAACTAAAATGAGCATCTGTGGCCTTAGCTGTTGGAGTATGAAGAGGACCTCTGGGACAAATTGGAATATTTAATTGGACACTAGTTTTCTGGAAATTGTCTGAGGATTTCACCCAAAAAATGTAAGAGCTGTGTGGCACAAACCGATTGAGAAACCTAATAGGAGCCAACAGAGGAAAGGGAATGCTCGGCTATTGGTATTATGCTGGAGGTCCAATTCCATCTGGACGTGATACAAGAGGCCAGGCTGGCATTGCCAGAGAAAGAAACAAGAGATTGAGATGGTAATTCTCTCCACCCCGCCACCTCCATCCTCAATTATCCGAGGATTCTCCTCTAACAGCACTTCGAGTATCATATCTACAATCCTGTGTGTCTTTGTCCTCTGTCGCTGAGGCACTCTGTAATGTGCTGCTGAGCACTCCACACATTCAATTCTAATAGATAGGAGGAAATTACACATACTAATCGACAAAGATTCTATCTAAGCATTCAATTTTGAAGGAATGGTTATTAACAAGTGACTGCAGGTGACATATTTGATTTAAAAGAAAATTAACTCATGGTATAAAATTTATGACATTGAACTAATCCATTAAAAGAATCTCTCCCCTCCATTAAATAAAAATTCAATATTTCATTTGTCATTGACAGAGTATTACCATCTTTCTAGTAGTCGGTCGCAAGTTTTGTTGATGGGAAACTTCTCAAAATTATCTTTTTTTCAGTGAGCAATATTTTAAAAATCAGTATACTAAAATTGCTCTCATCTTTCACAGAGGACAAGAATATGCAAAAGCCATGTGATGTTGGAAAAGACCTAGTCTGTGTATAATAGTCCTTTTAGATATCTCAGTGTAATTTCCAAGATTTCCTGTTCAATGTGTTGGACAGTCACATTCTGGCTATCATATGACAGATTCTCCAATATCCATTCTTTACAAATGACATATGTTCCTGAAATGTCTGGTGACTGTGGTTTTGGGGGTTGGCGTGCTGGAGAATGGATGGCGGCAGGCAAAGGGGAACTTATGGGATTAAGAGTTAAAGACATTCAGTTAAAGGGCTTATGTGAAAATAAGGCTGAATATGGAAAATATAAAAGAAATAAGGAGGGAAAGAGTGAGAAAAGCCTTCAGCTACAAGAAATCTTTAATAGAATGAGCAAAAGAGTAGTTAAGAAGGGATGGGACTGATAAGGTGCACAGAGGGAGAGGAAATGATCAAGGTATGAAATGAACATCTGACTTTACCAAGAATAATACTGCCAAAGACATAACAAAAGAGAAGGCACTCAAAATACTTGATGGGCTAAAAAATGTTAATGAGCCAGAATTTTTGGTGGAGGAGGTGGGAAAGTCAAATCAGGAAAACCTCACACCTGGCAGAACCATCTCCTTTTAAAGGACCTCTGCTCATTACATTAATACAACAGCAAGGCGAAAGCAGGGTGCAGTGAGGTCTGTCATCCCTGGGGATAGGCTGGAAGACTCTAAAAGTGGTTTTCAACTGGTGTGCCATGAAAAGGTTAGAAGTGTGACACAAAATTTTCATTCTGAGCTTCCAATCTTCTCTGGAGCTGAGGTGCCGACTATTGAAGGTAGTATCTGCTGACATTCATCACCACAGACCCAAAGAGAAGAGAAACCCATTTGGTTATGCAGCCTGTGTGCCCTGAAAGGGTGGGAAACACTGGGCTAGAACATATTTTCATTTAACTGTGATGATATGGAGGTACAGATTTGGACTGGGATACACAAAGTCAGAAGTCACATGACACTAGGTTATAGTCCAACAGGTTTATTTGAAATCACAAGCTTTTGGAGCACTGCTCTTTCATCGGTGAAGTGGAGAGAAGCATACCGGCACAGAATTTATAGGTGAGTGGGTGGGCGAAGCTTGCAACAGCAAGAATTTTGGGATATATGTGAAGAAATTATTGGAGCCAGCAGGGCAGCTGGTGAAAGTAGGTAGCTGACACGCTGAGATCATGAGATAGGCACTTTCATGTTCCCCATCACTCCCATGGGCCTAGGGCTCACCATTTCCACTGATCTACAAAATAACAGATCCTCAGAAATCAGGTCTATCCTTGAAATATTTAACATTTTGAGCTGCATCATCAAAACCTTCATGTTTATTTTCACACCCTGTAAAAGGTGAATACAAGGTGGAGACTGTTTGAGCTTTAACCAATGCTGGTGATGCTGATTCCTTTATGAGGGCCCTGTCTGCAGCGACGTTGGAGATATGGAATTTCCCCGACTAGGAACTACTGGCTTTCTGTGGAATCTTCCATTCTTTTAGATTTAGCGATGTGACTCTGGAACTTCTTCAGAGCTGGAAGGAGTTGGAAAAATATGTTTTTTTAATGATATACCCAAGGGGAAGGAGGAGAAAATGGAACAGATTATGAGGATGGCCGGATCAAAAGAGAAAGGCAGTGATTGTGACGGTAAAGGAGGATAGAGACGTAAAATAGGTGTCAATGTTAGCTGTGAAAAGGAGAAAAAGAATCAAATCTGCTGAGAGCAATGTAAAGGAGACCTGACCAGGGAGAGTTGGGGGTGCAAGAACCATGGGATACACAGGTTATACTCTGAAGTTGAGAACTCAATATTAGTCCAAATGCCTGAAAAGAGACTGAACTGAAATTGAGGTGCTATTCCTCTAACTTGGATTGACGTTCATTGAGGCCAAGGATGGAAATGTTTGCATGGTAGCAAAGTGGTCTGTTGAAATGGGAAGTAAATGAAAGGCTGGAGTCATTCCTATGGACAGTGCAGAGATGTGCTACAAAGTGTTCACCCAGACAGCATTTGGTTTTGCCAGTGTAAAGAAGACCACATTTTGAGATACTGCAGACTAGATTGAATGAGAGAAATATGCATAAAATAATTCTTCACCCAAACCCAGGTGTGTTTGGGGTCTTGGATGGTGAGGAGAGAGCAGGTGAAAGGATAAGTGTTACACCTTCTGTGATTGCATGGAAAGGTGCCCTGGAGGAGTGAGGGTGTGTTAGGAATGACAGAATAGTGCGTCAGGGTGTCACAGAAATATCCCTAAATAAGTTTCTACTTGAAGGCACACATTGAATCCCAAGTGAATGGAACTTATAAATGCTGCATGTTCAATATTAGTGCCCAAGGTGAAACTGAGTTTATTGATCAACATTGCATCCAAGAGGTGTTCTTGAAACAATATGCAGATAGTCCAACTAAAGGAAGGGCCATATTGGACCTTGTATTGGCTAATGAGCCTGGCCAGGTGACTGACCTTTCAGTGTGAGAGCATTTTGGAAACAGTGTTCACAGCTCCTTAAGTTTTAAGATACCTATGAATAAGGATACGTCAGGACTTGCATGAAGGTACTAGTTTGGGGGAGGGCAAATTACATTAGTACTAGGCAGGAGCTGGGGAGTGTTAATAGGGAGAAGTTACTAACAGGCAAGTCCACATTTGACATGTAGGAGCTGTTTAAAGATCTGCTGGGGACTGACATGTTCCAGTAAGGAGGAAAGACAAAGATGGCAAGGTCAGGGACCATTGGATAACAAGGGATGTTGTGAATTTAGTAAAAAAAGAGGAAAGAAACATATGTAAGGTTTAGGAAGCTAAAATGGAACAGAACCCATGAGGAATATAAGGAAAGCAGGAAAGTACTCAAGTAGGGAATTAGGAGAGCAAGAAGGGGTTATGAAATGACCTTGGCAGGTAGGGTTAAAGAGAATCCCAACGCATTTTATAGATATACGAAAAACAAATGGATAACGAAGGGGAAGGTAGGACCACATAAAGATAAAGGAGGGAACTTGTGCTTGGGGGCTGAGAATGTGGGTAAGATCCTAAATGAGTATTTTGCATCGGTATTCACCAGGAAAAGGATATGGAGGATCGTGAGATTTGTGTGGAGCATGCTAATATGCTAGGGCATTTTGAGATCAAGAAAGAAGTGGTGTTGGATCTTTTGAGGAGCATTAAGGTAGGTAGGTCCCCGGAGCCCCATGGTATCTACCACAGGTTACTGAGAGAGGCAAGAGAGGAGATTACTGGGGCCTTGACCAAGATCTTTGCATCCTCGCTAGCCATTGGAGAGGTCCGGGAGGACTGGTGAGTAGCGAATGCTGTTCTCCTTTCAAGAAAGGACAAAGGGATAATCCGGGAAACTATAGACCAGTGAGTCTCACTTTGGTGGTTGGGAAGTTATTGGAGATAATTCTTAGGGATAGGATTTGCACACATTTGGAAAAGCATGGCCTAACTAGGGATAGTCAGCATGGCTTTCTGCAGGGCAGGTCATGTCTTACTAACTTGAGTGAATGTTTTGAGGAGGTGATGAAGGTAATTGATGAGGGTGGAGCAGTGGATGTTGTTTCCATGGATTTTAGTAAGGCTTTCACCAAGGTCCCTCCTGGGAGGTTCGTCCAGAAGATTAAGATGCATGGGATCCATGGTGATTTTGCCATAAGAATTCAGAATTGGCTTGTCCATTGGAGACAGAGTGGTGGAATGGTGCTTTTTCAGGCTGGAGGTCCGTGACTAGTGGTGTTCCACCGGGATCCGTACTGGGACCTTTGCTGTCTGTGATATATATAAATGACTTGGATGAAAATGTGGATGGGTGGGTCAGTAAGTTTGCAGACGATACAAAGATTGGTCAAGTTGTGGATAGTGTAGAAGGTTGTCAAAGAATACAGCAAGATATAGATCAGTTGCAGATATGGGCGGAGAAATGGCAAGTGGCGTTTAATCCAGGTAAGTGTGAGATGCTGCAGTGTGTTAATAACAGGGAAGGCCGATAAAGAGTGCTTGGAAATCTTGGACAAAGTCCTTAAATGTTTCTCCCAGGTAAGCGGACGCCTTTGAAGGGAAGAATGTGTGTTCCAGGCACCTTAGGTGATCTACTGGTGTTACAGACTCAACAAAACTGCGTTACACCCATTGGAAGATAAAGTGAGGATGATAAAAGGAGGCCCAGCTCCCACATCTGTACTGGACGTCGGCTTTTCCCTTGGGTTAGTGAATTATTACTCAAAATTCATACACACATGTTGGCATGTTTACACCTGCGATTGGAAAAGGGTGAGAGTTGGAAATGGTTGCGTAGCCAAGAAGCAGCCTTTAGGGAAGTGTAAAAGCAGCTAACATCATTTTAGGTGTTGGCACATTATGATCTCAGAGCCTCACACAGGGCATGTCCTGAGCAGAGGGACCCTAGGCCAGCCCAGAGCAGAATGCCACAACAAAGCCAAGCCTCAGCCAAATGGCTAAAAGTGGCACTGACATGCAATGCCTCCCATAATGGTATTGGGGGTAGTGCTGGCTCACCAGAGGCCCAACTGAGGAACATCTGATAGGGTACGCTTCCGGGCCAAATGCAAATATGCTCAGATAGAGAAGGAAGGTTTAGCAGTCGTTTTTGGCGTGAGGAAGTTCCACCAGTATCTTTACAGGCAGGAATTTGTCATAGTAACAGATCACAGACCCGACGCTAGGGCTACTGAAGGAAGACAAGGTGATGCTGCCCATAGCTTCCGGTAGAATTCAGCGCTGGGCCCTTATTTTCAGTGTACAAGTGCAAATTAGAACACCATCCAGGAAACCAAGTGGCTAATATGAGTGCCCGGAGTCACCTTCCACTGGCAGATACTCCGTTGTGCCTCCCCTGGAAGAGCCCTCCCCATTCTATGGGGAGCAAAGGTGATTGTTCCAAGTAAAGGTCACCGCCAGATACTGACCAAACTCCACCAGGTGAATCTGAAGGTTTCCAAGGTGAAGATGCTGGCAAGAAGCTATGTCTGGTGGCCAGGGTTGGATACTAACATAGCTGTGTTGGTGGGGCAGTGACCAGAGTGCCAACAAGGACAAAAATTGCCATCAGCAGTGCCCCCACATGTGTGGGAATGGCTGGGCAAACCCTGGACTCAGTTGCATGTTGGCTATGCCAGCCTTTTCATGGGCTCAGTGTTCCTGGTCATTGTGGATGCCCATTCAGAGTAGTCGGACGTGCATAAAATTCATTTGGCAAACTCAGAGATGACAATTGGGACCATCAAAGGGGCCAGAGCGACTTTACGTGTGACCAGGAAGCAATTCCGAGATTTTACAAGGTCCTCTCAGTGCTATTTGCCTTGCAGGTAAAAGTAAAGGCAGAAATCAGGAAGCTGGAGAGTGTTGTTTGCGATAAATGGACTCCCAAATGTGTTAGTCACAAACAGTGGGACATTATTTACCAACAGAGAATTCAAATATTTCCTAAAGTGCAATGGCATTTGACCATAATAAGACCATAAGACATAGGAGCAGAAATTAGGCCATTCAGCCCTTCGAGCCTGCTGCACCATTCAATCATGGCTGATAAGTTCCTCAAACCCATTCTCCTGCTTTCTCCCTGTAACCCTTTATCCCCTTGATAATCAAGAACCTATCTATCTCAGTCTTAACTGTACTCAGTGACCTGGACTCCACAGCCTTCTGTGGCAGTAAATTCCATAGATTCACCACTCTCTGGCTGAAGAAGTTTCTCCCTATCTCCGTTCTAAAAGGTCTTCCCTTTACTCCAAGGCTGTGTCCTCGGGTCCTAGACTCTCCTACCAATGGAAGCATCTTTCCAACATCCACTTTAGCCAGGCCATTCAGTATTCTGAAAGTTTCAATTAGATCCCCCCTCATCCTTCTAAACTCCAATGAGTGTAGTCCCAGAGTCCTCAAACGTTCCTCATATGTTAAGCTTTCCATTTCTGGGACCATTCTCGCCAACCTCCTCTGAATCCGCTCCAGGGCCAGTACATCCTTCCTGAGATATGGGGTCCAAAACTGTACACAATACTCCAAATGTGGCCTGACCAAAGCCTTATAAAGCCTCAGGAGTACATCCCTGCTTTTATATTCAAGTCCTCTCAAAATAAGTGCCAACATTGCCTTTGCCTTCCTGACTACCGACTCAACCTGCAAGTTTACCTTGAGAGAATCCTGGACTAGAACTCCCAAGTCTCTTTGCACTTCAAACTTCTGAATTTTCTCCCCATTTGGAAAATAGTCCATGCTTTTATTCTTCTTAACAAAGTGCATGACCTCACACTTTCCCATGTTGTACTCCATCTGCCACTTCTGTGCCCACTCTCCTAACTTGTCCAAATCCTTCTGCAGCCTCCCCGCATCCTCAATATTACCTGTCCCTCCACCTATCTTTGTATCTTCTGCAAACTTAGCCAGAATGCCCACTATTCCTTCATCTACATCATTAATGTACAAAGGGAAAAGTTGTTATCCCAACACTGACCCTTGTGGAACACCACTGCCATCCTGAGAAAGACCCCTTTATCCTCACTCTCTGCTTTCTGCCAGACAGCCAATCTTCTATCCATGCTAGCACCTTGCCTCTAACACCATGAGCCCTTGTCTTACTCAGCAGCTCCTGTGTGGCACCTTATCAAAGGCCGTCTTGAAGACCAGGTAGGTAACATCCATCGGCTCTCTTGGGTCTACCCTGCTCATTACTTCCTCAAAGAATTCTAGCAAATTTGTCAGGCATGACCTCCCCTTGATGAAACCATGCTGGCTATGCCCTACTTTACCATACTCTTCCAAATATTCAGAAATCTCATCCTTTACAATGGACTCCAAAATCTTACCCATGACCGAGGTTAGGCTTATCGGCCTGTAATTTTCCGTCTTTTGCCTTGCTCCCTTTGTAAACAGGGGTGTCACGATAGTGATTTTCCAGTCCTTTGGGACCCTCCCTACCTCTAACGATTTCTGAAAGATCACCACTAATGTTTCCGCTATCTCTTCAGCTATCTCCTTTAGAACTCTGGAGTGTAATCCATCTGGTCCAGGTGGTTTATCCACCTTCAGGCTAATCAGTTTTATTAGCACCTTTTCCTTGGGATGGCCAACATACTCAGCTCTGCCCCCTGACTCTGTTGAATTTTTGGGATATTATTCATGTCTTCCACCGTGAAGACTGACGCGAAGTAATTATTCAGTTCCTCAGCCATTTCCTTGTTCCCCACTACTACCTCTCCACCGTCATTTTCCAGTGGTCCAATGTCCACTTTTGCCTCACTTTTGCCCTTTATATACCTAAAGAAACTCTTACGGTCTTCATTTATATTACTGGCTAGCTTACCCTCATATTTAATCTTCTCCCTCCTTATTTCTTTTTTTGTTGCCCTCTGTTGGTCTTTGTAAGCTTCCCAATCCTCTGGTTTCCCACTGCTCTTCGCCACATTATATACTTTCTCTTTTGCTTTTATGCTATCCCTGACTTCCTTAGTCAGCCATGGTTGCCTCATCCTCCCTGTACCATGCTTCTTTTCCTAGGGATGAATTTTTGCTGTGTCTCCTGAATTACTCCCAGAAACTCCTGCCATTGCTGTTCCACTGTCTTTCCTGCTAGGCTCCTCTTCCAGTCAATTCTGCCCAGCTCCTCCCTCATACGTCTTTAGTCACCTTTATTCAGCTGTAATACCGTTACTTCTGATTCTATCTTCTCCCTCTCAAATTGCAGAGTAAATTCTATCATCTTATGATCACTGCCTCCTAAGGGTTCCTTTACCTTAAGCTCCCTTATCAAGTCTGCCTCATTGCACAACATTAAATCCAGTATTGCCTGTTCCCTTGTGGGTTCCACCACGAGCTGCTCCAAAAAGCCATCTTGTAGACATTCCACTAACTCTTTTTCTTGCAATCCACTACCAACATGATTTTCCCAGTCCACCTGCATATTGAAATCCCCCATGATCATTGTGACTTTGCCTTTCTTACACACCTTTTCTATCTCCTGGTGTATCTTGCGGCCCAGCTCCTGACTACTGTGTGGAGGCCTGTACACAACCCCAACTATGGTTTTTTTACTTTTGCGCTTCCTCAAGTCTACCCACACAGATTCTACACCATCTGAGCCTACTTCGTTTCTTCCTATTGATTTAATTTCATTTCTTACTAATAAGGCAACCCCACCCCCTCAGCCCACCTGCCTATCTTTTCGATAGGATGTATATCCTTGGCTATTCAGTTCCCAATCCTGATCCCCTTGCAGCCACCACGTCATACCTGAAAGTTGCGATCAGCGCCACAAGCTCATTTACCTTATTCCTTATATTGCGTGCATTCAGATATAACACCTTCAGTCCTGTATTAACTCTCCGTCTTCTTATTTTCATTTGTTTTCCCAATGTTTGATTGCTAGCCTTTTCCAAACACTCTGTCCTATTTGTGCCTGTGCTGGAGACTTTAACTCGCCTCCCGAGTTCTCCTTCCCTGTCATTTCTTTCATATTTTTCCACTTAGTTGCATCCATCACTACAGATGTTAACCTGCTGCTTTGTTTCCCACAGGGCAAGTTTCACCATGCCTGTCCACTCCACTTTCTATTTTAAAGTCCTGTTGACCAGCCTATTTACCCTTTTCAGTAGAACATTGGTCCTAGCTCGATTCAGGCTCAATTTGGCACATAAGGACAGCTCCATACCATCCATCATCCAATGGTCTGGTAGAAAGACCATCGTTGAAGGGAGGCTTAAAGAAGCAGCCTACAGCTTCACTCAATACCAAACTGTCCCAGTTCCTGTTCGATTATAAGACCACCCCACACACAACAACAGGGAATTGCTCCAGCAGAGTTGCTGATGGGGGGAATACTCCGCACCAGGTTAACCCTGATATTCCCGGACCTGGGGGGAGAGAGCTGAAACAGCAGAAACACTAATGCTGGCCACATGCCTCCTCTAAGCGAGACAGACAAATAAATTCAGGGCATGACGTTTTGTGCAGGAACCATGGGAATGGCCCTGTATGGGTACAAGGTGAGGTTAATGTGAGGTCAGATCCCATGACTTACAAACCTCGGGTAGGTGATACAGTCCTGAACAAAAACATGGATCACCTGAAAGCTGTTACCTACAGATGGGGCAGGAGCAAAACATACCTGGACCCTCTGAACAGTAAGAAGGCCTGTCAGAAACTGTAGGTTCTCCCTTTCAGTCTAGTGTTGTGGAAAGCTCAGAGTTTGAGATGGATGCAGCCTTGATACCATTACCAGAAGAAGAGGAGGAGACTCTCTCAAGACATTGCGGACATAAGAGATGGACCACAATCTGGTACACACAGCCCGTGTTACAGTCTGAGTCAGAGGAACTGGACCTGGGGCAAAAACATCGCAGAAAAAAACTGCAAGAGAAAGACCGGGCCTGCATCCCCAGGCTTTGGGGTGGGGGCTGTAGTAATTGGGACCAGCTGGGACCAGTTGTTGACTACGAGATCCTTGATCGGGGTTGTTAACCTGGGCCAATCAGGAAGGCTCTGGCCGACCAATATAACCAGGGGAGGGGGCTGACTCTGAGTTGGCTGGTCACAGCCAGTGTACTGTGCACAAGTAAAAAAAAAAAGTAACTTGGTGACAGGATACCAGCCTCTGTGCAATTATTTCAGTTCCCAAAGGTACACTATCATTTTTAAAAATCATCCAAAATATATCACTAAGCATAATGAATGACAGAACTGCCACATTACTCTCTGGAACTCTCAATATGGACAGTGTGTCTTTCTTTGTACTCCATTATGGGCATGACCTGGGAACAATAACCTTCGATTTGTTGATGCATTCTATTGAGGTAATGGCAGAAGGACTTCTGTGCCCAATGTTGATTGACATAACATGAAGGATAGCCCAGGGTGAGGACATCATTTTTACTTACCAAATCTGAGCCAGGAGAAGTTGGGCCTTACTCATTGCACACCATTTACATAGAACATGGAACAGTACAGCACAGGAATGGGCCCTTTGGCCTACATTGTTGGGCTGAACATGATACCAAATTAAACTAATCCCTCCTGCCTGTCCTTGGTCCATATCCCTACATCTGATTGGCAAGAACATCCCCAACATAGATAATGTATTAAGCACATGACATAGACGTCGTCTTATCCAAACAGGCTGAATGCTCTCGTGGTAGGATTAAACCCAGCATGTACCAATGTAGTAGCAATCATAACATAATTTCATATATGGTATATTACACATGGTAGAACGTGGGAGTGAATACTCTGTACTCTATATACTATCAATGCGACATATGTCAATATATTGTAAACAAAGAAATGCAATGTTTTTAAAATATAAAAAACAATTAGAATCCATGTTTTGGATACATTTTGGCTACTTTTCAGAACTAGTTTTGAGACCACTAACTATGAGCTCCTGTAATATTTTTGTCACAATATATTTCACCAGGTGATATTTTGCATTAAAAGTAAAATTCCATTTTTGATACAAAAAACTGTTGATTACATATAGGCAAGAATAAACAAGTCTTAATTACAGTGGAGAATTTTTGGACTTAAATATCAAGTAAATAAACAGGATGTGAAGTAGTTACATCAGCATTTCAAGGGAAGAATAAATGCTTGCATCTACAATACTTGTCCACTAAATTGTTCTGTGAAATGAATTGTTAGACTAAGTCTGGATTATAATGATGTGTGAATTGTTTCACATTAGTACATGTTTCTTTTAAATAAATGTTACCAGGAAGTAATATTATTTGTTATAGACCAGACCAAACCCCCTCAAAATATATTAAGAAGCTAGTCTAGATCCTAAGTTTTTCTCATTTTAAATGTAAGTGTAGACCGTTGCATTCCAGATGCATTTCGATTTGTCAAACTACTCAACTTTAAGCAAAACGCTCTTTCATTTTACTACAGTTAAAATACAGACAAAATAAAAACAAAAGAAAAGAATTGGCTTAACTGGAATTCCATCAAAATGCTTAACAAAATAATAGATACATTAATTACCACTAATTAGTTGTCCCAACGTAGCAACATCCCATAATCTCACCCTTAGCAAAGGAAAAGTCAGTAAAACAGATTGTCTCACATAATTCTTACAGCAGGAAGAGACCCCCAGATTTTAGCTGTAACGGAGAGAGGAATAAGTGCTTCCACATTGAGCTTCAAGACCCCGGCGACTGCAGAAAGCTAAAACTAAAAATCCTGGTTCTTTGGGAGCTTGACTCCAACCATCAGGCTGCTTCCATTGTTCCAATTTTGTTTTAAGAAAAGCCGAAGGCCTCACACGCTGTATACTTTATTGCCTTTGGAGCAGACCACTTGGGACCTCTGTCTCAACCTTTCTTCATAAAAAATCCAGGACAAAATGCAACTCTTAAAGCCAGAGTATCGTCACATATTATCTTGTTTACAGGTTCTATAACATGAAATAATTAGTGTTAGTACAAAGACAGTTGCAGGGACTTTAAATTTAAATTTAATGAATCAGATTGACAGAGGTAATCTGGATGATTAATTTATAGGACATTTTCACAATGGATCCCTGGAAAATTTCAGAACCAACTAGAGATAAAGTTATTTTAGATTTTTTTTTCCTGCAATAAAACAATTTAATTAGAAATTTCACAGTAAAAGTTGCTCTGGAAGTAGAGTGAGATTATTATATAATTCCATATTAAAATTAAAAGAAATATATTCTAATTCGAAATTAGAATCTGAAATATAAACAACTATGTTTGTTATGAAGGGAGAGCTGTATACAGATCAGTAAGTACGGTAGTAATGAAACATTGGAAAACATTTAAAGAAACAATTCAAAATATCAAACAAAAACATATTCCAAAAGAAAAAGACAGTGATCTTTACATATTTTGGAAGCTTCTTATCTCATTGTTTTTTGCTTGTGTTTATTCATTCACAGGATGAGGGCATCTCTGACTAGGCCAGTACTTATTGCCCATCCCTAATTGCCCAGAGGTCAGTTAAGAGACAACCACATTGCTGTGGGTCTGCAGTCACATGTAGGCCAGACCAGGTAAGGGTGGCAGTTTCTGTCCCTAAAGCACATTAGTGAACCAGATGGGTTTTTGCAACAATTGGCAATGGATTCATGATCATCATTCGACTCCTAATTCCAGATTTTCATTAAATTCAAATTCCATCATCCGACATGGCAGAAACCCAGTCCCCAGAACATTACCTTGGTCTCTGGATTAACAGCCCAGCAAGAGTAGCACTAGGTCATCACCTCCCTTTCACCTCTGTTTGTACAAAGGTATATAAAGGAGGCAACAGAAGAAATGGTTAGACATGGAAACAATTTCATCACCTTCACTTCAGATGAGGTCATCAGACAGACAGCCAGAGGGTTTGTGATCATTTTGCTAGCTTTTCTGAATGTGAAAGTTATTGTAGATTACCTGCATGATGCCATTAAGGCTCCAGCTGGTTAGCCAGGGCCAATTTTCAACTGTAAAGGATTCCACTCCTTCAATGTTCAACTTCCATTTGAGCTGTGACAAAAGATTATTCAGATCTATACATATCGTCCAAGGAGTAGTCACAAGACATACCTGTCTGTACTCCCAGGTGCTACAGCGATTTCATGTATGATAGCAATTGGGAAAATGGGTTATTGGTGACCAGGGCTAACCATTTGAAAGGTAGTCTCAATGTGAAACCTATAGTCAGGTGTAGAACTGCTGTATAATGAGAGCCCCATGCATCCAGCAGGTGATTATTGATTTTCTCAAAATTTGATTCCAATGCCCCGGCCATGCTGGCAGTATACAACAAAGTCCCTTTAGCTTGGATATCACTGCTCAGTATTCTACATAGCCTGGGGCTCCAGAGAGAAGAAGCACAAACTAAGGAAGATGTATTGGATCAGGCCATATCACATGACAAGGAGTCAGAGGAACATTGCAAGAGCAAGCAAATGAAGCCAGGCAACTGAGACTGGTTTCCAGAGAGTCCTTGGAGACTTTGGTTCTGTGATGTTTTCGCTGAAAATTGAAAGGCTTGTGTCAAAACTGTCATTGTTTTGCAGACCTCCACAATGTCAATGCAGGCTATCACCACCAGCAAGCATGAAATCTGAGGCAGAGACTGAGTAAGGTCATTAGGGAAATATGACCAACAAGTCCCTGATTAATCAGAGATAGTAAGAACTGCGGATGCTGGAGTCTGAGATAATGCAGTGTGGAGCTGGAGGT
>NC_063337.1:107692696-107726801 GCF_021869965.1 Rhincodon typus | reverse complement strand
AATGAAGGGTCTAGGCCCGAAACGTCAGCCTTCCTGCTCCTATGATGCTGCTTGGCCTGCTGTATTCATCCAGCTCTACACCTTGTTATCTCAGATTCTCCAGCATCTGCAGTTCCTACTATCTGTGGTTTTTGTTGAGTTTTGTCCTAAGCAGCTCTGTGATACAGGATTCTGTGCACAATGGTCTGTTCTCCAGGATGCACATTGAGACAAACATCAACTGCGCCTGGAGGACCACCATCTCATTAAAAGACTCTCTGTGGTCTGCTCAAAACTTCTTGCTCTTCCAGGGTAAAGAGTTGACGTCCACCAAGACACATTCCAAGGTCCAGGACTATGTGCTGAGGGATGCACTAATGCTTGCTGCCAGGGTGCAGACCACTGTCTGAGGTCTTTCAGCCAAAGTATAACGAGGATCTGTTCAGTTGTCAGATCTTTTCGATTCCCCAAAATGAATGTAAATCATTACCGGCATAAGTAGGAAATGCCTCTGCCCTTTTTTACAACTGTACAGAAGCTCTGAGAATTGTCAATATTCCAATATATTGTTTGCTTTTCTTCTCTCTGCTGAAACTGTATAAATATAATTTCAAATCCTCTATGTCCTTATAGATAATTTTATGAATAGAGTATATTTTTGAAATGAAAAGTTTTCTGCTCTGCATGAGCCTTCTCTTACCTTACAAGCTACAGGCAAAACAGAGTTGTCAAATCTCATTGACAATTGAAAACCTCCACTAATTGATTGATATTGACTCTCAATAAGCTTCCTGCAGTTTCCTGCATAATCACAACACTGAAGCCTCCTCCAGAAAAGCATGAGGACATAAGGAACACCAAAAGGCAACTGCACAACTTCTTTATTTTCCCTCAAACTGGTGCCAAATACACTTCTGATTTCCTGGGAATTGAACAATATAGGCTGAGAAATAGTTTCAAATAGATTGACTAATATATAATGAATTTAAGTACCCATCAAATAAAACATACATTTAAGCAAAATTAGTTCATTTTTGCTGGTAGCTGAAATAGAGTGTAACCATGAGAATTTACTGGGTAAGGAAATGAATCTTAAGTTTTAATCTCTTTTATACAATCTAGAATTGCTTATATGCAATTAAGACTGAACCTATATTTACTGTTTCAAATTTAACTTTTTTCCAGGCTTAGGCATGTCTAAACAAACTATCTGTTGGAAGGCAGTTGGGATTAGTTACTTAACTAAGTGTCTAACGCCATTCTGTGAAACCAGAAAGCTAAGGACCCTCTTGTGGTGCAAAAGTAGTGTCCCTATCCCTGAATTGAAAGACCTGGGTTCAAATTGGTACCTGCTCCAGAAGTGTGTATTAACATCTCTGAACAAGTAGATTTGGAAAATAGGTTAGCAATCACTCACTAATGAGTATGATTATTGACCAGGAAATTCCATGTCATTGCTCTCTGGGTTTGTGTATGGCAGATGAGCCACATCACTGAATATAATGGAAACAGAAGTTTGTGGAGTAGGATAGCTCAGTGAGGAGGGGAGGGGATTGCTTCGTTCTTTTTCTAACCTTGTCAGCCTCCAGATGAATGTGAGCTGAAACGCTGTAGGATAAAGGATAGGGGGGAGATCACAATCCCCTCCTCCCCCAGCCCAGCTCGTAAGCTGTGTTTAGATCAAAATAAAAAATAACACACAGGAAAACAGGTAAATGATTGGGTGATGAGTATTTTGCAATATTTACATTATCTTTTAAAACACGGGACATGATTGGTAAGGTTTTGTTAGTCTTAGTAGAATAACTCTTATTGTGAGTGGTAGGGTTTGTTAAGTATAATTTAATTAATACTAATTAGTTAATTGTGAAACGTTAAAGATGATATGGTAGGTAATAGGTTGTGAATGAAGGGTGCAAGAACTCCTGGTCATCTGTGTGATCTAGGATAAAAGTGCATGTGGAGAATGGTGCACACTGCATTCAGGAATAAATAGATAAACTGATTGCGTAAATAGAAATAAATATGATCTGATGGCCCATGAGGAACATAGGAACAGGGGTAGGCCATTCAGTCCATTGAACCTGTTCTACCATACATAGACATGGCTCCAAGATGACATAGATTAGGACATGAATATTGAAGGGCACAGAATATATAAGAAGGACAGAAGCCAGGAATATAGAGCAGTGACCCTATTAAATTAACAAAGGCATTAGCAAAATACAGGGGGATGACCTGAATTTGCAAAACCCACAGGATGTAGGAGTGATTTGATTTGTGAGGAGACATGATAAAGGCAGAAAGTCACTAAGGGAGTGGTATACCACATCTCCCCCTACCCCCATCAGTAACCAAATAGAAAGGATGGAGTGTAAATGAAGAATTAGTTGAAGACTGTCAGAAAGGTACATCAATAATTATATGTGATTTTAATCTACAATTTAAGCAATCAGATAGGCAAAGGTAGCCTAGATGAGTGGTTCAAAGAATGCTTTTGTTTCTATGAGTTCTGTAGTTGATCAGACAGCAAGCTTTATTATACCTGGTACACTGCAATAAGATCAGATTAATTAATGGTCTCATTCGGGTTGATAGAGGGAGCTGTGGGTCCTCATTTAGCATTATAAAATAAAGTGAGTGTAAATATGATAACATGAAAGTAAATCAAAAGTGAACTGACAAATGAAGTTAAGTGATATGCCAATAGTAATGCAATGCCAGACATTTTAAGGTGTATTTTAGAACTGACAAAATAGATACATTCCAACAAGAAAGAAACATTTCAAGGGGACAACATACTATCTGTGTTTAAAGTTTTACAAAATATTGAATCAGACTTAAGCATATAATTGTGTGAGGATGAGCAACAGGTCAAAGATTGGCCAAATGTAAAAATAACAAAGATTAACTAAAGGATCAACAAGGAGAAAAAAAACAGACTACAAGAAACAGTCAGCTAGAAATAGAAAAACAGATAGTACAAGTTCCTGTGTTATGCCCAGATACATCATCGACTCTGCATGTCTGGCTGAAGATGGGTGCAAACGCTTCAACTTATCTTTCGTACTGATGTACTGGACTCCCATTTCTTTCTGGATAAGGATATTTGTGGAACCTCCATTGCCATTCATGTGTGGATGTGGCTGGTCTTCAGAGATTAAATCTGATCCAATGACTGTGGGATCACTTAGCCTTCACTATTATATGTTGCTTTCACTCTTTGCCATGCATGTAATCACATGTTGCAGCTTCACTAAGTTGATACCTCATGTTTAGATATGTTTGGTGTGGATCCTGGCTCTCCTTTACTCTCCTTTGAGCCAGTGTAGATCTCCTGACTCAACAGTAATGGAGTAGGGAATGTGCTGTGCCATGGGCTTGCAGACTGTACCTGGATAAAATTCTGATTCTGCAGCTGGCCCACAACACCTCGTGGATGCTTGATTTTGAGCTGCCAGATCTGTTAGAAATCTACTTCAATTAGCACAGGCATTCACACTAAAAAACACTATGAAATGAGGACCTTGTCTCCACGATGACATACAGTTGTCACTCCTATCACCCTCCCCGGGCAGACACATCTGTGCTTTGTCACTTGGTGTCGATAACTTTTTTTCTCCATTGTTGGTTTTCTCAACAACTGCTGCAAATCTGCTGTAATGTGGGAAGTCATATTTCAATATCCCACTGGCAAAACTCTGATCTGATTGGAGGCTGCTGCACTAAGAATTATGGATGTGTAAATTACAACCCTTCACGCATTCCACCCTCCTACAAAAATGTTCAGGAGAGGGGCTTCTAGATTCAAATCTATGGTGCCATTTTCACTTACGTTAAAATTCAGGTCGTGGTCTCTACTTCTGTAGAATCTAATGCAGAATATTAGAATAACTCTTGGAGGAATCTGCAAATGCCCCAGACATGATTAAACCTTCTGTCAGGATGGAGGCTGAGTGGATCAGAATTTGTGGTCAAGGAGCAGAATTATGGTAAATTCATAGAATCCCCACAGTGTGGAAACAGGCCCTTCAGCCCAACAAGCCCACACCGACGCTCAGAGCATCCCATCCAGACCCATCCCCCTATAACCCTACAACTCACCTAATCTACACATCCCTGAACACTATGGGCAATTTAACATGGCCAATCCACCTAGCCTGCACATCTTTGGACTGTGGAGCACCCAGAGGAAACCCACGCAGACACGTGGAGTATGTGCAAACTCCACACTGTCGCCCAAGGCTGAAATTGAACCCGGGTCTCTGGAGCTGTGAGGCAGCAGTGCTAACTACTGAGCCACCGTGCCGCCCCATTCAATGCACATGTACAATTGTTAAAAAGACAAATGAAAAACCATGTTCTGTTGGGTTTATACCTGCAGCCAGAACTACACTACACAGCTGCAATTATTCTTGCCTTGCTGTCAGGAGTTGATAAGTGATTGTATTTTATTCCAGTTTACTTATTTGGACCACTTTCCTACTGAGTATAAACATATGGATAAACATATGGATGATAATGGAATTGGATAAACATATGAATGACAATGGAATTGGATAAACATATGGATGATAATGGAATAGTGTAGGTTAGATGGGCTTCAGATTGGTTTCACAGGTCGGCGCAACATCGAGGGCCGAAGGGCCTGTACTGCGCTGTAATGTTCTATGTTCTATGTTCTATGAGTATACTCAAACAGCTCAATCAGTCCGTTTCAGACTAACACAAACAGAAAATGCTGATGATATTTACTCGGCCAGGCAGAATCGGTGACAGCAGAGACAGTATTAACTACAAACTGAAACAGCAACACTTACTCTTCAACCAACTGACTCTCAAATTCCACTCTTCTGTTTCTCTCTCACACCTGCTGCTTAACTGCCTTCATATTCCAGGATTTTCTGTTTTTATCTCAGATTTCCCATTTCTGCAGTACTTTATCTTTGTGTGCCATATTAACCAATGCCTATTGAGTGTGATTGTCACACATGTTTAAAAGAGCAAGTTTCCAAAGATCGATTCTTCTAGGCTTTGACCGAGTAAAGTTCCAGCTTGTGACCATTTTCTCTTTCATGTTTCTTTAAACAGCCTTTTCCCCCAGTGTCAGACTTTACACAGAGTGGAAGATATTCACCTTCCTGGTCTAACTGGAAAAGTCAACAACAGAAATGACTGGAGAAACTCTGGCAGCATCTGTGGAGAGAGAGAAAGTACTGTCTAACATTTTGGGTCCATTGACTTTTCATTACAAGTACAAGAGTGTTGTTTAGAGGACAAGGTGAAGTTTAACACATCTCTGTAACTATTTACAGACCACACATTACAGTGGCTTAGCAATTTAGAAACATCCAACTTATGAACACTTGTACTTACAAACACAATCTCATACAGGGTGTGATTTTAAAGACCTGGCATACAGACATTTTCTGCACTTAAGGATGATTCCCTTATATTGTCCTGCATTTTATTCTGACTTGTGAACAAAATGATTAGCATACGGACTCCAGAATGGAACCTGTCCACAACTCGGGGACTGCCTGTTTTATAGAGTCAGCTAGAAAAACAGAAACCCAAGTTTGTTTCCTGCCAACTTATAATTTACTTGCTGAATAAGTCTCCATTATTTCATGACAGTGGGTGCTTCCTACTCTACGCAATCAATTATTAGCCCTTTTAGACCCTTTTAGACTCATATAAAGCATCTCCAAATCCCAAGTTTTCTGAAGAAGGGTCCTGACCCAAAATGTCAGCTTTCTTGCCCCTCTGATGCTGCCTGGCCTGCTGTGTTCATCCAGCTCCACACTGTGTTATCTTTGACTCCACCACCAACAGTTCTTACTATCTCCAAACCCCAAGTTCTGCCTTCCCCCAACCACGCCTCGCCACCCATTATTATTGTTAGGCATTTGTTTAAATATTTACATTTACCACTGCCCTATTTCTTTGACAAATTCAAACAATCTGGAGGTTTTACTATTCTCCTTAAAAATAATTTCTTCAGACTTGGATGAATGGTACCAAAGCAGAAATTGCTGGAGAAAGTCAGCAGATCTGGCAGTACCTGTGGAGAGGGAAACAGAGTTAATGTTTTGGGTCCAGTGACCCTTCTTCAGAATTAGTAGTAACTAAGCAAAGGTGGAGTAGATGCTGAAGACAGATGAGGGCAGGTAATAGAGTGTATTGATAGGTGGACACAGAGCTTAGAGGGACAGAAGATAATTAGGCAAATGAACAGATGAACAATGGTGAGCCAGGGAAGGAGAAAAGCTGATAATGGGGACCATACATTCGTGAGAATGGGTTGTCTGTGCTGAAAGCAGTCCATGTGATGACAGGGCCTAGGAATAACGGGTAGGAATATGACATGGAAGGAAACGTTCGGGTCCTAATGTTATTGAACTTGAATTTGAATCCTGAAGACTGCAGGATCCCCAAGTGGAAAATGAGACGCTGATCTTCCAGCTTGGGCTTCTGTATGAACACTGAAATACTTAGTGAATGGATATTTGTAAAATTGTTGCATTCTAAAAGCTGTGGAAGAGTTTGTTTTTCAATATTAGAGTTGGTTTCCCGAGCTGTCATAGGTAACAGGTTTGCTATCCTGGGATCAACACAATCTGAGGCTTTTCTGGAATGTATCTACTTCTAACATGGTAAACTTTGAAGGATTGTAAAACTGCAGAAAACACTTGCTGCATAATAAAGTACTTCTTAGAAAAAAAATTACACTGACGATTTCCTCCCACATCCTTTTTGCTTTCAGCGGCGGGAGTGGTGAGGACGCGAGCCAGGAAGTGAACTAATATATTCAGGCATTGGTTAGTCAAGGCTAATATAGCAGCTGTTGAAAGGCAGTTCAAGAATGATATGTCTACAGAGTCAGTTTGGGTTGAGGTCAGGAACAAAAAAGGAGCAGTCACTTTGTTGGGGTTTTTTTACAGACCCCCTAATAGTTGCAGAGAAGTGGAGGAGCGGATTGGGAAGCAGATACTGGAAAGGTGCAGAAGTCACAGGGTTGTAGTCAAGGGTGACTTCAACGTTCCAAATATTGATTGGAAACTTTTAAGTTGTAATAGTTTAGATGGAGCAGATTTTGTCCAGTGCTTTCAGAAAGGATTCCTGACACAGTATGTAGATAGACCAACACGAGGAGAGGCCACTTTGGATTTGGTGCTTGGCAATGAACCGGGCCAAGTGTTAGACCTGTTGGTAGAAGAGCATTTTGGCAGTAGCGATCATAACTCTGTTACTTTTACAATAGTCATGGAAAAGGATAGGTACATACAGCAGGGTAATGTTTATAATTGGGGGAAGGGTAATTATAATTCTGTTAGGCAAGAACTGGGGAACACAAAATGGAACAGATGCTGTCAGGGAAGAGCACGATAGAAATGTGGAGATTGTTTAAGGAATGCATACTGCGTGTGCTCAATATGTCTGTCCCTAGCAGGCAGGGAAGATGCAGTCGAGTGAAGGAGCCTTGGTTCTCGAGAGAGGTCGAACGACTGGTTAAGAGGAAGAAGGATCCTTATGTAAGGTTTAGGAAACAAGGATTAGAAAAGGCTCTAGAGGGATACAAGTTATCCTGGAAGGAGCTGAAGAAAGGGTTTAGGAGAGCTATAAGTGGGCATGAGAAAACCTTGGAAGATAGGATCAAGGAAAACTCCAACGCTTTTTACATGTACGTGAGGAATAAGAGAATGACCAGAGAAAGGGTAGGACCGATCAAGGATTGCAAAGGGAATTTCTGCATGGAGCCTAAAGAGATAGGAAAGGTCCTTAATGAATACTTCTCTTCGGTATTCATAACTAAAAGGGACTTAATTGTAGGGGAGGACAGTGTGAAACAGGCTGGTAGACTAGAGGAGGTGTATGTTAGTAAGGAAGATGTACTAGGAGTTTTAAGGAATTTGAAGATAGATAAATCCCCCACGCCTGATGGGATTTATCCAAGGATTCTATGGGAAGGCAGGGAAGAGATCGCAGGGCCTTTGGCGATGATCTTTTCGTCCTCACTTTCCACGAGTATAGTGCCGGAAGATTGGAGAGTGGCAAACGTCATTCTCTTGTTCAAAAAAGGGAATAGGGATACCCCGGAAATTACGGGCCAGTTAATCTTACTTCAGTGGTGGGCAAATTATTGGAAAAGGTTCTGAGAGATAGGATTTACGATCACTTAGAAAGGCACAGTTTGATTCGTGATAGTCAGCATGGATTTGTGAGGGGTAGATCATGCCTCACAAACCTTATTGAATTCTTTGAAGAGGTGACCAAACACATGGATGAAGGTAGAGCAGTGGATGTGGTATACATAGATTTAAGTAAGGTGTTTGATAAGGTTCCCCATGGTAGGCTCAAGCAGAAGGTAAGGAGGCATGGGATAGGGGGAAATGAGGCAGATTGGATTCAGAATTGGCTGACCCTTAGAAGACAAAGGGTGGAGGTGGAAGGAAAATATTCAACATGGTGCTCAGTTACGAGTGGTGTACCACAAGGATCTGTTCTGGGTCCTCTTCTATAAGTGATTTTTGTAAATGATTTGGATGTGGAGTGGAAGGGTGGATTAGTAAGTTCGCAGACGATACAAAGGTGGGTCGAGTTGTGGATAGTGTGGAGGGCTGTTCTAGGTTACAAAGGGACATTGATAGGATGCAGAGCTGGGCTGAGAAGTGGCAGATGGAGCTTAAACCAGAAAAGTGTGAGGTGATGCATTTCGGAAGGACAAACTTGAAAGCAGAATACAGGGTGAACGGAAAGATTCTTGGCAAAGCGGAGGAGCAGAGGGATCTTGGGGTTCACGTCCACAGTTCCCTGAAAGCTGCCACCCAGGTGAATGGAGTTGTTAAGAAGGCGTATGGTGTGTTGGCTTTCATTAATAGAGGGATTGAGTTCGAAAGTCGTGAAGTTATGCTCCAGCTATACAAAAGCCTGGTTTGGCCACATCTGGAGTATTGTGTCCAGTTCTGGTCGCCTCATTACAAGAAAGATGTGAAAGCATTGGAAAAGGTGCAGGAGATTTACCAACATGTTGCCTGGAATGGAGGGAATATCTTACGAGGAAAGGTTGAGAGAGCTAGGGCTTTTCTCTTTAGAACGACGAAGAATGAGAGGTGACTTGATAGAGGTGTACAAAATGATCAGAGGTATAGATAGTGTAGACAGCCAGAGACTGTTTCCATGGGTGGAGGTAGCTATTACGAGGGGACATAGTTTTAAAGTGAAAGGAGGTAGATATAGGGGAGATGTCAGAGGTAGGTTCTTTACTCAGAGAGTGGCCGGGGTGTGAAATGCATTGCCGGAGAGGGTAGTGGAGTTGGCCTCATTAGGGGCATTTAAGCGGCTATTAGATAGGCATATGGATGATAGTATAAGGTAGGGGTGGAGGTTAGATAGACCTTAGGTTTAGCGTAAAAGTTTGATACAACATTGTGGGCCGAAGGGCCTGTACTGTACTGTACTGTTCTATGTTCTATGTTCTATCGTAATGTGTGAATTTGTGGAAAAGATCCTGAACGAGAGATGTAAAAACCAAATACTTCAGATGCTGGAAATCTGAAATAAAAACAGAAAGTGCTGGAAAATCTCTGGCACCATCTTTGGAGAGATAAAGATAATATTTTAAGTCTGATATGACTCTTCTTCAGAACGTAGAAACTTCAAACCTTTGACAAATCCCTGTGGAGCTCCCCAGTGGGTTTACCACTAATCCACAGATTGGTTACATTGGATTTACAGGATTGACTGAGGTCCCAGCCTCTGGACTGTAAAATACATAACTCCTGCAACTGACCAATCCAAGTGGCTTTACTGACCAGGTCCAAGTTCTGAGACTGAAATCAGACAATGTCCTTGTAAGACTCTGGCAGCACCCCCAACTGACACAGGCCCTCACAATTTGACTGAGCACTACTTCTGTGGCCTTTGGGACATGCCCATTTTGCTGAGGTTCATGC
The DNA here is from genome assembly GCF_021869965.1 of Rhincodon typus. Taxonomy (NCBI): domain Eukaryota; kingdom Metazoa; phylum Chordata; class Chondrichthyes; order Orectolobiformes; family Rhincodontidae; genus Rhincodon; species Rhincodon typus. The sequence continues at coordinate 107,716,866 of NC_063337.1, read as the reverse complement.
AGTGTATTTGCTGCATCAGCTGATAGCACATGCTGTAGATGTGTCATTGCAATGTCAGGCAGCACAGAGCTCCACAGTGCAGCAGGGAAGTGATGAACTACTATCACTGAGCCCAAGCTGTGTCGTGATGTTGTGATGAGGTTGGCGTTTGTCTGATACCAATGGGAGTGGATTCACTGGCAGGTATTCGCTACCCACAGAGAGTGCCCTGAAATTTTGGAAACTGTTAGCTAAGGTGCAGTCCTGGAGAAGAGGAGGTCAAGTGACAGCTGTTAGGTACTGTTGCAGAATTTCATGTTGGGAATTGTTGTCATCTAGTTTCTCTTCACTTTCTGGGAAAGTAGCAACATGCATATAAATGAAGTGAGAGTTGGTAACAGTGAAGTGGTGATATATGCAAAAGGCTCCTTGCCACTCACTAGAAAGGTTTTCATCTAGTCCTTAAAAGCTTAGGCGAAAAATATTTTTTTCTCAACATCATTAATTTCATTTTTCTGTTTTCTCCAAACATTTCCATTTGACTCACCATTGCCCATATCATTCAGCACTGGGAAAATTCAGCCCTTTAAATCTGCTTCTCTCTCCACAGACACTGCACGACCTGATGAGTTTCTCCAACACTTTCTATTTTTATTTCTGATCTCCAGTATCTACAATACTTTGCTTCTAAGTAACTGCTCAGATCCTTTCCAGCTCATGTGGAACATTTCTTATTCAATGAACCTTTACCTTAGTCATTAATCATTAGTCTGAAATCTTGTTAAAAACTGTCTGAAAATCCAAGTCTGAAAATCAACTTAGCTTTTCAGTTGGTGAGATTCTGTGCACCTATTGAAGATTTCTGAACTTGATTGAATGCATCATCTAATAAGTGGCAAAATTGATGCTTTTAAAAGCTGTTCAGAATGTTTTCCAAACATTCCAGAATAAATAGGTCTGACAGAATATCAGCTTAAAGCGCTCTCTTTCCTTCTAGCCATACTATTTTCTTACTAATGGAAATCAGGTAGAAATTTTGATGACACTAGAAGATTTGTTTTCATATTTTAGCAAGGTTTTGCTGTGCCATATCAGTATTATTAATCTGTTGAAAAATAATTGTTTCTAAGATGAAATCATATATTTTTACAGTTATTAATATAGAAGTAAAGATAACTTATTTTAACTAAGATTTCTTATGTAAGCCCTTGCTCACACCATTGGTTTTGTTAATTTTTAAAATTTTCATCTGTGTATCAGAGTATGTTGGTGATATTGTTGTGTTAATGTGGAATGGTTAGAAATGTTGAAGGCTTGATATGTGGCTGAAGATGCACAGTCCAATTGACAGCAGAATGATTTGATTAACGTGTGCAGCTTTTGATTAAATTATTGTGGCTTTGGAAGGATGCGGGAGGATGAGCATTAAAACATTTTCTAAAACTTCTAATCTGGTATTCTTATATAATTGATCTTAACTACAATATTTCCCATTACCTTGTGTAAAAGTGGTTTGGGATATAAATTTTTAAGTAGTTTTGATTTTTTATCAGATTTCAAGTTAAGTGGGTTCCACTGTGTATATAGATGGTCGTAAGAATAGCTAAAACTATTCATTAACACTTCTATAGTGTGATCATCTCTGATCTGTCACTTTTTAAGATCATATGAACATCTTCCATAATGAGGTTGGACTGGGCTAAAAATGCATGAAAAGAACTATTCATTTATTTTCCATTTTGTAGATTTTAATAATGCTCTTACAGACATCATTCAAACTCTTATCATCCTTCCCTCATATTTCTAAAAAAGTGTTAATCAATGGACACTTACTGAACTTTGCTGAAAGTTTACATCAATTTCTATCGTTCCTTCTGATATATTATTGATCTTGTCTGAAAAACATTGCTTGATATTGATTCATCAATTAAGTAGAATGATTGTATGGTTGAAATTTTGATGTTCTTGTGCAAATGTCAGTGCACAACTTTTGTCCCACTCAGAATAGAAAAAACCCTGTTATTTATACATTCTTCACATCACTACACTCAATAACCATGAATTAAATGTTCAAAAAAACAATAAAGTGTCCATTAATTTGGCTATTTTTAATTATGTGAAGCGATCAAAATGATTTAATGATGCATCGGTGTGATAATGGTAGGTTATGGGTTTAAGTATAATGTCTGAGGGGAAAATGCTGATTATTAGGAAACAGGTGAATATTTTAAAATAACAGAAAGTTGATTGAACTAATTTTTGGGAACAGGAATCGAAAAATGAAAAATTTGTATTCACATAGAGCCTTTTGCATTTCCTGAATATTCCTAAATACTCCAGAGACAATGAATTGTATTTGTTGTGTGACCACTGTAATTAAATAGGCAAGAAGGGAACTGGTTTGGACACACCAAGTCTCACAATCAGTAGGTGAATCAGAAACTTGATTTCTGCCTTGGGCTTGTTGCACTGCTCCAACAAGGCTGAGCGTAAGCTGGAAGAACAGCCTCTCATTTCAACTTGGGGACACTGCAGCCTCCAGGACTCAGCACCAGGCTCAATAATTTCAGAGCCTGAACACCCCTTCCATGTCCTTTGCCCACCCCTATACCTCAGGCGCTGTCATCACATGAGTAGCGTTCAACATGGCCAATCTATTTTCACCCACTTGTAGCCCCCATATTATCACTTATCTAGAGTCTTCTTCCCTGGCTTACCAACAACAACCTCTTTGTCTGCCTACATTTTCCCCCTCTTTCTCTCTGGGCTCTGTCTCCATCTATCTGCTGACACCACACGCACAGTAACATATATTTATCTGGCCTTATTGCAGGTGTATAGCTGGCAGAGTAAGAGGTTCAGCTTATAAATAATTCACAGTTTTTAAAATTTGTTCACAGGGTGTAAGTGTTGCTGACCATTCTTAACTTTTTCTTGAACTGAATGGCTTGCTAAAGATATTCTGAGGACATTTGAGAGTCAACCACATTGCTGTGGGTCTGGAGTCACATGTAGGCCAGACCAGGTAAGGATGGCAGTTTCCTTCCCTAAAGGACATTAGTGAACCAGATGGGTTTTTCCGACAATCAACAATGGTTACATGGCTACAATGAGGCTAGCTTTTAATTCCACATTTTCCCTTCATTTCCATGGGATTCGAACACATATCCTGAGAGCCTGTGGATTATTAGTCCAGTGTCTATACCACTGCCTCTGCTGAAGATTAAAAGAAAGTAGACAGCTGGTTGTTTCTACTGGTGTAGATGCAGAGATTTTAATGTTTCAACCATTTCATTTGTTAACTTGGATGCAGTTGTACAGAGCAAATCTATGTGTCTTTATAGATCTCAGTTCACCATCAGTTTTCTCTCAAGGACAACTATTTTTTGTAGAACTGGTCACACCACTTCTGACAGAGAGTGTGAGAGAAAGAGAAAGAGAAAGAGAAGAGATTCTCCCCCTGTTTTCAGTTACATTCGTGGTCTGCATCTGTTTTTCTGCTTGGTAACACCCTTGATGTACTCATTTACATATTGCAAAGATATTCTATTGGTTCATGTCAATTCCAAAGAAGCTTCACTGGATTTGAAATGTTAACTCTGCTTTCTCTTGATAGATGCTGCCAGACTTGATACGTTTCTCCAGCAATTTCTGTTATTTTTTTTCAGAGTGCACAATTTTGCATTATTTTACAGTTTTTTTAAAAAAAGCAATTGCTTCTAGAAGATTTTCACATCCTAACTGTCACTATTCCTGCCAATGTGAAAAGAAAGACTTGGTATGGATTAATAATAAATTTGTAGTGGCACAAAAATGTTAGGCCAGTTTTAAAGTGTACAAGTTTAGTGAGAGAGTGAGTGAGTGATTGAGTGAGTGAGTGTGAGAGTGAAAGAGTGTGTGAGTGAGAAAGTGTAAGTGAGAGAGCGTGTGAGTGAGTGACAAAGTGAATGAGTGAGTGAGTGAGTGAGAGTGTGTGAATGACTGAGTGAGTGAGTGAGTTGTTGAATGGAAGGGAGTAATCTGCTATTACTGCTATCATTTTGTGGAGGTGCCAGTGTTGGACAAGGATGGAAAAAGTCAGAAGTCACATGACACCAACAGAATAATTTGAAATCACAAGCTTTTGAAATGCTGATCCTTTGTCATTACCATTACCTTTATCTGATGAAGGAGCAGCGCTCTGAAAGCTTGTGATTTCAAATAAACCTATTGGACTACAACCTGGTGTCATATAAATTCTAACTTGGTACCATTTTGGGAAGAGGAGTATGTTATAGTAAAGTTTCCCTTTATTGCTCCTGCCTTATTTATTAATGGGATTTGGGCATTGCTGGAGAAAGTGGGATTCAAACATATATCCCCATATTAGCTTGACATTCTGAATTACTAGTCTAGTGTCATTTTCAAATGACAGGGACAGGAATCACAGACTTTGTTGCTGTTCTTAGCCCGAGTGCACTTCTCAACCAAACCCAGCATTCCCCTGTGTCTGGGGCCATCTCAGCAGACGGTTAGGCTTTCACAATAAAATAAACAATATCATTGTGAAGCTTTTACAAATAAGATCATTGTGCAACTTTGTGCAGTATAGGTTCACCCTGTAGTCATGCTACTTCTGCCTGGTTTAGGAAAAGCAGCTATGTTTGAGGTCCAACAAGGAGTGACTGCTACAGGGCTCAGCCAAGAAGGTAGGTCTCTTTATATTATTGGAGCCAGTAGGAACAGAATTGCTCCTGTGGCTCCACTCATCCCCGTACCCCCATAGTGACCACATCTGACAAACTCAAACACCTTCCAAATTCACTCCACAATCACCTGGCTGGCAAGAGCAATCAATGTATTGTAACTCCACCTTCTACAAGTTTCCCTCCAAACCACTCACCATCCTGATCTGGAAAGATATCGCTTCTCCTCAAGTGTTTCTGCGTTAAAATCCTAAAACTCCCTCCCTAACAGCATTATAGTGGAACAAAAACAAGTTGCTGGAAAAGTTCAGCAAGTCTGGCAGCATCTGTGGAGGAGAAAACAGAGTTAACATTTCGGGTCCGGTAACCCTTCCTCAGAACTGGAATTATAGTGGGATTACTAAATGGACCACAGCAGTTTAAGAAGGCATCTAATCCTAACTTTCTCATGGGCAGCTAAAGAAGGGTAATGAACCCAGTTTGACAACAAATACTAAATGAAAGGTGGAATCTCCCCAGGTACTGTTCGATGCAGGCATTGGTGAGAAAGTTAAGAGAATTTTATGGGATTAACAATGAGGAGCTTCCTGACAGCGAGAGCACGTAGTCCTCTGTTTCTGAACACAAGTTGAACAGAGGGATGAGATTCTCACTCATGAGAATGAGAAACCTATTTGCATGCATTAACATCACATTATGACACCTTATTGAGAGGCAGTTTCTCAAAATCCCATTCTCCCGGATAAAAATTGGACAGTGACAATTCCCGACATGGAAGTCAGAGTGGATACCTGGCAACTCCAGCCCACTGCTTGCTCCTCCAGCCCCTCCATCAGTCACCAACATCTCAGGGTATGCTTCCTGGGCAGTGACTGCATGCTCTCCCATCCACCAAGATCTCCAGGTGCCTGTTGGCAAAGAGAGGTGCCAATTCTCTTCTGGGACAATTGACGGGATTGTGTAAGTCAGCTCTGGATTGTCAGTGCATGGCTGGGTTGTACTTCCACCTGTGTCGGGTGCCACTGGGACATTGGTAATGAGGTCTATTTGGAAAGATGGTGGGAGAAAGTCCGCTAGGGTTCATGGAAAGAAACCCTCTGTGAAATTTGTCAAACTAATGCTTTGTTCATTTCTCTTATAATTCACCTCGAGGGGTTGCAACCCAATAGCCGTTTCAATAATCTGTAATGTTGAGTGTGATGAGAAGACAGTGGTTTAAGCTCTCTAATTTGACATTGAAATTAATAAAGTCACAGCTTGAAAACTGACCTGCACTATCTTTTGGGTGCAGGAGTCATGATTTACAACCTGCTCACATCCATTACCAAGGTACAAGGCAGTAATTACTTTTGTGCTGACTTCTTATTTACCTGATTATAGTCTTTGATGCTGGCTGTCTGAGCATTAAGCAGTGGGCTGGAAACTGTTTGCTGATAGGATGACTTGTGATATATGGAGATATGGCTCAATCTGTCCCCATGCTAGGTTTATAGTCCACTCCTCACATCTTTTCTCAAAACAATCTAAATTGTAACAATCCATTCCATTTTCCTTCAAAAGCTTGTCCCACCTTCCCTTTAAACGCATCTATGGGATTTCCTTTAACTGTTCCCCGTGGTAGCAATTTCCACATTCTTACAACTCTTTGAGTAAAGTAATTTCTTCTGAACTACCCGTTAGATCTCTTGATGATTGTTGTATTTTCTCTCATGTTTTTCCCCTCAAGAGAAAGCATTCCTGCTGTATCCACTCTATCAATACCTTAATAATTTTATAGACACATTAAAGTCACCACTCAACTTTTGTTTTTCAAGTAACAACAGACTCAGCATGCCAATTTCTTCCTTATATGCATATCCACACATTTTTAATTATATGAATCATATAATCATATCTTTGAAAATCCTTTTTGCATCCTCTATAGCGTTGCAAATCCTTGTATTGAATGACTACCAGAACTGCATTCAATACTCTATATTTGAATTAACCAAGATTTGTTAGGTTTAGCATAACCTCCTTTTTTCTCAATCCAATCTCTCTAGAACTAAAGCCGAGGACTCGGTTTGAGTTTTGTTGTGGCTTACAAACCTGTGGTGCAATTCTTACTGAATGATATATTTATCCTCATAGATCTCATTTTTCCTGTACCTCATCTAGACTCACACCTTCCAAGTAATAAGTGATCTCCCTATTTTTCCTATTTAAATGTTAATTCAATTTATGTGTTGGACTTTATTTTTTCAATTATTTTCCATTTCCGAAAGCTAATCAGTGTGTTCCTATATTTCATTGCTGTCCACCAAGTTTTGACCATTGCTCCAAAATTTGATCTCATCCAAAAATTTACAAGTTGTGTTTTTAATTCCAATGCACGCATCATTAGTGTAAATTGTGAACCTGGCCCTGTGATATCTGGAGCATTGAACAGCTACCCCTTTACTCCCACTCTCTACTTTCTGCCTTGAAGCCAGCTAACAATCCCTTCAGCCACTTGTTCCCTGATCCCACATTCTCAACCTGTTCTCAATCAGAGGGCACTTTACCAAAGGTATTTTGATAATCTGGATAATTTATATCTACCGTGCATCTGATGTACATCACCATTGTCCTGTACAGTTCTCATTCATAGCAGGTCTTCCTTTTTCTCCCTTAGCATTTGTATTTCCTGCATCAGTTGAGGTGGCCATAAAAGACTCCTCTTTTCAGCCTGACCCCCCACCTGTGACCCTCAGGTTAAACCACCACCGGTTGTCTCTTTCTCTCTAATGAGGGGTCCTCTGGTACTATGGCAACTTTGCTTGCTAAGTTTACTTTATTTCTCCTGTCACTGATGCGATGCTGACTAATTTATAATTCCCTGGCTTTTTTCTACTTCCTTGTTCAATGTAGAAATTGATTGAGCTACCTACAACTTTTTCTGGCACAACACTTTATCTAACACATTATTAAATACATATTGTAATGCTTTTGTTATGTCTCCCTAAATTCTTTTAAAATTCCTGGCTGCAATCATAACACATCCCCTTCAGTTTGTTTCTTTTATTCAATATGCCCCTTTTTTTATTTTAAATACGGGTACTACCTAATCAATCTCCCCAGTAAATACTGGAGTGAAATAATGACGTAATATTTCTGTCCTCTTTCTATTGCTACCTGTGATATAATCCTGTTGATCATTTAATGGTCCTACTCCCATTACTTTCATCCTTCTTAATTGATGTGCCTGTAAAATATTTTATTATTTTGTTTTATGTTCCTTAATTTAGTTTTATAGTTCCTCTTTGCCTTCCTAATTGTTTTTTTTTTACCTTTCTGTTAATCTCTTCATATTCTCTCTTACCATACAGTCCTCTGCTACCTGTGTATTTAACAGGGGCTTTGTGTCCAACCCTCAGTTGTTTTTTAATGTGTTTATCCATGGTGTCCCACTCAATTTTAGTCTGTTCTTCCGTTTTTACAGAATGTTTCTCTTGAACATTGTTGAACACCATACTAGCTATTTCCTATTATTGTTTTATATTAATGTTTCCCCGCATTGTTGCACATTTATTTTCCAAATTTCTATACTCCGTCACTCAAAATCACCTTGTCACTAATATAATAACCTGTTTTTTTTTGGTCATACATATATCCTTCTCTATCATCATCTTAAAGCAGCTTATATTATTTTCTTCTTGGGCAATCTCTCTGGATCAAGGCTGACTTGCTTCCACCTCAGTTTGCTTGGTCAAAGATGGCTGATCTTTGGTGGGCAGCAGGTGGATGATGGTTTGGGTGGATGTGGTATTTGGGGGGTTGTGCACAATCACTTCTGCACATTAGTGATGCAACCTCATGATGTGCTCTGTGGCTTGTCCTGAATTAATTTCTCTTTTCTAGTTGTTCACAACAGAGACTCACATGGGTTGGTGAAGATGCTTGGGCTCTCCAGAGATGTTTTGAGGATGCCCTTAAATCATTTCAAGTGTCCTCCCGGGAGGGTCCTGCTGTAACTCAGTTCTCAGATATACATCTCCTCAGTAAGTCACAGAGTAAGCTGACACATTGAAGACAATGATGCATTTTATCATCTACATCTCCCTTCAAGATAAGCCTCAGAACAGACAGAAAATGATTCACATTTTCCAACATCTTGTCATTGATCCTGATTGATGGTAGTCAGTATTATGCTGTTCTCATTATTCCTAGATGCTCCTCACTTATACTTCACTGATCTGTTTATTTCATTCCCCAATATGAGACCCAATAATGCAGATATAGTAAGAACTGCAGATGCTGTAGTCAGAGATAACACAGTGTGGAGCTGGAGAAACACACAGGTCAGGCAGCATCAGAGGAGCAGAAAAGTTGATGTTTTGGGTCAGGACCCTTCTTCAGAAATGACCTAACCCAAAATGTCAACTTTCCTGTTCCTCTGAGGCTGCATGGACTGCTGCGTTCCTCCAGCTCCACACTGTGTTATCCCCAATAATCCAGCCTGCTTTATCCAGCATTTTGATATATTGAATTAGAAAGAACTCATATGCATTGTAGCGACTCCAATCTCTTGTTCACTTTGCCTACATATTCTGTCTAATAAGTGACAGGGTGGTTAAAATCTATCATGAATATTATTCCATGGTTTTTACCCAATTTCCATTTTCCATGTCTACCCTCCATCTCATGAGTTGGCAATCTATGGAGTGTACCATATTGTGTAATGGTTCATTTATTATTTTTTATCTTATTGACTTGGTTTCTACATTGTTAGTTGTATTTTTTTATAACATTCCGAGATCCTGAGAAAGTGCAACTACTCCCCTTCCCTGTTCCCCCTCCCTATCTTTTCTTCATTTCTTACTCTTTGCAATTTTTAGTTCAGAATCCTGATTCTTCTGGAGCCATGTCTCAGTAATCCCTAGATGTTTGCTTCTTCCAAATGCATGATTGTCTCCAGCTTCTCTGTTTTAATATTGACTCACTGTGCATTGCTGCATCAATATTTTAATTAATTTGTGTTAAGTTTTTTTTACTCTTTGATTAAGCACCATTTTAAACTACAGTTTTATCACTCCATTTATTGTCTTGTCATCAAGGTAATCCCTCATTATTTTTCCATATTCTCCTGCACTGATTAGTTTTTCATATAATGGGGTTAACTTGATTTTCTTAAGAAGTTTCCCTGTCTTAGAGAGGGTCTGCACTTAGTGGAGGGAAATTGTTACTGTTCTGTGAAACTCCAACTTGTTGGAGTTCTTTGAAGATTTTTTGATTTGATTTATTATTGTCACATGTACGAGATACAGTTAAAAGTATTGTTTTGCATGCTAACCAGACAAATCATACCTTACATAAATACATCAGGGTAATAGAACAGAATGCAGAATATAATGCTACAGCTACAGAGAAAGTGCAGTGAAAGATCAACTGTATTATATGACAGGTCCATTCAAAAGTCTGATAGCAGCAAGGAAGAAGCTGTTCTTAAATCTATTGATATGTGTTTTTCAAACTTTTGTATCGTCTGCCCAATGGAAGAGAGTATAACCGGGATGGGAGGGGTCTTTGATTATGTGACTGCTTTTCCGAGGCAGTGGGAAGTGTAGACTGAGTCGATGGAAGGAAGGCTGGTTTCCATGGTGGACTGGGCTGTGTTCACAACTCTCTGTAGTTTCTTGTGGTCTTGGGCAGTTGCCAAATCAAGCTGTGATGCATCTGGATAGGATGCTTTCTATGGTGCGTCTATAAAAATTAGTAAGAGCTGCTGTGGACATGCTGAATTTCCTTAGCCTTTTGGGGAACTAGAGGAAGTAATATGAGCTGTTGAAAACAGTAAACTAAAGAATGTACTGTACTTAGATTTCCAGAAGGGATTTGAAAAGTTCTCAGATCAAAGGTTATTGCGGAAAATAAAAGCTCAGGTGGAAGGGGTAACATATTGCCATGGATAGAAGACTGGTTAGCTAACGAGAAACAGAGAGTAGACGTGAATGTGTCATTGTTTGAATTGACAAGCTTCAGCATGTGTTATGCCACAGGGATTTGTGCTAGAGCCTCAAACTTTTATAATTTACAGGCTGAAAATATCAAAGGTTTCATTACTAAATTTGTCATTGACAGAATAAAACGTGGGAAATTAAGTTATAAAGAAGACATAAGAATGCTAAGAACTGGTCTGATGAAAGGAGTGTAATGTCAGAATATAGCTCATCCTGGTAGGAAGAATAAAGAAGAATCACACTATCTAAATGGTGAGAGATGCTGAGCTCTGAGGTGCAGAGTGATCTGGGCGTCCTAGAGTATGAATCACAAAAGGCTGATGAGCAACTCCAGTGAGTAATCAGGAAAGTTAATGGATTGTTATCATTAAATATGAGGGGAATTAAATACAAAAGTAGGAACATTATGCTTCAGTTACACAGAGCGTTGGTGAAACCACAGTTGAAGTAATGTGTACAATATTGATCTCCTCGTTTAAGAAACGATTGAAAGCGAGTGCTTTATTGGACTAATCCCTCGAATAGGTGAGTTCTGTTATGAAGAAAGGTTGGAAAGTCTAGGCTTATATCTGCTGGAGTTTAGGAGAGTGAAAAGCAACATGTTTGAGGCATATCTGACCCTACGGGGTCTTGACAGAGGGGTCTTGCAGAAAAGGTGATTCTGCTTTTGGGTGAATCAAGTTTGTAGGGTCACTATTTATAAGGAAAGAATCACTCCCTTAGGACAAAGTTAAAGGACAATTTTGTTTTCCCACAGAGGGTCATGAATTTTTAGAACTCTTTTCCTCAAAATTTGTTGAAAACACAGACTGAATATTTTTAGGGAAAATTAAAGAGATTTTTGTTAATTAAGAGACTGAAAGATGATCAGTGGTATGCAGGAGCATGCAACAATCAGGTCAGCTTGTACCTTATTGAATAACAGAGCAGTATTAAGTGGCCAAGTCATCTCCTTCTCTGAATCCTGCTTCCAATTTGTATGTTCATATGTTTCAGGACAGATACTGGATACATATAGGAGTTGCACTAATGAAACTCTGGGGAAGGGAGAAGGCTCCCAGCAACAGATAATGAGCTCAAGGGGATTTATTGGTTGGGGGTGGCAGGGGGTCAGAGGTCATTTTCCATACAGGACCAAGAAGACATCCATGGGTCTGCTCAAAGGCATCATGGCTGCTATAGCATAGATTACCAACTGGCCGAACAGCAAGGGTTGCTGGGTACTTGGGCCAAGTGAAACCCTGAAATCACAAAACCCACATGCCAGGCACAGTGCAAACACAGGAACCAGGTGCTAATGACATTAGCATTACGTAAAATGCAACAGTTTTACTCTGCGCAGACACCGCTCCCTCCACCCACAACAACTTATCCACTAAACAAATGGGAGCCCATTAGAAAGGCACCACGTCCTGCTACACAAAGAAACTTGACAGTAGCATACTATCTACATGATTGGCTCTTGTTTCAAACTATTAAGTATATCTCCCTGATTGGTCAGAACTACAAAAAGTTCCAGAAAACCATCAAAAAGGTTTAAAAACAGAGTTCACCTGCAGACGTCTCTCTTGGAACCTCTCTTGGCATCATCTGAAGAGACAAGCATGATAAGAGGCAGAGACCAGCTGACCATCCAGTGAAAGAGAGACAGAAAGCAGCTTCGCAGATCCAGAGACAGAGTGACTGTGTAAGGTTACTAGAGACTCGGGAAGAATTATAACTGTAAGCAGCCAAATAGGATGAGAGATAGTATGTTTAGTATTAAAAATTATTGTAATTTTCTTCCTAATAAACTGACAATGCTTTTCTTTGGTACTGGCTTATGTTTGTATTGATTTGATTGTTTTGGTATTGTGGGACACCTGGGCATAACATTCTGGTCAGGATTGCCTGTAACTTGTTTAGAGAGGAACCAGACAACAGCGAGCAAGTGGTGAGGGAGGTAAAGGCCTCGGGTTTATCCCTCTGGGCGTGACAGTGGTGTCACAAAAATATTAATGACCTCTTGTCGGGGATCAACTACTTCTGATGAAAAGCAATCAATGTGAAACATCTCTCTCCATAAATGTTCCAAAACACATACTGAGTGTTTCCAGCATTTTTGAAGCTGACTCCATGCCTGACGGTGCTGCCCCATACCTCCATTTATTCAGCTGTGGAGAAATATTACCCAGTCACAGTGCTGCACTTCCAATCCACCTCCTGTCTTACAGGACAACACCACACACAAGGTAAAGGAAGCACAGATAACAAGGTGTAGAGCTGGATGAACACAGCAGGCCAAGCAGCATAAGAGGAGCAGGAAAGCTGATGTTTCAAGCCTAGACCTTTCTTCAGTGGCAGGAGCCCAGTAAATGTGATGGGGGTGGCACTGACAAAGCCTGTGGTATCTAATGTCCCTGAGGATGACAGCTGTTCATGTCATATTAAATCATATCTCTTCTCAAATAAAAAAATCAAGATGACTAAATGCATTTTGAAGTAATCTCAACCTTTATTACCAGGACCATAAATAAATTGGAAATAAAAGAAACTGCAAGTTCTAGAGACCTGAAATTAAAATGAAATATTGAAAATTACATCTCATGTCTGTTAATGCCTTAAAGAGAACTTGGATGATATCATCAGGCTCAAGTTGTTAAGTATATTTTGAAATGTTGGGAGCAGTTCTTTTGAGATATTGGTGGAAGAGGAGAATAATGTGCCTGCTCCTGACCAGTCCCATTGACTCTGTAACTAAATGCCCAATTAACAGCCAAATGTATAGCTGCTGCCAAATAAGAGACCCAGAGTGGGGTCTGACCAGCAAGGGTCTGCCTTTGGGTCAGTTAAATGTTCACTGTCTGGGTGCAGCAGGCCAGCAGGGAGCAGAGTCCAGCACAAAGTAAGATTTACAGATGTACCAAGTCGGTAAGTGCCCCACACTGACAGGCCATGCCAACCTTACCATTACAAGTCCTCCTATAATGTTAACTACAGCTGATGTTGAATTTCTCAACCATCAGCACAGCAACTTAAATGGCCCACACAGAACATGAGCTGGCATCCTCTGTGAGTTGGCAGGTGCTGGCCATTCACCAGGAGGTTCATGTACATTAGGCAGAGATTCCAGGGATCCTGGCAAGGGCATTGGAGGGATCTATCCAGGCTGGGGGCATTGCAACCTCCCTCTCAACTGCATACCTACCTTCTGAAAGATGGTGACTCTGTTAGAGAGCTGAATCCAGCAGCATTTTCAGGTGGTGGCCCGTAAATGCGCAAACCTGCAAGCCAACATGGGAAGGGGGACAAGACAGCTGGCCCTCCTCCCCCTCAGGTTAGCATTAGGGCTAACTGAACCTTGTTGATGAACATCAGCTATTTCCATCTGCAGTCTCCACACAGAGCGCTCCTCATGGGGACAGATACCCCCCCCAACCCATCCAGCTCCCCGCTACGCTGTATTGTGACCCACCTTCCCCATGCCCCCCTGCCAGTGACACCAGTCTCTGCTTGCAGTAGTGACAGAGGGAACTCCTGGCATTGAGCAGAATGGTGGGGCCCTTACAGCCATCTGCCATAGTTACCGAGGTAAATGGGATCCTGCCTGGAGTACAGCTCACAGGGAAGCGGGAGCATTATGGTGTAGTACATGGAAACAAATGAAGGGGTTGTTGAAGACACCCATGTTATCATGTTAGACTGACTGTAATGTCCCTGTCAACTACTTCAGATACATTCTATTTTGTTCAAAAAACACACAATTTATAGATAGTCAGTCAATGTGGCATTTCATAAATTCCTACTTTAGAAATAAAACCAGTCTGACTTCCAACCAAAACACAAACAGATTCTAAACAAGGTCTCACACCTAACCTGCATTGTCTGACCTAAAATGTCTCCTCCTTACACTGATAAAACCTTTACTTCTCTCAGAACAGTGATTTCAAAGGAATTTAGGAATTTACATATACATATTAGTCAATTAAAACTTTCTATCTGATTAAAGATTTAACAGCATCTTAGGTTTATTTAGTACATCCTGATCAGTGGTGTGGCCCTTTCATCTTTTACTTATAAATTCTGTATCTGATACTATCTCTCTCACTAACACCTGAAGAAGGAGTAAGGCTCTGAAAGCTTGTGTTTTCAAATAAACCAGATAGACTATAACCTGGCATCATGTGATATCTGACCTCCTTCATATCAGTCCTCATATCGAACCATTGTGCTTCTGATTAAACACTCCCAAAATGATCTCACCTATCCCATCCCTTGTGGACCACATGCCAGCAGAGTAAATTCACACAGGCAGCAAAAAGGCATGCTCAATTCAATAGTTAATTGGCTCAAGTACTCTTTAGTTGGACTCTACTGAAAGATGTGTTTACCTCTGACTGAGATAGTAGGAACGGCAGATGCTGGAAAATCTGAGATAACAAGGTGTAGAGCTGGATGAACACAGCAGGCCAAGCAGCATCATAGGAGCAGGAAGGCTGATGTTTCGGACCTAGACACTTCATCAGAAACCTCTGACTGGGTGCCTTGCCTGCCTTGCATTTCATTCTATCACAATTAGCACAACAATGTCAGGAAGCAGACTTCATACTCTGAGGGCTGATCTTATACTGTATTGGGAGAGACAGCTGGTCGAATGGCAAGTACAAAATTCTGCCCGTTAACTCAGCCTTTCTAGTATTTCAAATTAAATATAATAATCTGATGGCAGAAATCTTCTGCTTTTGCATGTGATATTATTAATAAAATTAAATCTCATAGATATAGTTGTGTTAATATTTGGATTTCATTTGTAAAAGACCTTCAGGAGGTACTGAGGATGAGTTGTATGTTTTTTTTCTTGTGTTTTACTGTCCTCTTCCCACTCTAAGTTTCAACTTCAAAGAGTCATATATACAAGAGCAAACTGCGATCTATCTATTCAGTTCCTGTTAAGGTTACAGAGATAAATTAGGAAATCTATCTCTGTTGTAGTGGTCAAGAGATTTCTTAACTATATTCAGCACCAAGACAGTATTTGGGTCAAACGTCAACATTGCTGAATACTTTATTAGGACCTATAATTTTGGTAGATGGTCTACCGGTAAATCACAGACAATTTAATATTAATATATTCCGGAGTAAGTATTTCATGTAGTGTAGATAATGGATAGAGCAAAAAACACAGTCTAATTCCACTACTCACCTCAATTCCAGATAGCGTTAGCAGCAATTCTATCTGGATGATGGAAGGCAATCAAATTCTGATTGAGCTTTCAGCAGTGATGAATGTATTTGAGGTGCAACTTTAAGTGGAATCCATTAAAAATATTCTTCAGCACGTCATTTTAATGAGGCTATTGTGTTCAATTGAGCAGGTTTCACTTTAGAATAGGAGACAGCAAATTAGATGCTCCTTAGGTATAATGGATTCAGTAAGGATTCGGCAAAAGATTCATTTACAATTTTATTTACAAAATGATTAAGCAAGAGAGGCATTCAATCACTTTTTTAGGTGTGGTAATTTCTGTGACTAAGTTTAAAATGCTTCACCCTGAGTGAAAAAAATAGTGAGAGAGATTAGAGTGAAATAAAAGTGAACCCTAATATCAGCAATACTGTATAAGATTGCTTTGTTAGTTGTGATGTGACTGACCTAGAACTGGCTTTGTCCAGTGCCGTTCAGAGATGACAACATCAGGATTAAAAAACTGAATCAACAGTTTTAAGACCAATATGCAACTTACTGTGTTTGTTAATTGCTTTGATGACAAAGTATCGGTTGCCAGTTTCCATTTAACTAGTTCAAGCTATTATGCATTCTTATTACCATTCACCCTTGAAACATGGATTTCAAAACTTTTCCCAAGCAGAAACTTGGCATTTCTCCATGATAGCACTTTAAAAATAAAACTAAAAGTAAAATGTAATATTTGCCATAAAACAATTTAAAGACTATGGGAAAAAGCATTAAGGAAGCTTGGCATCTACATTTAAAATGATCTGTATTGTACAGTTTAACTACTAGTTGTAAATTATTCTTCCTCCATATCAGAAAGTAAAAATGCACATATTAGTGAAAAGAGTTTGAAAAGTATTAGAATTTGTTATCGCCTTCTCAGAATTGTTGGGAAACAATTTATCTTTAAAAATTTACCTTATTGTAAACAAGTTAGAATATAGAAGCTGTTCCTTTTTTTTCTCTTTAAGCAGACTTCCTTTGATGTTTGAAAGTCAATATTAACCTTCACAACAGGACATAAAATTTTAAAGAAAAATGTGTCAGGATGCAGGATTAATCATATTGGATTTACCTGTAAAATCAACACATTAGCTTCCTAAAAATGCATTTCTTCCAAGGTATGCTTTTGTACCACTTGAAAGCATATAAATTTATTAAATTAGGCTCATTTTTCCAAAAGGAGCTTTCAAATAAAACTCTGGTAACAAGAGGCTTGGACGATTTCTCTGGGCAAAGGGAATACAATGCATGTCCTTTGGGGTTTGATCTGGGGTCAGGCAGAACTTCTGTTTGTCTCATTGATGTATCAATGTACTTTCAAAGTGAGAGTCAGAGACATGTTTCAGGCAAGTGCCCCCAGCTTTAACAGATCAGTTAGAGCAACCGATGCAGCAGGATCTAGTGTGAAAATTTGCATCTAGTCACAGTATAAATAGATCTCAGAACTTCTGCAAGAAGTTTAAAAATGTTGGAAGTTTCAATACCTTTTTATCTTTTAAAATTGCTGTCTTCTAACTGTAAACTGTACCGGCATGTGGACGACACATTTGTCATTATTAAACGCAACAAATTAGGGGAGACCCACCACCTCATCAATAACATATCTGCAGGATTAACTTCACAATGAAAGAAGAAAACAACAATCAACTTCTGTTTCTGGATTGTAAAGTTGAGTGTATAACCAACGGGGAGTTCCAAACATCAGTGTACAGAAAAGCAACCCACACTGATCAAATCCTCAACTTCCACAGCAACCAGCCAAATGTCCACCAACAAAATTGCATTAGGACACTATTTAAACAGGCTAGGACACACTGCAACATCCCAGAACTACACAGGAAAGAGGAAGAGTACCTATACAAAATCCTTGCTATAAACGGATATCCCCGCAACTTCATCCTCAGATGCCTCCTGAACTGACAACAACAGGAGGACACAGTCCGCCCTAACACACTGGCCACACTGCCCTACAGCAAGAGCATATTGGAACTGACAACAAGACTCCCAAGACCACTAGGAATCATGGTGGCCCACAAGCCCACAGCCACTCTACGACAAACACTTACAAGGATTAAAGACCCATTCCCACAACATGCAGAACCAACGTGGTTTACAAAATACCATGCAATGACTGCCACAAACATTACATCAGACAGACAGGAAGGAAACTACCATCAGAATACATGAACATCAGCTAGCAGCAAAACAGCACGATGAACTCTCCTTAATATCGGTACAGTCAGACAATGAAGGCCATCAGTTTAACGGGAACAACATAACCATAGTAACCCAAGCCAAACATAGACATGCATAGGAATTCCTAGAGGCATGGTTCTCCACCCATAATGCAATCAACAAACATATAGAATTGGATCCCATATACAAACCCATATAGATCAAAACTGGAAATGACACTACTCACCATAACAGACCGGACGTTGTAAATTCCAAGCGAAGTAGAATAACATTGCTTCGTTGGAGGCTCCACTGATGCTGACACCTAGCGTGGTGATGAAACGTCTGAACGAGAACATGCCAGCTCGTGAACAAGTCAACAACCTCACCCACAACCCGAGCTACAGATCTTTGCCAAAACTTTGTAATATTTAATGCCAGTAATATTTGTCTCCAGGCCCCAGCTTGGATTCAAATGTTGTAAATAATGGCCCACATTTGTAGATTATCTTAAAATGCCTTCCTCTTTGTCAGTAAATGCTAAATAAAAAGATGATGGAGACTTAAAATTGTAATGTGTTCCAATTTCTGCCCCTGCCCAACTTGATGTCTATTTACTATCAGAAACACAGGGAGTATTCAGTGAAGATTTAGGAGTTAATGCTCCTTCAATTAAAAAAAAAGTGAAATACCTGAACTTTGGCTCCTCATCCCTTCATGCAATAGTACGTAACAGAGGCAACCCATTTTTTTACTGCTAGCATAGATAATATTGCCTGATTTTAAAATGCAACACTTTAAATAAATTATTATCCCCCTTTAGATTTCTCTTAAACTTATTAATTCCCAATTGATAACCTAGCGTACACCATACTCCTAGGAAGTGAACTTGTGTAGAAATTCTCCCAATTGTCTACTGCAATGTTTGCAAAAGATCCACAGAGACCTCGGTGATACAATGTAAGTGATATTTGTCCTGATTTTTTAGTGTTTCAGCAATTGTCTCCTGAAATTATGGTCAACCATCAAATTAACAGCGCTAAACTTTTGTCTATGGAACACTGGAATGCACAGAGTGCATTTGATGCAAAATATATGACTAGTCACAAATATTACGATGAGTTCTTTTTCAGTTGGCTTTCAAATATGAGTTAAATATTGCCAGTTAACCAATTAAAATCTTAGACTTCACCAAATTTTATTGTAATGAATGGGTTGACAAGTGAGGTGAATGTTGAAAAAGTGAAGACAGTTTCAAGATATAAATGCACTGTAGAATATGAACATTAAATAATATGACCCAGCATGGATGAAACGATAGCCAGCCAACACTGCTAGGAATCATTTTCCTAGTCTGTGATTTAGTTTGGTGAGAGGCAAATAGGCTCTAAAAATGCTGCAAGACATGGTGAGCATCCCAATATTTGATAGTTTAGTTGTGAAAAAGCCAAAAATTCAGTTAAACAGATAAAACAAAGCTGACAGAAGCATCATGATCTGCCATAATATTTTGTCTGTGGTTCAGTGTAAAGTTCCATGTAAAAATTACATGACTTCCCCAACTCTTTGAAAATGCCTTCAAGGTATTAAGCAAGGATTTACCTTGATCATTTCTGAGGCAAGATCAATAAAAAAAGGAATAAATGAATTAAAACAGATGTTAACAAGTGTATTATGTGTAAACAGTTTTAAAGTGATAAAGTCACACACACTTATCTTATTAGATACGTAAACCCATACAGATCAAAATCAGAAATAACAGTACTCACCATAACGGACCGGACAGTATAAATTCCAAGCTGAGTAGACTATCATCGCTTCATTGGATGCTCCACTGATGATGTCACCTAGCATGGTGACAAAACATCTGAACGAGAATAAGCCAGTTCGGTGAGCAAGTCAACAACCTCACCCACAACCCAAGCTATAGATCTTTGCCAAAACTTTAAAGAAGGGCATTACATTTCATCCATTTCACCCAACCAATGTAGGATACATAACAGCCAATTTACACACAGCAAGCTTCCATAAACCATGATATGAAAATGATCAGATAATCCATTTTTGCAAAATTGATTGAGGATAAATATTAACAAGGACACCAGAAATTAACCCATGCTTCTCTTTGAAATTGTGCTTGGAATCTTTTATATTCACTTGAAAGGGACTTCAATATAGCATCTTGCCCTGAACATAGAAATGACCTCTCCCCGCAACCCCCAATCTAGCACTACAGTGTCAATCTGGACTTTTGTGCTTAACAAATGGACAGTGACTCAAACCCAGACCTAATTCAGAGACAAGAGTGTTACCAACTGCATCAACTTTATCACACAGTGGTATATCATTCAAGCCCCAAATTTCATTTTGAATAGTAATGTCAGAGCCTGCCAAGTTTCGTAAATGATTGAAGAGAAGTGATCCTACAACACCCACAAAGTTAATCAGCTAACCTAGTCCTCTCTAATGTTCTACCCTGTAACTAAATGTCTCAGTTAGTGACAATTCCAATCCATTCTCTTGCCAAACCTTGTCAAAGCTGTGTTAAAATGCTTATTTGGTGCCTGGAAGATCATCTGTGAATTTATGTAGGTGGCAACATCAAAACAATGGGATCATTTAGCTGCAGATCAGCCACCCAAAAATCAATAACTTTTCCTGTGGGCATTGCTGCACAATGATAACTTTCAAGCACGTCCAAAATTACCAATAAGTTTCAACCGTAACATAATGAAATAAAGTTGACAATTAATTGACTAATTCATTTGTTATGCTGTCAGAATGAGGATAACAAGGTAAAGCCATATTCAAATCGCTTTCATTGTTCACTCTAAAAATAAACAAGGTGATGATGTTTTATTCTATGCTTTTAGCTAAAACTAAAGTCACCATAACCCCAGAGGGCCATAGGGCTGCACTCCCATTAGAGAATGACAAATGGTGGTGGATTAAGCTGAGGGTCACATATCTCAGGTGAGGGGACAGCTTAATAAGGAACAACCTTCATGGTAACTCTAAATACATACCCTGGCCTGGTTTATTCAAAGCCCATATAAAGGTGATGGTTTTATATCATACCAGGAAGTGTTGTATTAGTCTGTATCAATATCTCCATACCACATTCAATGATAATTGTTTTTGATCTCCTTTCTTGGTTCAAGAAAACTCAATGCTTTTCTGTTCCTCATGAATTTTTCATCCGTTAGTCTTAGATTAATATTCTTATCCCCAAAGCCTGCTAATTCTGAATTCTTCATTTGCCTCTTAACCATAGTTTCTGAGTTGGTTTATAAGTTCATATTGATCTTGTGATGTCTTGAGTGATGACACTACTGCCCAATTTTGCTGTGGTGCTTTTCTATTTCTATAACCTCTCAAGACAATGAGAAGGTAATATTTGACTTGACATTGTATTTTAACACTAATACATTCATTTTCCATTTCCTAGAAATTTTAGAGAAATCTTTGGGAAATGGTTTCATCCAGGTGGTAGTAGGAGTCTTCAACTCACCGCCTAAAAGAGCGATTTTGTCAGAAAGTCTTGTAAACATTGTTTATTCACTTGCATTGCCATTGGTTCCAAGGCTGTGAGCAAGAGCTAAGAAATGGGATTAATGTAATCAAATTCTTGTTGATCAATGTGGTAATGATGGGCCAAATGGCTTCCTTCTGTATTGTAAATGTCTATGAGTTGATCAGTAATTCACCTGATGAATGCTCACTATTTAACGGTATTGCTCTGTCTTTGAGTAGTGCTAATTTCCAGTTTGCATTTGTTTGTACAGTGACTTTAAGGATTTAAATATCCTCGTTTCCTGTCCTTTTGACGGAGGATGAATTGGGGAACTTGGCAGCTGCTTCTGAAGTGCATTGTGCGAGATCCACAATCACAAATTGAGGTTCATCAGTCAATGCTAGCTCCCCTGGAAAGCACTGCATTGGAAAGATTTGATCTAATCACTGAGTCTGCTGTGCTTTAATGATATTGTGCTACTTCTATTCATCTGGAATACAAATCTATCAAAACCAAACACATCTTCCCTTTGAGGGCAAATAAATTTGTAACTAGACTTTCCCACGAACTTTCTGGAAATTATCAGGAAATTTATGGCTGTTTTTTTTTGACCATTTATGATGCAGAAGTGACATGACAAGATATTCATTTGAACCACCTGGCCATCGTACTGATTGTTGAGCTCACGCTGTGAATTTTCTAATGCCTACATCTCCCTCACGGAGTTATTGTCAGATTATTGGACTCATTGGCTTTTGTATAATTATCCTATAACAGTATAACTATCCTTACATCTTCCACATCTATCATGTTTCTGCTTGTGATATTTTTCGATAAATGATCTGCTCAACTGTATTTCAAACATTGTTGTAGGCAGAGTTACCAAACCTTTGTGCACCCCTCATCTGCTTTTTGAGATGCATGAATTTCTTGGTGATATCTCTGAGTTGCTGGCAGTGGATTGGAAATTGAAGACGAATGGGACTCCGGTTCTTTGGTAAGAATTAACTCTTTGTTGTCCACTTCATTAACTACTGCTCTTGAGGGTGTATCAATCACGATACTTCTGCTTTCCTTGGAACATAGTCTATTACTCATTCACACCTCATCAGTCCAAGCCTGAAGCCTTGTATTTGTAACGTACTTGTGGTGATCTCCTTTGGTCCAAGTAATGTTACGACTGGCTTATGATCCATTTCGACCTGGAATCTCAATCTCATGGAATAGTTTATGAACCTTCCAGGCTCCCGTATAGCAGCATTGTTCTGTTGGTTACTGCTAAAGCCCTCAACCCGACATGTTTAGGTTTTCCTTTTCCATCAGTATGCCCCTGGATAAGGACTGTTCCTAGACTTGTGGATAATTCATCCGCAGGCAGTATTGTAAATGAACCTGGATTATAGTCAGCTGGAACATCATTGAAGAATATCTCCTCTTTCATTTTTTTTTGAAAGGAAGTGCTGTCTATTCCTGACTTCAGTCCTACGTTAGTCTTCGTTCAAACTTTCCCATATAGGTTGAGTGGTAGTGCCTAAGTTAGGGGTGAAGTTTCCCACCAAACCTAAGAAGCATTGTATATAACTTCCACACTTTGGTGCTGGAAATTCACTGTCAGCACTTGCTTTCCTTGGATCTACAGTGTAACCTTGTTTTTGGGATTATATAGATCCCAAAAATGTGGTTGTCAGTTTCAAGAATTGGCATTTTTTTATTGCACAAGATTTACATTCCTTCATGCCCTTAACCCTTCCCTGACTTTCTGGTTGTGTTGTTTTATATTTAACCATGCATTAGAATATTGTCCACGTGGCAGGAAGCTCCTTGTTTTCCACTCAGAAGCCTTGACATTGCTCTCTGAAAAATATCTCATGCAGAGGTGATTCTGAATGGAAAGTTGTTAAAACAATGCCATTTAAATAGTGTAATGAAAATATTCAGCAATCATGACTCATAGTCTAGTAATATCTGCCAGAATCCATCGTTTGCATCTAATTTAGTTAAAAAAAACTTGCTTCTTGCTAACATGGCCAGACTGTTATCAACTAACAAGCTAGGATGGATTTCTCTTCTCTCAGTGAAACTAAGTGAGATCCACACACAATTTTAGCTCTCAGTTGGTTTGGGAACTGTTACTAGCTCTGAACAACATTGTGTCAGTCCTCTCACTGGCAATATGACCTTTTTTTATGGTGTGTTGAAGTGTGATTTCACCTTTTCCAATTGAGGTTGAGAAATTTTTCTTGGGGTGTACAGACAGATGAGCTCAGCATCATCCTGTAGAGTCATCTAGTGTATTGTAAAGTAATCTAGAGTAATTTAGTACTCCTGTTTTATTTTACCTCAGGCTCTGAATCACTTTGCAAATTCTTGTCAAAAATTTCTTTCATTCTCACTTTGTAGTATTGCTTCCACACCCTCTAAAATGCCCAGCCAAATGTAAGCATTTGTATTTAATTGTGAAGAATTTTGATTTTTAAATGTGTAAAGAATTGCATTGATTGCCCTTAAAAAGAAGAAAGAACTGCAGATATAGTAAGAACTGCTGATGCTGGAGTCAGAGATAACACAGTGTGGAGCTGGAGGAGCACAGCAGGCCAGGCAGCATCAGAGGAGCAGGAAAG
>NC_063337.1:107651256-107692296 GCF_021869965.1 Rhincodon typus | reverse complement strand
CCCAGCCCGAAACGTCAACTTTCCTGCTCCTCTGATGCTGCCTGGCCCGCTGTGCTCCTCCAGCTCCGCACTGTGTTATCTAAAGAACTGCAGATGTTGTAAGTGAGAAACAAAAACAGAAATTACTGGAAAAACTCAGCACATCTGGCAACATCTTTGGAATGAAATCAGAGTTAATGTTTTGGGTCGAGTGACCTTCCCTCAGAATCATTAACTGTCCTTCGTTGTAACTGAATTTTGTGATGATTTGACCACACACCTGAAAATCTGTCACCCATAGGCCTTTAGAATTTCAGATTTACAGAGTTCAACCATGGCAAGCTGTCAGCCACTACTGAAACAGCTGCCTCGTGTCACATTTATATTTTGCTTCAAACTCTTGTAACGTTAATTTGGGGCAGTATGGTAGCTCAGTGGTTAGCACTGCTGCCTCACAGCACCAGGGACTTGGGTTTGATTCCACTTTTTGGTGTCTGTCTGTGTGGAGTTTGCACATTCTCCCAGTGTCTGTATGGGTTTCCTCCAAGTGCTCTGGTTTCCTCCCACAGTGCAATGATGTGAAGGTTAAGTGGATTTGCCATGCTAAATTGCCCGTACGGTTATAGGATTGGGGGTTGGATCTGAGGGAGAAGCTATTTGGAGGCTCGGTGTAGACTCGATGGGCCAAATGACCTACTTCCACATTGTAGGGATCCTATGATTTATTTGATTGCCCAAAATCTAATTTGACTCTCTTTGACCTCAAAGAGCCATGATGCCTTATTTTAATTGGTCAGGTCAGGCCAAGGAAGTTGCTCCTGCACAGAGACCCCCTAGCCTTTAGGCCTAGCCCAGTAAAGGACACCTGAGGCAAGGCAGCAAAGCAGTGAACAGAATCTCTCAAGCTCAGCAGTTGCTGCCAATGTGCCGCTAAGATGTAGCAATAGGAAAAGAAAGACTATAGAACACCAAAGCCACTTTTGGTTGCATTGATATCAACCTGTTTACACCACTATACCTGAAACCAATATAACTGTAATCCTTTGGTCTGTTTCAATCTGTTAAAACCTCTGACTGTTCCGGTTTACTTTGTACACTATCCTGAGGGATGATGATTATTCTAGATTCTCTCAGGTGGATCAGTACAAACAATGTTCGGGCTCACATTCACTGTTGTGCTATAACCTCTGGTGAGCAGGAGTGTAATCTACACAGGGATTGGGTTCCAGCAACCAATCAGCATAATACAGCCTCACTACCTCTCACAGCCATGGCTGAATGCCTTTTGCAAACAGCCTGTTGGAGTCACATACACACAGCATGATGTGAACCTGCAGAGTAACACCACCTGGAAACTCCAGCCAAAAAAATACTGAGTGGGAGGTTAGTGTGGACAAGAAAACAAATTCAATCATAATTAGTGTCAAACTTATCTTAATGTTTCACATTTACCACCACCTATAAGGGCTGAACTTATTGCTTAGCAACTGAGATCTGTAGCTTCACAAAGTTGGTATCTCTTTCTAAAGTTCCCCTGGTATTAAATTTACAATGCTCCCCTACAATCTTCATTAAATCAGAGGACCAAATTACTGCAGATGCTGGAATCTGAACTGAAAACAACAACTGCTGGAGATCACAGCGGGTCAGACACCATCCGTGGAGACAGTGTAAGCTCCTGCCTACCTCCTGTTCATCATAGCTGTCCAATCCTCTATACCTCCATTCTCCACCAGGACAGTCTGTGAGCTCTCAGCTTTTTCCTCGACCAAAGCCTGAACATTCCCCATACACCACCATTCTCCTCTGCCTTGCTGAACTTCCTGTCTCACTGAACAACTTCTCCTTTAATTCACTCACTTCTGCCAAGTCAAAGGAGCGGCTATGGGCATCTGCATGGGTCCCAGGTATGCCTGCCTCTTTATGGTGTCTGAGGTTCCAGTCCTACACTGGCCCCCTCCCACAACATTGACAATTGCTTCAGTGCCACTTCATGCTCCGAACAGGACCTTGAAAAATTTGTTAACTTTACCTCCAATTTCCACCCCTCTATAACTTCCACATCATCCATTTCCAACACTTCCCTTCCTTTCCTTGACTTCCCTGCCTCAATTTCGGGGAATAAACGGTCCACTGACATCCACTACAAAGCCACTCACTCCCACAGCTACGTTCACAATAGCACATCACACCCACATCCTGCAAGGACTTCGTCCCATTCTCCCAGTTCCTTCACCTACGTTGCATCTGTTTGGATGATGCCACCTTCCAAAACAGTGCTGCTGACAAAGCTTCCTTCCTCCACTACCGTGGTTTCCCACCCACTGTGGTTGACAGGGCCCTCAACCGTATCTGACCTAACACCTGTGCTGCCACCCCTGCCCCTTCCCATCATTCACACCAGCGTGATTGGGTCCCCCTTGTCCTCACTTTCCATCCCACCAGACTCCACATTCAAAGGATCATCCTCCACCATGCCAGACAACTCCAGCAGAATGCCACCACCAAACACATCTTCCCCTCATTCCCCTGTCAGCATTTCACAGGGATGGTTCCCTCCAGAACATCCTAATCCATTCCTCAACCACCAACACACCCTCCCTCCCCACGGCACCGTCCCATGTAACTGCAGAAGGTGCAATACCTGCCCCTTCACCTCCTCCCTGCTCACCATCCGAGGGCCTTAAACAGTCTTTCCAGGTGAAGCAGCATTTCACCTCTACCTCCTCCAAACTTGCGTATTGTATTCACCTCAACCAATGTGGCCCAGTCTATATTGGAGAAACCAAACGCAGACGGGGTGATCACTTTGCAGAATACCTCCAGTCGATGCACAAGCTTGTCCCCAACTTTCCTGTAGCCAGTCATTTTAACACAGCATCCTGTTCACATGCCCACTTGTCTGTCCTTGGCACGCTGCAGTACTCCACTGAATCACAGTGCAAACTGAAGGAAAAACATCACATCTTCAGACTGGGCACGTTGCAGCCTTCTGGGGCTTAATATTGAGTTCAACACCTTCAAATTGTAAACCCACTCCAATTCATTCCCTTTCTTTTATCTTTACTTGTTACATTCTCTGTCACCATGACCTCTCTCCCCTCAACACCACACCCCCACACCCCCCCCCCCCCCACCCCAGTGGAACTGCCTGCCCTTTCCAGTTTGGCAGGTAGACACACTATGGTTCTGCCATTCTCACATTCCGATCACTTAATCTGAACTATCAAAATCTTTGCTCCCACAGCACTCTATACCACCACCCCTCCCCACAGCGCCCCTCCAACTATTGCATAAATGCTGTCCCCTCCACACTTCTCATCAGCTCTGATGAAGAGGCAGCTGGACTCGAAACGTTAGCTTGCTGTCTCTCCATGGATGCTGTGTGACCCACTGTGATCTCCAGCATTTGTTGTTTTCAGTTCATTAAATCAAAGTTGGTTTCCAGGCTGGATGGAGATGGAGGGATGAGGTATTTACCAATCCTTTAGGTTACCTATGTGGTGATATGTAATTCTTGCTGCTGATGGTTACAATGCTGTCGGATACTCCATTTTAGTTCTAAATTTGTACTTAATGTGTCCCACTCAGCACCATGGTTCCCCCACAAAATATAAGGGAGGATGTTCTAACTTTGGAGGTGAGCCTTTATATTCATAACGCAATGAGGGACCAACATATCTGCAATAGCTGACTTGAGATCATAAAGCTCCATTGGTATTGAATCCTTCATTATCTGACTCAGGCCATTCTGGCAGTTTACAATCCTTGGGACTTGGCCAAACAGCTTATTAGTGGCACTACTGAGTCGTTCTGAGTTGCAGTCATTGATAATGCTGGAGCAAATTCTAAACACTTTTTATGAAGCCATATATATCTATTGCTATTTTTATGATTAGTATTTTGATACTACTGATTGAAGTGCCAATGGACTATAATTAAAATCAATAAAATATTTCAGCTCCTTGTCACTCAGATCTTGCTTATGCAGTCTTTTTATTTTTAATTGCATTATATTTTAAAATTCTAATAATTAGCATGATCTGTCATTAGTACTACCTTGAGAATTAACTTGCATTTACTTGGTACTTTTAATGTTCCATAGTGCTTCAGGCTTCCAACCAAAACAAGCAGCCAGATTAGAAACACAAAACATTTTCACTAACCATTTGTTGCTGGCAAGGCCATTATTTATCGCTCGTTCCTGATAAAGTAGTGGTAGAATTCTCTCTTGATTTGCTCCCATTTTTTGAAGGCACTCCTACAATGCTGTTAGCTACGGAGCTCTTGTTATTTTCTGTTGCAGTTCAATAACCCCCGATAACTTGCAAAACCATATCAAAGGGCAGTTAAGAGTCAACTATAATGACAGGAAATTAAAACAAAGACATTGCTGGAAGTACTCAGCATACTACGGCAGCATCTGCCGAGAGAAATGGGGTTAATGTTTCAGGTCCATCAGAACTGGGAATAGTTAGGAATATAATCGGTTTTGAGCAAGAGGTGGGTATGATACAGCAAGGAGTCTGTGTGAGGATGAAAGACAGGAGAGAGTGAATGGCAGAAAGAGTTAATCTTCCAGGGCCAGAAAAAAAATGGCTATGAGCCAAGAAAAGAACAAAAAGGTACACCTAGGGAAGGCATGTTACAAACAGCAACTAAAATATCTAAAAATGGCCAAAAGAAACAGAGAGAAACTGAAAAATGTGGAAAGGAAATAAAATGGCACAAAGATTATCGTTGGACTCAAAGTTGAGTCCTGAAGGCTGTAAAGTGCACCGTGCTGTGGGTTTAGGTTCAGAAGTAGCAGCCCAGCATGAGATATTTCCCTTCCTCAAGGCCAATCTGACAGCATCACGGTCATTCAATTGGATACCAGCGTTTTTTAAAAAATATTTTAAGATAAAAAAAACTGAATTCAAATTCTCAAACTGTAATAGTGGGATTTGCATTTACATTTCCCGAACTATTAGACTAAGAGTTTGGATTACCATTTAAAGAGAAAGCACATTTAAGAAAATGGTATATGTTAAGGGTTGCAGCAAATACTGCTGTGTTCATCAGAGTTCTTTACTGTTTGTTGATAGCATCAACTTAACTTCATGGTCAGCTGCTGTGCTTTCCCCTACTACCTTATAGCCTTTGTTTAATGATTCAGATTTCAATCCTCCAAGTTTCATAGGCTTGAATTCAAGCCTAATAGTTTTAAATGGGTCCAAATCTGCAACTGCATGTTGAATTTGACTCATAAATTTATCTTTTAAAGTTTGTGTCTCAATTCTAGATTTTCAGACATGTAAACATCAACTATATTATGAAGTTTTGGAGGCAGATTAAAACTACAGTAGGCTGCAGAGCAAGGACACTTAAAGGAAGCTATCTGCTTATTAAAGCAGGGAACAGGCAGTATGAACCAAAATGTCACTGTGACATGGTGTCACATTACTCATGTTACTAGATCAATGTCACATGATAATTGTGAGCCTCTTCTTCATAATTCTATAATTAGGAAAATATTTCTTTGGATTTCTGCTCTAAACTGGAATTTTTTTACTGTTCCATGCTCTGCCTCCCCCTCTCCTTTATGCATATTGAACAAGGTCAACACAATGAATTTCTAATCATACTTAAATGAACAACAAATTGTGTAATTCTGTGTGTATGTTGAAAATGCTTTGTCTTCATTTTTATGTTTATCCACACAAAAGATGTCTGCAACAATTGTTTATCAGTGTAAACCATTTGATAGGTACAGAGCCCATCCACAACAAATAAATATATTAGTTGTTCTTTACCAATTTCAAAAGCTGTCCATACAGTAAGATTCTTCTACTTGTCATGAACATTGAGTTCCTCAGATTTATCAAGGTAACAAGTCTGGCACCTTTAGAATAACTGTTATGACGTCAGTTATTTCTCTTCATCATCATTTGTGCGATTAAAACCTGGATTTTGTTTTATTTTTATAAAGTTAACTGAGCATTATGATATTTTCATTATGAAGCACATTCATAACCCTGAAGTTTTTCTAAATGTCTGCATTGCAAGATAACAGAGTCGATTGTCCCTCAGCTTTGATGCCAGGAATGAATGGTCTCTGGGCACAAAAGTGGCAGCACCAGCTTAATCACACTGAATCCCAGAATTTCCAGAAGAAAGCCTCCCACAACCGGAGCAGAGTAACGTTGGTTTGACAGGTAAAATAAGTCATGGAGGCTCCCCACCAAAACTCTGACCCACAAACAAATTTACTGCGATTTCCCTCTGAATCCATTGTCCATCCACCATCTCAATATTTGCATATTGAATACAATCAGGGGTCATGACCAAACACTTTTGTCATGGACTGTGGGCCGTTGAGCATCACCAGCGGTTTAAACCTAAACTGACTTCTTAATATACATCTGGGAAGAGTTCAGGAAGGTGAAAGGTCATGCTGGAATGTAAATGTGAACATTGTAAGGGCTGGATACCACTTTTATGATTTGAAGTTGACTGTTTTCAGATATTTTACGAAAAATCTTGAGAATTTAAATATACTTTACATGATAAAGTGGTGAATTTCTCACTGTCTCCCTTGATTCTGTTTCTCCTGTGTTTTGAGAACAAGGATGATGAATAATGGGTGAGGAGAGAATGGAAATCAAGACAGGCAGTAGGCAGCTGCATAAATACAAGCATCAAACCCACAGCAATCTGTACCTAAAGATCAACACGTCATAGAAGACCTACCCAGCATTTAATTAAGGTCACCCTGTGCTTACTGTCTGCTATCATGATATCAAGTGTTGAACATCATTTACAACATCATTCCATAAGCAGACCTGCCTTGTAATGTCAGTGAATTTGTCTACAGTTTTTAGACAGCTTCGGGTGATGTTAGTCATAGCAATCAGTAAACAGTTTATTGCTGCATTGGACATGTCACTGATGCCCTGAAGATCATTCAGTATTACAGAGACACAGCAACACTGTAAGTGAGAGAGAAATGGAGTGTACGTGGGTGTGAGTGTGGGAGAGAGAGAGAGAGAGGTGGAGAGAGGGAAAGATGGAGAGGTGAAGAGAGACAGAGAAATGGAGAGAGATAAAGAGGAGAGGAAAAGATAGAAAGAAAGATACAGTATGTGAGAGAGAGAGTGAGAGAGCAAGTGGAGAGAGAGATAAAAAGAGAGAGACAGAGATGGAGAGAAATAGATAGACAGAGTCAGAGAGGGAAAGAAAGTGGGAGATAGAGAAGGAGAGGTGGAGAAAGAGAGTTGGAGAGAGGACACACACACAATTTTCTTCCAAATGACACATTCCCTGGAATGCAAGGTATCATTTATCATCAGAGGCAGCTAGTCCTTGGTTCAAGGATGATGTCTACGCAGCTTTGGGAATTTCTCCTGTGTGTCTTCATGTGATCAAAAAGTCAAATTCTCAAACAATAAATATTTAGTCACATGAGGCAGATGTCCAAGTGTAGAAATTACTTTCTTTTCTTTCTTTATGTGCCACAGCTCTGCCTTGTCTTTATGACTTTGGAACTGAAAACATGGCGCAGATTAATAAGCAAATAGTCACCATTTTGAAGTGTTAGAAGCAAGTGACTCCAGGTCATTAATGTCAATGCTGCACCACTTCAAGGAGAGATCGAGAGTGTCATTGTCATGTTCTCTTTTGTCGTACTCTGGAAGGTTAAGCATTTGAGAGTGTTAAGAAAATGCGATTTGGCAGGAGACATTTTTCAATAATGCAGACACAATGTCCATCAAAATTGGTTTTGCTGAAATGTTGCCTGAATATTTGTGGAGCTGGTTTGAAGAAGAACACAAATGTTTTTTTAAAAGAGACTACATGTTGAATCTGGAGGATGCAGTGGAAGCACTGCTAATGGAATTTCCTGAGCATCCTGGTGTGTTGCTGATACACGATCCAGTCTCACTGACATTACTCCCAGAGGTTTTTACTGTCTGACACTGGCTACTGCTGCAGCAGTAAAGCCTTCAGCATGCGGTGATGAATGAGGGGACGCCACCTACCTGACCATAAAGCTTGGCAGATGGACTTTAACATAGAAAAGTGTGAAGTCATGCATTTTAGCAGGATGAATCACAAAGGCAGACTATTATTTAAATGAAGAGAGATTTCAAAAAAGTTATAGCACAGAGGAATGTGGATGTTCTTGTGAATGAAACACAAAAATTGGCATGCAGGTTCAGCAATGATGGAGACAACAAAGGAATTTTGGTCTTTACTACAAGGAATTTTGAATTGAAAAATGAGGGAGTCTTGTTACAACTGTACAGGGTGTTGGTGAGTCTACATGTGGGGTGCTGTGTACTGCTTCGATCCCTGTATTTAGAAAAGGATAGACTGGCATTGGAGCAGTTTAAAGGAGATTCACTGGGCTTATTCCAGGGATGAACAGCTTTACTATCAAGAACTTCTAAACAGATTAGTCCATTATTTATTAGTGTTTAGAAGAATGAGGGGTGATCTTACCGAACCATAGAAGATTCTGAGGCAAGATTGACAGGGAGCTGTTGACAGAATGTTTCCACTAGTGGGGGATTCTTGAACCAGGGGACATCTATTTAAAACTGAGATGCAAAGGAATTTCATCTCCTACAGAGTGGCAAATATCAGGAATTCTTGATCACAGAGAGTTATAGAGGTTAGGTCACTGAAAACATTTAAAGAGGGAGATAGATTTCTGAAATATTGAGGAATTGAGGACTATGAGAAGCTAGCAAGAAAGAAGAGTTGAGGTCTGGGGCAGATCAGCTCTGATCTTTCTGAATGGTGGGGCAGGTTCGAGGGGATTAATGTTCCACTCTTGCTATTTCTTATGTTCTTAGAAGATTGAATTCCACACAACAATTGCAGATATTAAAAATGCCTGTTTAAATCAATTTGGAATAAAAGCAAATATCAATAATGGTAACCACGAAACTGTTGGATGATGTAATCACCCGTCTGCTTCACTCAAAACCATTTGAAGGAAATATTTCATTTTCTTCTGCTCTGGTCCATTTTCAACCAGAATAATAAGGATCAAGCAATTCCCGGAAGGTACTGTGGGTCATCAGTAACAACAAAATTGTGTTCAACTATAATGTGCAGTGTCACAGCCTGACATATCCATCACTCTACTGTTACCATCAAACATGGGGGAATCGACACTGGTTCAATGAGAAATGTATCAGGAATACCATCTGTGCCAGGAATACCACAATATAGAGTGCTAACCTACTGAAGCTACCATGCTGGATCAGGTGTCTACAAAATGGCAGAATGTATGTGCTACGTTCGAGCTCATGAGCTCGTTCGCTTCTGTCTGCTTTTCTTTTATGTTTCTTTTTGCTTTTGCCTTTTTCTAACCTTTTCTTTAAAGTCTTTTGTTTCAGCGAGGTGTTGGTGATGGGCCCTGCCTGAGCATGTTGCCAGCTCAGGCTCGGATCCAGTGTTCGGAGGCTGTGAGTGGGTGCTGCCTGATCAGGTTGTGGGATCCAGTTATGGCACAGGTAATTCTCGAATCAGAGGCAGCATTGACAGCAGGAGGAGATCGGGGACATTAGCATCAGCAGCAGCATGTACCCAGCCCCTTCCCAGGCTCCAAGCTGTGGCTTGGCCTAGGCACCTGCACAGAGATAAGGCTTAAATAAAACTTTAATATCTGTATGTTTCTCATTCCTTCTGGCTTTGTTTCCTTTTTTTCTGCTGGGATTTTTTTATTCCGGTTTTGTAATCACGTGTGTAATCAAGATGGTGACTTTGTACACTTTTCCCAAACTAAACTAGTTGCACCTGCCTGCAAAACAATAAGGACTATAGATGCTGGAAGCCAGAGTCAATAAATGTGGAGCTGAAAAAGTACAGCAGGTCAGACAGCATCTGAGGGGCAGGAAAGTCAACGTTTTGGGCTGAAACCCTTCATCAGTCCTGACTACACTTGGCCCATATCCTTCCAAACCTTTCCTATTCATGAACTTATTTAAATGTCTTTTAAATGTTGTAACTTCCTCTGGAAGTTCATTCCATAAAGGAGCCACTCTCTGTATAAAGAAGTTGGCCTTCATGCCCTTTTTTAAATTTTGCTCCTCACAACCTTAAAATATGTCCCGTAGTTTTGAATTCCCCATGCTGGGGAAAAGACCAGTATTCACTGTTGGTATAAAGGCTTACCTTGATTACCAGGCACTTTGTTCCCAATGTTTTGCTCAGTTTTAGACCCACAAACCTAATTCTTTCACACATTTTACTGGTTTTCTTTCCAGGTTATGCCCCATCCCTGTCAACTCATTCCCCACACACTCCCAATAATCTCTCACTACCTTCATGCCTCCATTCATACCCTTTGGCTCAACATTCCTTATGCTCTACAACCACCAAAAACAGACTTTAAAACCTCTATACCATCTCGTTCACCCAGTGTGTAGGTTTTCACATCTGTTAGCCACCGCCAGTAATTCACTCATGTTTTCCAATTGATTACTTCACATACAAAGCCCATGAAGGGTAACAGAGGTAAAGGCGCCATAGTCCTACTAGACCATAGGGCTGCTGTCTCATCAGAGAGAGACGACTGGTGGTGCTTTACACTGAGGGTCATCATGTGTCATGAGGGGAGAGGTTGGGAAGGAGAGTCCTTCATGGTAATGTTAGCTCCTGCAGGAATTGAACCCATGCTGTTGGCATCATTCTTGTATCACTCAGTCAATCCAAACCATACTGAAGCATCTCTACATCCTCTTCACAGCTTACCTTTCCACACAGCTTTGTGTCATCTTAATGAACATTTCACATTGGTATTTACCAAGGAGCAGGATATGGATGGTGGTAAGATTAGGGAAGGATATGTTGATATTCTGGAGCATGTCAATATTAAAAAGGAGAAGGTGTTGGGTGTCTTGAAAAATCTTAAGGTAGACCAGTCACAACACACACATAAATCAGAAGAGTGCAATATTTACTCATCACATAAGTACTAGTTGATTGTAATGACTGTTGAACTGACAGACTACACTGTCAGCTAAAACAGGTGTGGTGCAATGTTAGCATCTATACCTTTGAACCAGGAAGCCCAAGTTCAGATCCTACCTGCTCCAATGGTGTGTAATAATGTCTCTGAATGGGCTGATTTAAAAATACTTGAAGTAGAGCAGTTAACCACCACAAACTGATCGAAGCCACGTAGGTAGCTGTTGTACAACGGCTTCAATCTGACTGTGCAACATGTTAATAAGACGCTACCCATCGTCATTGGAAGTGATGTAATCACAACATGATAAGAGCAGGAGGCAACCATTCAACCCCTTGAGCCTGATCTTGGCTGATCTTTAAGTTCAAGCCCTAATCCCCCTCCCCTCATATTCCTTTAGCCACAATAGCTCTATCTACCTCTTCCTTGAAAACACAATGCTTTGCCTCAACCACTTTCTGTGATAATTATTCCCACAGGCTCACCTCAGCTGAAGAAATTTTACCTCATCTCAGTCCTAAAAAGTTTACCCCTTATCCTTAAACTACAACATCTGGCTCTGGACTCCCCCACTATTGGGAACATCCTTTCTGCATCGGACTGGTCTAGTCCTGTTAGAATTTTATAGCTTTCTTTAAGAAACCACAACTCCCTCCATTTTTCTAAGCACCAGTGAATTCAATCCTAACTGATTCATTCTCTCCTTATACGTCAGTCCTGCCATCCCAGGAATCAGCCTGGTAAACCTTTGCTGCACTATCTCTACAGCAAGAACATCCTTCCTCAGATAAGGAGACCAAAATTGCCCACACTATTCCAAGTATGGCCTCACCAATGCAGTGTATAACTGCAGAAAGCTATCCTTGTTCCTGTACTCGAACCTTCTTGCTACGAAGGCCAACATACAGTTTGCCTACTTTACTGCCTACTGCACCTGCACACTTACTTTCAATGACTGACGCACAAGGACACCTAGGTCTTGAACATTCTGCTCTCTCAGTTTGCAGCCATTCAGATAATGATCTGCCTTTCTATTTTTGGAATCAAAGTGGATAACCTTACATTTATCCACATTATTCTTCATCTGCCATGCATTTCCCCACTCACTCAGCCTGTCCAAATCACATGGACACATCTCAGCCTCCTTTTCACAGCTCACCCTTCCACCCAGTCTTGTGTCATCTGCAAATTTGGAAATATTGCATTTAGTTCTCTCATCTGTGACTGTTTAGGGTCCTAGTACTGAGCCCTACGGTACATGAATAATCACTGCCTGCTATTTATTCCCACTATATGCTTCTTGTCATCTAGCCAATTTTCTATCCATCTGCATATACTACTCCTAATCTCATGCACTTTAATTTTACACAGTAATCTCTTATATGGGACTTTGTTGAAAGCTTTCTGAAAGTCCAAATAAACCACATCTATTGGTTCCCCAGATCAACTCCACTGGTTACATCCATGAAGAATTCCAGTATATTTGTCAAGCATGATTTCCCTTTTGTAATTCCATGCTGACTCTGTCTGATCCTACCTCATCCTTTTTTCAGTGCTCCACTATTAAGTCCTAGAGAATGGACTCTAGCATCTTCCCCACTCCCAACATCAGACTGACTGGTCTATAACTCTCTACCTCCCTATTTAAATCGAGGGGCTACATTAGCTACCCTCTAATCTGCAGGGAATGTTCCAGACTCTAAAGAATCTTAGAAGATGACCATAAATGCATTACAATAGACAAACTAAATCAAACACATTTAAAACATATTAGTTTTATGTAAATCACCCAATTAGTTTTCAGATGGTTAGTCTGGGTAGGCTGTTTTTTCTCCAGCAACTTGCACTTGCCTTAAGGAAGTCTGTCTTGTCTCACTAAGTTACAGAATGTCCCATGAACTTAGCTTCAATGGAGGAATGGCACATTTAGAGTGCAGTCATATCTACAGTTGGAATCCAATTTTAATATTAATGGAATGTTAAATTACAGCTTAACTCATTGTGTCAAATCAACCTGGAAAATGGAGTAGAGAGCAAATTGGGTGGCACCAAGTGGTTTATTGGATCTTCAGCTGATGTAAGAAAATCCGTGTGCATTGATCCATCCAGGAAACATTCAAAACATACTTACTCCATTCAACACCTGGCTAGAAAATGTGTTTATAAATCAGAAAGTGGACATGCCCACATCAACTCCTCCATCACCCCCACCTCCTCCATCACCTCCAGACCCTCAATCACCCCCACCTCCTCCATCACACTCCCACTCCCTCCATCACACTCCACCCCCTCTATCACCACCCCCCAGCCCCTCCATCACTCCCCACCCCTCCATCAACACCCCACCTCCTCTATCACTCCCCTATCCCTTCCATCACCACACCGCACCTCCATCACCCCCAGTACCCTTCCTTCTTAATTTTCCATTTTTATTTGATGTATTGAGAAAGAATCTTTGCAATTAAGCTACAGGTTTTGTTTTTCATAGAAGACCTTCACAGTATGTCTCAAATCCAGTCTCAATTTAAAGTCTTTATCATCATTATAAATTCTAGACAAGATGAAAAGTTACCTATCATTAAAGTTCTTTTTTACTTTTGACAAAAGAACAAAGAAATGACTGTCAGGCACTGCAGTAAATTTATCAGCCTTTATACATACTAAGAAAGTGCCATTAGTTTTTGGCCTCCAAATGAAATGATATTGTTCTGGTCTTTGATTAAAATGCATAGGACATAGTAGAGCCCATTTCTGCCAGCTCTAGCCCACTAGAAACAGAACCAGTCTTAATTTCTCAGTTCTCTCCCAGCTTCTAGTTCTACCTTTTCTCCTAGCTCAAAACTCATTTCCCATCTCCACATTAGATTTTATCTGTGAATGCTAGGCCAGGAATGACTGGTGTCTTTTCCTTAGTGCCAAAGCAGCAGTAAAAAGGGAATCTATCCAATTAGAGGCTAAGATGCTTTCCAGCTCAATTCCAATTGACTCTTCATTCCTGAGTTACTCAAAACTCCTCTCACTCCCAGTCCAGTTTCTCCACCTTCTCATTACCTGCTGATACTGAGGCAGAGATTACATACTTTCTGTGGCAATTAGACTGTCATAGCTTGGAGAAGAAAGAGTGAAAGAGACAAATGTAGTGTCAAAATACCATGCTTACCTTCATTCAATGTTAATGTGATTTGTTGATAAGGAAAGGGAAGCTTAAAGCTAAGGATTAGACATCTTCCTGACATAATGCATTTGGAACTGATTCAGAGGTAATGTCTGAAGTAGACTACTTCAGGCTATGCAAGACTCTAGTTAGCTGAAGGAAACAACTATAATACAATAGTATGCAAGATCATGAAAGCAGTCTAAGGGGAACCCTGAAATAATTTGGCAATATTGGACTGAGCGAATGTGAGCAGCAGAAGGAGATCTAACATGTCACATCAGCAGAAAGGTATCTAAATGGAAGCTAAGGTCAAAGGCAACCATTGAAAATCTCAGGGTTTTGCTGTTGATAAATCTAATGCTGGAACTTATCTCCAAGGACTATAAAACAACTAGGATACAGAGTGCAGCAGATTTAACCTTAAAAGGGAGTGTGTCACAATATTTTGATTTCACTCATCAAATGGCTCAGTAAGTGTTTTTAAATGTCAACTCCCTTTGATGCTCTGTTCAGCTCTTTACAGTAGAACAGGAAGTAATCATGAAACAAACATAATAGCCTACAAAATGAAAAGACAGAAAAGTCTTGTGGCATGGATTGTAATCCAGGTGGGATTTAACATGGTAATCAGGATCCTATTAGTGACACGAGACTCTGCTTTAAAACATAGAACAGTACAGAAAAGGAACAGGCCCTTCGGCCCACAATGTTGTGTCAAACATGACACCAAATGAAACTAATGCCTTCTACCTGCCCTTGGTCTATATCCCTCCATTCCTTGCATATTTGAATGCTTATGTAAAAGTGTCTTAAACACCCCTATCGCTTCTGCCCCCACCACCAGCCCTGGCAGTGCATTCCAGACTCCTACCGCTCTCTGTATAAAGGACTTGCCCCTCACACCTCTTATGAACATTCCCCTTCTCACCTTAAATGCATATCCCTTAGTATTAGACATTTCCATATTAAAAGGAGTCAAAGCTGAAACAAAGCTGAAAATGTGAAGCCTTCAAAAATGAGATAAGGAGTGCCAGAGATAGTGCGTTCCTGTTAGGGTGAAGGGCAAGGCTGGTAGGTGGAGGGAATGCTGGATGACTAGAGAAATTGAGGTTTTGGTCAGGAATAAAAAAGGTATAGACAGCTGGGATCTAGTGAATCCCTGGTAGAATATAAAGGCAGTAGGTGTATACTTAAGAGAAAAATCAAGAGGGCAAAAGAGGGGCATGAAATAGCTTTGGCAAATAGAGTTAAGGAGAATCCAAAGGGAGTCTACAAATACAGTTAGGACAAAAAGGTAACTACGGACAAAAGGGTAAAAAGGGCCAAGCAGAGGCAGATGGAGTTTAATCTAGATAAATGTGAGGTGCTGCAGTTTGGAAAGGCAAATCAGGGCATGATTTATACACTTAATGGTATGGTCCTGGGGAGTGTTGCTGAACAAAGAGACGTTGGAGTGTAGGTTCATTGTTCCTTGAGGTAGATAGAATAGTGAAGAACGCTTTTGGTAATGCTTACCTTTATTTGTCAGTGCATTGAATATAAAAGTTCTAAGTATAGAGTTCATGTTGCAGCTGTATCAGACATTGGTTTGGCCACTTTTGGAGTATTGCGTGCAATTCTGGTCTCCCTCCTATACAAAGGATGCTGTGAAACTAGAAAGGGTTTAGGAAAGATTTATGAGGATATTGCCAGGGTTAGAGGGTTGGAGCTAAAGGGAGAGGTTGAATAGACTGGGGCCATTTTCCCTGGAGGCTGAGGGGTGACCTTATAGAGGTTTATAAAATCATGAGAGGCATGGATAGGGAAAATAGGTAAGGTGTTTTCCCTGGGGTGGGGGGAGTCTAAAATTAGAAGGCATAGGTTTAAGGTGAGAGGGAAAAGGTTTAAAAGGGACCTAAGGAGCAACTTTTTCATACAGAAGGTGGTGCGTGCATGGAATAAGCTTCCAGAGGAAGTGGTGGAGGCTGGTACAATTACAACATTTAAAAGGCAGCTGGATGGGTACATGGACAGGAAGGATTTAGAGGGATATGGGCAATATGCTGGTAAATGGGACTGGATTAATGTAGGATACACAGTCAGGACCGATGGATCTGTCTCCATGCTGTATGTCTCTATGATTCTATGACTCTAAGTGGGCATTTCTGGGTGCCAAGTGATAAGTCTAATTCTCAATGAAGACAGAAAATGAGTGACTGAGATCAGGGTTGGGGGAGGCCAGGGACTGGATGGTGGATTGAGACTAAGGTTCCTGACTCCATTTTAAGGCCTGAGCTGCTTCTTTAACATCAATGCAATTGAAATTGATCCCTATGAATCTAGCAAATATCCTTCTGTATGACCTGTAATTTCAAACAGGTCAGTTATTCATCTTCCCCAAAATGATAAAAGCATGCATCATTCTTGGGCAGTGTATGTCAAACATCCATAACTGTCTGCAAATGATTGCAAACCATCTGCAGGTTCAAGGAGTGGAAATGTTTCCTGCTCATATTTGGTTTTCAAATGGACCCAGGTTATTCAGAGGTGCACATGGCTGCAATGAATAGTGCGCCACATTTGGGAAGTGGATTGTTGTGTAGAAGTGAAACTACGTTCACTATTGTAGCTAATGGCACAGGCTGATGTTACTGATCCATTGTGGAACAAGTCAATACACACAGAGTGCTTCATCATGTGGAATTTTGTATTTAACATGGGGTGTTTGGCCATGAGTTTGTAAATTGCTCCTGAGAAACAGGCTCATAATTTGAATATTTGAAATAGTAAATTTTAAATTTTGAACTATAAATCCAACGTTTATACTTTACAGTACTTGCAGGGCTTTTGAGACAGACCATTGAGTCCAAAGAGAGAAGACTGAATGGCAATTCTTACCATTGATAAAAAGCTGGTTTAATAAATCCTCAGTGTTCACAGCTGCTTTGTTATTTCCTCTTTGTTCAGTATGCTTGTACTGAGAAGCCAATGTGTGCTTCTCCTGAGCGGAACTGCTGGGAAGATGTTCGGAAGATGTTGAGCGGACAGGGTGAAGGCAGAGAGGTAGGACTTGCTGGAGGCAGTTGTTCTGTGAGTGTGTACAAGCCAGGGCTCAGGTTCCCTGGATTCTCCGAAAAACTGAGATGCCAAAGGCTCAGATTGTCACAACAGATAGTAGCAGACTCCTGCAATCTCTGAGAAGGAGACCTTTGGTTTTTGATAACCATAGCTTACCAGAGCCAGCTAAAGCAACCACCACCCTCAACATTTTGCCTTCCAGGATGCTGCTATCAAATAACTTTTGCTGGTTACTCATAAGTAGATAAGACATTAAAACACAAAGTGCTAGAAAAACTCAGCACCTGTGGAGAGGGAGACAGAGTTCATGTTTTGAGTGAAATATGAATCATCTTCAGAACCTCCAGCATCCGCAGGACTTTACTGCTATTTGAGTAGAACAAGCAATTTGCGTCATAGATGGAAATTATGCCAAGTTTGCCAGTGATGATGCCAATCCTTGCAAGCAGGTACTCAAGTGTACACATCTGGATGGCTTCAAGCAGGTATAGTTATTGACTGCAATCCTGCTGGATTAATCAGGAGCATTCGTAAAGTGCAAGGGATTCCATTCTTGCAATGTCCAGCTGGCATACCATAGCACAATTAAAACAGCTAGCTTAAGTGATGGGCACTCACTCATAGATACACCTGCCTGATGACAACCATTAGAAGCTCAACAAACTCAGGACTTTCCACTAAGGAAGTTAAAGATCATATCAAACTGACAGAAAATGTCTAAAATTCCATAAAAACCTTAGCATGTCAGATGATCGACAGAGTATAAAGAATGGCATAACCAAAAATAAAGGCAGTGGAAATTAGATTGAGTGAAAACTAGCCAAAAATATAAAACATATAGTTAAGAGTTTCTACAGGTATTTAAAATGAAAAGTGTAAGTTAAGTCAGTTTTGGTAGTTTAGAATGATTCAGGGAAATTAGTAATGGAGGATAGGGAAATGACAGATGCATGCAAAAGATACTTTGCATTTGTCTTCACTGCAAAGGATACACATAACATCCTAGAAATAACAGCATGCGAAAGAGATTGAGGCACTTAAAGAAATTATGATCATCACTTTCAAAAACAGAAATTGCAGGAAAAGTTCAGCAGATCTGGCAGCATCTATGGAGAGAAATCAGAGTTAACTTTTAGGGTTGAGAGACCCTTCCTCAGAAAACCTACAAATGCTGCCAGACCTGCTGAGCTTTTCCAGCAATTTCTGTTTTGTTTCTGATTTACAGCATCTGTTTTTATGGTCATCACTTTACTGTGAACAATGAAACTAAAAGCTGACAAAACCCCTGGCCTTGATGGGTTTTATCCCAGTGTTGGCTTTTTCTTCATTCATTCATGGGATGAGGGCGTCGCTGACTAGGCAGCATTTATTGCCCATCCCTAATTGCCCAGAGGGCAGTTAAGAGTCAACCACATTGCTGTGGGTCTGGAGTCACACGTAGGCCAGGCCAGGTAAGGATGGCAGTTTCCTTTCCTAAAGGACATTAGTGAACCAGATGTTTTTTTCCGACAATCAACAATAGGTTCATGATCATCATTAGACTCTCAATTCCAGATTTTTTTAATTGAATTCAAATTCCACTCTCTGCCGCAGTGGGATTCGAACCCAGTTTCCTAGAACATTATCTGGGTCTCTGGATTAACAGCCCAGCGATAATATCACTAGACCATCACCTCCCTCTATCGTTACTAAAACACACTGCTGAGATGTTAGATGCCTTGGTTTCAATTTTCCCAAATTCCAAAATATCCCATTGGTTTGGAGAATAGTGAATCTGACTGCTCCTTTCAAGAAAGGAGGAAGACAGAAAGCAGGGAAGTTCTGGCTTGTTAACTGAACATCTGTCATTGGGAAGGTGCTGAATTTGAGTTATAGTGGGGCATTTGTAAAATCTTATGCAATCAAGAAGAGTTAATATGGTT
The DNA here is from genome assembly GCF_021869965.1 of Rhincodon typus. Classification (NCBI taxonomy): domain Eukaryota; kingdom Metazoa; phylum Chordata; class Chondrichthyes; order Orectolobiformes; family Rhincodontidae; genus Rhincodon; species Rhincodon typus. The sequence goes on along the minus strand of NC_063337.1, from coordinate 107,673,218 downwards.
TTGAAGAAAAAATCATTTTTATCTCACTTTGATTAGCGTGCTTTGAGAAAGTAACAATTAATTAAATAAAGGGGGTCCAGTGCACATACTGCTTGTAGATTTCCAATAAACATTTGACAAGGTGCCAAATCATGAATTACTTCATAAAATAAGGGCTCATTGTATAGGCGTAACATATTAGTGCGGATTGGTTAGTTAATACAAAGCAGAGGATGCACATTAATGTGACAATTTTTTGTGATGGTGTGATGTGACAAGTGGTGTGCCACAGGGATCAGTGTTGGGGCCTCAAATATTTACAATTGGATGAAATGGTAGCTATGATGTGAAGGTGCTGGTGTCAGACTGGGGTGGACAAGATCAGAAGTCACACGACACCAGGTTATAGTCCAACAGGTTTATTTGAAATCACAATCTTTTGGAGCACTGCTCCGTCTCCAAAAGCTTTCAAATAAACCTGATGGACTATAACCTGGTGTCAGGTGACTTCTGACCTTGGATGAAGGCACAGAATGGAGGATTGCTCAACTTACGAATGAGGAAAAGACATGTAAGGAAGTCAGTTGTGAAGACGATGTGAAGGCCTGAATCCTCCCAATCTCTGAGTCATGTCGGGAACAACCAGTCAGTTGGGAGAATATGTGAATTTGGAAAAATAAGGTTCTTGGCATTGAGAAAGCAGTCTGATTTTATGCAATGGTTTGAATAACAAAATAAGAATTTTATTGGTGAGTGACTGGGGGCCTATTTGCATGCATTAACACCTCATAATTACCAATTCTGACCTCAGTTATATGCAGTTTGCTATTCTCCCATATGACTGAAAGAAATCAGGTGATGACAGTTTTCAACATGGAACCCTGAGCAAAATGCTCACAGTTCCAGACCACCACTTGCTGCCATGGTCCAACATCCTGGCCACCTGTTCACCATCGCTAAATGCGCAGTATCTGCCTGTCAGCTATATACTAGCCTCACCACACCATCATGGCACATCTCCAACCTATTTGGAAGAAAGTTTTTCACTTGAATCCTGCACTTGAGGGCACCCACATCTTCCATTGTAATGCTGCCTGCAGCCACTTTGTGCACAGGATCCAACAGCGATCCTATTAATCAGAACAGGGTCCACATCAGGGCTGTTTGCTTGTTTTCTTAGTGATCACCTACTGTGTGCCTGCTTGAATGCTCACAGCGTCTCTGCCTTGTCTTTTCATACTTTTGTACCTCATTCAGAACTTAAATGCCCTCAGTCCATCAGCTTCCTTGTGCAGCATGAACCCAGACAGTTTGTCGTGGTTGTCACCAGTCATCAGTCTGCATGGAATATTTGAGTGTTTGCTTTGCATATTATTATCATGTGTAATAATTGCATCTGCCTTTAACAAGGAAGAAGATGCAGCCCAGGCGGTGGAGGAAGAGATAGTAACTCAGACACTAGAAGGGTTTGGTAACATATTATATAGGCATCTTTAGAATTAAAATGGATAAGGAACCAGGAGCAGGCAAGATACACCCAGAGATATTGAGAGAAATGAGAATTAAATTCAAGGTGTTATGGACCAGACCAGACCACCCCCCAAAATCTTTTAAGAAGGTAGCCTAGAGCCTAACTTTTTCTTATTTTAAAGGTAGATGTAAAGTGTCATGTTCCAGATGCAATGCGACTGGTCAAACTATTCAATGTTAAGCAAAACACAATTTATTTAAATACTATTGTTAAAATACAAACAAAAGGAAGAGGAGCCTAGAATAACTTAATTACTGGAAAACTTAACTAAATGATAGATATAGTAACTATGACTAATTAACTTTTCCAACATAGCAATATCCCATAAACATACCCCTCGCCAAAAAGGCAAATTCAGGCACAGATTCTCATATGCAGTTCTCCAATCCGGAAGGAAAAATTATCAAGAGGAGATTCAGAGAAGTAGGAAACATTACTGAAGCTTCCAACTCTTTTGAGACCTGAAAGGCTTCTGATTAAAATTAAATCTAAAAACTAAAATAAAACTCGAAAGCTTGGTCTGTGAGACCTGGCCACTCCAGGTTGTTTCCATTGTTCCAACTTCAAAAAAAAGGGCCTCACAAATTGTTTACTTTCTTAGAGACAGGTCATGCCTCTGCTTTACAACCTCCCTTCAAATTAAAACAGGACAAAATAACCTCTTAAAGTGACAGCATCAACACAAAGGAAACATTGGCCATAATTTATCCAAAAGACTGGGCAATTGCAAACACTACACCTGTGTTCAAAAAAGGCCGTAACCACTGTGGATTAATAAAAGAACTAAAGTTGAAAAGCTCCATTGTTGGAGTTTTTTTAAGGTGGTAACAGAGAGAGTTCAATGAAGTGTGTGCATGGACTTCAAAAAGGTGTTTGATATAATGCCATGTCACAGATTTGTGGGAAATATTATGGTTCATGGAGTCAAAGAGACCATAGCAACACAAACGCAGAATGCTTCAAATGACAGAAAACACAGAACACTAGCGCACACAGACAGCAGGTAACCAGGAAAGCAAATGGAATGTTTGCCTTTATTTCAAGGGAGTTGGAGTAAATGAATAGGGAATTCTTGCTGCAAATGTACAAGGTGCTGGTGAGATCACATCTGGAGAATTTTTGGTCTCTTATTTAAGGGAAGATATAATTACATTGGAGGCAGTTCAGGGAAGGTTCACTAGGATGATCCCTGGTATGGAGGGATTGTCTTATGAGTAAAGGCGAAACAGGTTGGAATTCTACTCACTGGAGATTAGAAGAATGAGAGGTCGTCGCATTGAAACTTATCAGACTCTTAAGGGGCTTAACAGGGTAGTTGTTGAGAGGATGTTTTCTGTTCCCTGCATTCAAAGGACGATCCTCCACCATTTTTGCCTTAACATTGGTGTAACCAAGTACAGACTGGGTGAGCACTTTGTAAAACCCCTCTACTTTGTGTGTACAAATAACCCCAACATTCCAGGTGTTTGCCATTGCAACCTCTTTGCTCTCATGGTTGCATAAGTGCTCTGGACTTGCTGCAATGTACTAATGAAGCCAACACAAGCTGAAGGAACACGCCTTATGCACTCAATAATCTCCAGGACACAGTTTGAACTCCACAACTTCAGAGTCTGACTGCTGCGTACTATCCACTTTTCTGACATTCTCCCCCAACCCCACCTCCTGGTCTTGTTTACTTTGCTGTCAGCAGAGACAACCATTGTCTCCCTTTCACATTTTAATTTAAACCCATTTGACATCTCTCTTTCTCTTTCACTTCTGAATATCAGATTTGAAATATTAACTCTCTTCACTGCTGAGTTTTTGCAGTATTTTCTGTGTTTGGTTCAGATTTCCAGCATTTGCAAGATTTAACTTTTATTTCAGTGTTAGGACCCTTGATTTTCCTAGTGCATTTTAATGATCTGGACATTGGTATACAGGGCACAATTTCAAAATCTGCTGACAATATGAAAGCTTAGAAGCATTGTAAACTGTGAGGAGGTTAGTGTAGAACTTCAAAGGACATAGACAAGTTTAGTAATGACCACACATAATGTCGGGGCCATTTCATACATAAAAAAGTGAGATGGTTCATTTTGATAAGAAAAACATAAAGACGCAACATAAAGAAATCAACTCCCAAAGAGGATAATTCATAATTGTGCATAATTCATTGAAAGTTGAGGACAGATTATAAAGCACACAGTACCCCAGGCTTTATTAATATGGACACAGAGCACAAGAATAATGAGTGTGCTGAATTTGTATAAAACACAAGGTTGGCTTCAGTTGGACTGTTGTGAACCATTCTGGGTGCCATTGTTTAGGAACAATATGAAACTATTCGGGAGAATGCAGGAAAGATTCAGGAGAAGCGATCCAAGTAAAAGAAACTTCACTGTGAAGATAGACTGGAGAAGTTCCAAATGCTTTGCCAGGAGGAAAGAAGGCTGAGAGGAGCCCAATTTCATGGAAGTAGAGTAATGAAGGGTCTGTTCAGAATTCACAGGGTGAAACACCTCCCATTGATAAAGATATCAAGAATGAAAGAGCACAGATTTAAAGCTTTTTCAGAGATAGTAGGAATTGCAGATGCTGGAGAATCTGAGATAACAAGGTGTAGAGCTTGGGGACTGCTTTGCAGAACACCTACGCTCGGTTCGCACTAAACAACTGCACCTCCCAGTCGTGAACCATTTCAACTCCCCCTCCCATTCCTCAGACGACATGTCCATCCTGGGCCTCCTGCAGTGCCACAACGATGCTACCCGAAGGTTGCAGGAACAGCCATTCATATTCCGCTTGGGAACCCTGCAGCCCAATGGTATCAATGTGGACTTCACAAGCTTCAAAATCTCCTCTCGCCCTACCGCATCCTAAAACCAGCCCAGCTCGTCCCCACCTCCCTAACCTGTCCTTCCTCCCACCTACCCCCTCCTCCCACCTCAAGCCCCACCCCCATCTCCCACCTACTAACCTCATCCCGCCCCCTTGACCTGTCTGTCCCCCCTGGACTGACCTATCTCCTCCCTACCTCCCCACCTACACTCACCTTTACTGGCTCCATCCCCGCCTCTTTGACCTGTCTGTCTCCTCTCCACCTATCTTCTCCTCTATCCATCTTCTATCCGCCTCCCCTCTCTCCCTATTTATTTCAGAACCCCCTTCCCCTCTCCCATTTCTGAAGAAGGGCTTAGGCCCGAAACGTCAACCTTCCTGCTCCTCTGATGCTGCTTGGCCTGCTGTGTTCATCCAGCTCTACACCTTGTTATCACAGACTTAAAGCAATTGGTAAAAGAATCAAAGATGACATGAGAAGAAAACTTTCACACAGTGAGTAATTATAGTGTGGAGCTCACTGCCTGAGCTTACATTAAGGCAGCTTCTTCAAATTATCTAGAGGGGAATTATTTGAAAAAGGAAAAATGAGCAACCACACAGGGAGAAGGTGGAAACTGGAGTAAAGTGAGAGCTGACGCAGCTGGATGATGGGCCAAATGGCCTTCTTCTGTGCTGCTGTAACAATTCTGTAATGTATACAATGGAAAATGATGGTGACAACTCATCTGTTGGACACTGTCAAATGTATTCTTAGCACATGCCTGCAACATGCCTGTATACTGAAACTCTAGTTTGCCTGACAGAAGTGCAGAAGCATTTACTAAACTTGATATTAGATGGAATGGGCACAGAAGAGTTTGTGGCAGGGAGATTATAATTGAAAAAAAGTACCCAGAAGCAATCAAACTGCTTTGATACTATGGTGTGCTGATACAAGGACCGTATTTGCCCCTGTGCTAATCAGACATTTTGAACTAAATTGTTTTAGTAAAATAACTTTACATAAATTTCAGCTTTATATTAAAGTTGCCTTGGCAGTATTACAGTAATGAATCAGAATCCCAAAGTATTTACAAACATTTTTTACTTTTAATTCCAACATTGTTTGTTTTGAAATGGAACTGCTACAAAAGGAGGAAACTTGTGGATGTAAATTGAGTGACTAGCTTGGACAGCGCTGTGTGAAGCCAATGGTATGTTGCATCGAAAGGGCTAGGAACATTCAAACAGTTCAAACTTAATAAGAAGCGATAACAAGAGGAGCTGAAGATTACCTCCCTCCTGCTTATCACCTCAGAAAAAACCTGCTTTTGCAGGCAAGTCAGTTTTACACTCCAGGTATATATTTAAAACACAGGGATAAAAAACAGACTGCAGCACAAGGCTGTATGTGTTATTCACAGGATATCCTAGCGTGTGGACTAGAGTGCTCTGAGGCCCACAGTTTTGATAACCATAATTTTAAACAACCCAGCACTGCAATCAAAACAAAGGGAAATAGTCTTTCTCTCTCTGAGTGTGACCAGTCAGATCAAAAGCAATCAGGATGCTGAAATTTCTAAGAATCTGCAAGCAAGAATTTTGCGATTGACTGTTCAATAGTTAAAGTCAATGCTACTGGGGCCATTGAAGTTCAGCTATAGCATCTTCCTATTTACTCTCCATCAGCAATTCAGAGACTGGTCTTTCTGTTTTACATTTTACCTTTACAGACTCACCATTTATTTCTACTCCATGTATATGTGCTGTTACTATTTTTCCCCATAATTAATAAGCTCACTCTTTTGCTAATTTGAGAAAGTCTGGTTCAGACAGTTCATTTGTGTCTTGAAGAAAGACATCCAAGAGGCAAGTAATCCTTTTTAAATAATCTTACTTTGAGCAACTGAGGGGCTGACTGAATAACCAATTAGAGCCAGTTTATCATTCCTCAGTCAGGAACCAAACAAATTAAGGGTATCCCATCTGGACCCATAAAAACTCGGGGAACTTTGTCTTTGCTGTGGTGCTTACACTATTAAAGGAGTAGGGAATTTTGACAGCTTCCTAGGGAACTTTCCTTTCTTGGGCAACACCACCAAAAGAATTGTTCATTCATTTTCTGTTTATACAACTTGGCTGATTCATGACTCATTTCAAGTAATCCATTGGTAATACACTGCTTTTCACATCAAAGGGTTCAATCAGTTATTGCATAAATACAAGGTCCCTTGTTTTTGTTTATTTCTTTTTTTATTTATTCCTACCTTCACCATTGTATATTTCTGTATTAGTTTACACCACAAAATCTGATTTGAACCTTTTTAAGCTAATAGCCATTCAGTTACTGCCATTAATTCCATTCTTACACATTGGATTTAATTACTCCTTCATGCCTCCCCACTTTCCTACATGGACTCAAGCTGTTTATAATGAGATAAGATCAATCAAAAAATGTCCAGTTTTTGGACAGTGTTGGATTGTTTGTAACCAGTTCCAAGAGAGCATACTTGTCCTTAACAGCTGTTAAGCATTGCATGATTTTTATGATACATTATTAAGTTCCATCATAACTTAATGCTTTAAGACATTGGCAAGTTTGTGTTTTGTTGCAATATCTGCAGAGCATAACAAATAAGATAGTGGAGCTTGAGTCATACAAATGAAAATAAAATGATAGATATAACCAGTTTGCAAGAGATGTGATTAAAATCTAATGCTGAATGAGGGCTTCTCATTGTAAGGTTCAAAGAAACAGAAGAAGAAAAGATTATCTGGGGAGCCGAAGCATTGTTAATAAGAGAGTGAATCAAAAAGAGTGAACCACAGACAAGAGAGGAATAAATCCATTTAGGCAGAAACTTGTCAAGCTGAGGAAAAGAAGTTAATGATTGGAAATTGTTATAGTGCACTGGAGCAAAAGGAAGAAACTGATATAGAATTATTGAACCAAATAAAAAGAACATCAGCGTAGGGAGTGTACGAATTGTATGCAATTTTAATTACACACACCATGTGGAATAAAGGTCAAGATATTTCAAAACAAGTGAGAAATTCATGGAATTGACACAGAACTACTTAAACCTGGTTGGTTAAAATGGGTACCAGAGTAAATGATCCAGTTATAAAGTTGAGACAATGGAAGATTCATTGTTGCACATTTGGTCTAATGATATTTCAACAGGCCAACGGAAATAAAAGTCATGTAACACAACTTGGAGTGATTTTAGGGCAATAAACAAAATGAAACTGAGGAAGACAGATGTCAGTTAATTTTGGCAATATAGAAGTCTCCAGAAAAAACTATTCAGGATAAAATTAATAGTCACATAGAGAAATATGGGTTAATTCAGAAAAGTCAGCAAGGATTTGTTAAAGGAGAATTGTGTCTAACCAACTTGCTGCAGTTGTTTTTTGAAGAGATAACAGAGAGTGTTGGTGAAGGCAATGCTATTGATGTACCTCAGAGTACAACGGGATCTTGATCAGATGGGCTGATGGGCCGAAGAGTGGCTGATAGAGTTTAATTTAAATAAATGTGAGATGCTGCATTTTGGAAAGGCAAATCAGGGCAGGAATTATGCACTTAATGGTAAGGTCCTGGGGAGTGTTGCTGAACAAAGAGACCTTGAAGTGCAGGATCATAGTTTCTTGAAAGTGGAGGCGCAGGTAGATAGGGTAGTGAAGAAGGTGTTTGGTATGCTTGCCTTTATTGATCAGTGCCTTGAGTATAGGAGTTTTCAGTTCATGGTGTGGTTGTACAAGACATTGGTTCGGCCACTTTTGGAATACTGCGTGCAATTCTGGTCTCCCCCCTATATGAAGGATGTCGTGAAACTGGAAAGGGTTTAGAAAAGATTTATGAGGATGTTGCTGGGGTTGGAGGGTTTGTGCCATAGGGAGAGGCTGAGTGGGCTGGGGCTATTTTCCCTGGAGGGTCAGAGGCTGAGGGGTGACCTTATAGAGGTTTATAAAATCATGAGAGGCATGGATAGGGAAAATAGGTAAGATGTTTTCCTCAGGGTGGGGGAGTCTAAAAGTGGAGGGCATGGGTTTAAGGTGAGAGGGGAAAGATTTAAAAGGGACTTAAGGGGCAACTTTTTCACACAGATGGTGGTGCATGTTTGGAATAAGCTTCCAGAGGAAGTGGCAGAGGCTGGTACAATTACAACATTTTAAAGGAATCTGACTGGGTAAATGAATAGGAAGGGTTTAGAGGAATATGAGCCAAATGCTGACAAATGGGATGAGATTAATTTAGGATATCTGGTCAGCATGGACGAGTTGAACTGGAGGGTCTTTTTCCATGCTGTACGGCTTTATGACTATAACTGTCTGACTTCCAAAAGGCCAGCAATAAAGTACCACATCATAGATTTGTGAGAAAGTTATAAATAATGGAATGAAAAAAGGCAGCAGAAACATGGATTCAAAATTGGCCAAGTGATAGGAAACAGAGAGTAATGGCTGAGATAACAAGGTGTAGAGCTGGATGAACACAGCAGGTCAAGCAGCATCAGAGGAGCAGGAAACCTGACGTTTTGGGTCAAGGCCCTTCTTCAGAAAATGGCTAAGAGGTATTTTTCAGGCTGAGGGGAACTTTGTAGTGGAGGGACACAGAGGTTAATATTGGGACACCGCTTTTTCTGATGTATAAATGTTCTAAACCCTGCAAGGGAGAGTTTCAAAATCTGTGGAAGACACAGAAAAATTGTAAACTGTGAATAGGACAGCGCAGAATTTCAAAAGGACCTTAGCAAGTTGGTGGAGTGGGCAGCAGAAATTCAATGTGGAGAAGTGAGGTGATGTAGTTTATTACAAAGAAAATGGAGAGACAGTATAAAGTAAAGGAAGCTGTTCTGAAGACTGTGCAAAAGCAGAGAGACCTAGGTGTTTATGTGCATAAGTCATTAAAGGTAGCAGGACAGGGAGAGAAAGAGCACATCAAAAAAATACACAGTGTGTTAGGCCTCATTAAACAGAGACTTTATGCTGGTCATATATAGGACACTAGTTAGACTTCATATGGTGTACAGTGTAGTGTTCTGCATGTCATAGTTTAGGAAGGATGTGAGTGCATTGGAGAGAGTGCAGGAGAGATTTATGAGAAGGCTGTTGAGGAATCTTAGTATTGTTTACCAGTAAGCTGAACTTCAAGCATGTATTTGTATCACTTCCTTATAAGGAAAGAACTTGGATAAGTCTTATAGAAGTTTTCAGGAAAAAGCAGGCACTTGATCATTGGGATCTTGATTGCATTCCCTCCTTATATCAGCCCCTCCCTATGCCCTGGTATGGATTTTGAATGAATGGAGGAGGTAAAATCAAGGTAAGGTAGTAAACTTATCCATTCCCACCTCAACCCACTTCTCATCCCTTGTAGTAATTGAATGGTAGCCCCCTCCTCTCAATCTCTTTTTTTGGATCCACAATGAGGGAGGGAATTCTAGGATTTTGACCTAGTGACACTGAAGGAACGGCAATATATTTCCAAGTCAGGATGGTGAGTGGTTTGGAGGGGAACTTGCAGGTGTTGGTGTTCCCATGTATCTGCTGCCCTTGTTCTTCTAGATGGAAGTGGTGGTGGGTTTGAAAGGTGTTGTCTGATCTTTGGTGAATTTCTGCAGTGCATCTTGTAGATAGTACACGCTGCTGCTACTGAGCATCGGTAGTGGAGGATGCTGATGCTTGTGGATGTAGTGCCAAACAAGTGGACTGATTTGTCCTGGATGGTGTCAAGCTTCTTGACTGTTGTTGGGGTTGCACTCAGCCAAGCAAGTGGGGAGTATTCTATCACACTCCTGACTTGTGCCTTTTGATGGTGAATTGGCGTTGGGGAGCCAGGAGGTGAGATACTTGCCACAGTATTCCTAGCCTCTGACCGACTCTTGTAGCCACTGTGTTTATATGATGAGTCCAGTAGAGGTTTTGGTCAATGGTAACCCCAAAGAATTGATGGTGGGGGATGCAGTGAATGTCAAGTCTCTTATTGAAGATGGTCATTGCCTGGCATTTGCATGGCGCAAATCTTGTCACTTGTCAGCCCAAGAATTGTCCAGATCATGTAGTTTTTGGGATGTGGAGGTGCCAGTGTTGAACAAAGTCAGAAATACACAACACCAGTTTATAGTGCAACAAGTTTACTTGAAATCACAAGCTTTCGGAGCGCTGCTCCTTCATCAGGTGAAGTCGTTGGTGTCATGTGACTTCTGACTTTGTTTTGTTTGAACGTGGACTGCTTCAGTATCTGAGGAGTCATGAATGGTGCTGAACATTGCACAATCATTGCAAACATGCCAACTTCTGACCTTATGATGGAGGAAAAGTTATTGATGAAGCAGCTGGAGATGGTTGGGCCTAGGGCATTTCCACTTAGAACTCCAGCACAGCCTCCAGGATCCTGCACATCCTCTCTTCCTGAGTGCCTAAGCCATTCTGAAACCCTGCTGTCGTGTGTCTACAAAGCGCTCCATATCTTCAGCAGTGTCCGAGTGTGTGTGAGACACACTAATCAACACTTGAGTGCTAAACCTGAGGGTACATATTTGAGAGCTACAGGCAAATTCAAATTATGGCAAACCGCAATTAAGACTAAAATTGCCTCTTAAATGTCATATTAACAGTGTCCAATTAATGCTGTTTTCACCCTTTCTCAAAAATAACCCGCATGATCTTTCAGGTTAACAACAAAGGGATTATTCATCAAAATGATGGTTCGAAGAGAAAGCTTTTTAAAACAATCATCGAATTATAGGAATTACAGCACAGAATGCAGCTGTAATCTGCTTACTGCAACTGTGTTACTGCTAGCTCTCAAGATGGGATAATCATCAGCTATTTCCCTGCACTTTCCTTATATTATAGTTTTTCTTTTGAAATACCTATCCAATTTCTTTCTACATTATGTTACAGTCCTGTTTCAAATTGCCACTTGGGAAAAGTGTTCCATGTTAACAGTGTTCCACATAAAAAAAAATTCTTACCATTTCCTTTTGCTGTTTGAGTGGCTATTCTGTTTATTGGATGCTGATGACATTGCTTTACTTACGAATACTGGGTGAATTAGGAGAATAAAATCTTTCACTGTTTATCTTTTCAAACTCATTCCTAATTTTGAAAACTTCTAATATTTCTCTGTTTGCCATTTTTGTATCAATGGAAACTATTACATTTCTTCATATCAATAATCTCACTTATGGCATAATAAATCCTAAAAGTGCACAATATAGGAACAAAAGTAGACCGTTCTGCCCATCAAATTTGCTCCACCATTTGATCATGGCTAATATGTTTCTCAACCCCATTCGTCTGCCTACTCCATGTAACCCTCGAGTTCCTTTCTAATAAAGAACATATCTATCTCTGTCTTCAAGAAACTCAATCTCTTGACCTCCACAGCCCTCTGTAGCGACACTTTCCACAGATTAACCACACTCTGGCTGAAGAAATTCCTCCTCATCTCAGTTCTAAAGGGTCATCCTTCACACTGAGGCTGTGCCCTTGGGTCCTAGTCTCCCCATCTTCTCCACGTCCACTCTATCCAGGCTTCTCAGTATTCTGTAAGTTTCAATGCAATTCCTCCCTCATCCTTCTAAACTCCATTGAGCACAGACCCAGAGTCCTCAACTGCTCCTCATGTGACAAGCCCTTCATCCCTTGGATCATTCTTGTAAACCACCTCTGGACCCCCTCCAACACCAGCACATCCTTCCTTAGATACAGGGTACAAAACTGCTTACAATATTCCAAATGCGGTCTGACCAGAGTGTTATACAGCCTCAACAGTACATCCTTGCTCTTGTATTCTAGCCCTCTTGAAGTGAATGCTAACATTGCATTTGCCTTCCGAACTGCCAACTGAACCTGCAAGTTAACCTTAAGAGAATCCTGAACTTAGATTCCCAGGTCCCTTTGTGCTTCAGATTTACAAAACTTTTCTTCATTTATAAAATAGTCTATGTCCCTATTTTTCCTCCCACAATGTATAACCTCACACTTTCCCACATTGACTTCCATCTGCCTCTTCTTTGCCCACTCCTCTACCCTGTCGACATCCTCCTGCAGTGTCCCTGCTTCCTCAACACTACCGGTGCCCCCACATAAATTTATATCATCTGCAAACTTAGCGACAATGCCCTTAGTTCATTCATCCAGATCGCTAATGTATAGCACTGACACCTGTGGAACTCTACTAGTCATCAGCTGCCACCAGCTGCTCAAAAAAGATCCTTTTATGTTCACTTTCTGCCTTCTGCCAGTCAGCCAATCCTCTATCCACGCCAGTACCTTGCGTCCAACACCATGGACTCTTACCTTATTTAGCAGCCTCCTGTGTAGCACGTTATCAGAGGCCTTATGGAAATCCAAACACATCACACCCACTGGCTCTCCTTTGTCTAACTTGTTTATTACCTCCGTAAAGAATTCTAACAGACTTGTCAGGCATGACCTTCCCTTGACAAAACTGCACTGACTCCACCCTATTTTACCATGTACTTCCAAGTAATCTGCAATTTCATCCTTAATAATGGACTCTAAAATTAATGGATGAACAACCAAGGTCAGGCTAACCAGCCTGTCGTTAGCTGTCTTCTGCCTCCCTCCTTTCTTAAACAGCGTATTACATGAGGCATTTTCCAATCTTCTAGGACCACCACCCACCATGCCCCTGCCCCTCCCCACCAACACCACCACCCACCCCCCCACCACCACCAACTCCTCCCCCCCACCCACCAAATCCAGTGATTCCTGAAAGATCACAAACGATGCCTCTACAATCTCCTCAGCGATCTCTCATCTGGGGGGTTTCACCACCTTCAGACCTTTCAGCTTCCCCAAGACTTTCTCCTTTAGGAATGGTCACTATACTCACCTCTGCCCCTGACTCTCTTGAAGTTCTGTTATGCTACTGGTGTCTTCCACTAAGAAAACCGATACAAAGTACCTGTTCAGTGCCTTCACCACTTCCTCGTTCCCCAATATTACTTCACCTGCCTCATTTTCAGCAATCCACTATCTACTTGCCTCTCTTTCTTGCCTTTTAGACATCTATAAAAGCTCTTGCAAATTTCTTTTATATTACTTGCTAGCTTACCCTCACATTTCATCTTCTTCTCCCTTATTGCTTTCTCAGTTATCATCTCCTGGCTTTTAAAGACTTCCCAATCCTTTGGCTTCCCACTAATCTTCACCAGATTGTACGCTTTTACTTTTGCTTTTAGCTGTCGCTGACTTCCCCTATCAGGCATGGTTGGCCCAACCTCCCCTTAGTAGGCTTCTTCTTCCCTGGGGATGAATTTCTGCTGTGCCTTCCTAATTACCCCCAGCAACTCCTGCCATTGCTGCCCCACCATCTTTCCTGCTAGGTTTCCCTTCCAATCAACTCTGGCCAGCTCCTCCCTCATGTCTTTGCTCAAATGTAATACTATTAAAACCAATTCAATCTTCTCCTTCTCAAACTGCAGGCTTAATTCATTCATATCATGGTCATTGCCCCAAGCGGTTCCATCAGTTTAAGCTCTCTAATCAATTCTGTCACATTACACATCACCAAATCCAGAACTGCCTGTACTATAGTGAGCTCTAGCACAAGCAGCTCCAAAATAACATCTTGTAGACATTCCAGAGATTCCTTTTCTTGATATCTGATACCAACCAATTTTTCCTGCTCTACCTGTTTATTGAAGTCCTCCATGATTATTGTAATGGTGTCTTTCTAACATGCCTTTTCCATCCCCTGATTTGTTTTCTTCCCCACACCCTGACTAACTGGTAGAAAGCTTGTACATAACTCCCATCAGGGTCTTTCTTTCTTTGCGTTTCCTCAACTCTAACCACACCGATTCTATGCTTTCTGACTCTATGACATTTCTTGCTATTGATTGAATTTCATTTCTTACTAACAAGGCAACCCCATTCCCTCTGCCCATCTGCCTGTCATTTCGGTAGAATGTGTATCTTTGGATATTTAATTTCTAGCCCTGCTCCTCTTGCAGTCACATCTCTGTGGTACCCACAACATTGTACCTGTTTTCCCACCTAATTTTAAACAACTTTTACAATAACATCCAATCACTCTAACATGCTATTTATGAGATAATCCCCAAGACTATACTTCATAGAACTTTACCTGTGATCTTGCCAATGTCTTGAATAACTTCAACCTTCTTTCCTTACAGCCAATGTCTCTGAGTAAAACATGTTCTAATTAGTTATTCCTTTCATTGCAGTATTTTTGATACATGTACAATTGCGATTAATCTTTGTGCTTTTGTGTCAGTGAGTAAAGGAACAAGGCATAGCAGGGCTAGAACTATACAACCTTTCAGTTTAAGTTGCCTACTTCAATAGTGTCGGGCACAATTGTCCCCAGGGTTATCGCAAAGGTTGCAAACTCCTTGTACTTTGTGAATCATTCTCATGTTGTGCTGTCTGATTTTTTTCATGCAGTTACCTTGAAGAAAAAAACCTGCCCCTCACAAATCCTACGGGTTTTATATAAAAGGAGCTATTTTCACCTCTGGTGGTCATTGGAAACCATTAACTTCGTGCTGACAGTGAAAATTACCTACAAAAAGCTATTGTGCCCACGTGGGCTGATGTAAACTTGTTTGTGATCACAGGGATTATGCAACCTTCTGAAAACTCTCCATTCGGTTCAGCAAAATCTCCTTTTCACAGTAATATTAAGAAACTTATTGTCACTTGCAAAAATTGCAATTATCTTCTACTGTCACATACACACTGTACCCTGTCTGGAACATAGGACTTGAGACCAAAAGTAGGATACTTGGCCTTAAGGGCAGGAAGGGGCTGCTGGCCTATTAGGTCTGCACCAACTCTTCAAACAGCATCCCATCCAATACCTTTTACACCACTAATCCACCTAGCCAGCACGTCTTTGGACTATGAGAGGAAACTGGAACACCTGGAGGAAATCCATGGAGATACAGGGAGAATGTGCAAACTCCACACAGGCAATTTGAGACTATGATTGAACCTGGGTCCCTGGTGCTGTGAGGCGGCAAAGGTAACCACTGAGCCTCCGAGCTGTCCCACTGAGTCATTGTGCTGTCCTTACTGTTCTTGTTCTGGTCTTCACTTCACTTTCCATAACCCTTGATTCTGACATCAATCAAATTGAATTATAAGGGGTGATAAGGTGGCTCAGTGATTAGCACTGCAGCCTCACTGGGTCATGGACCAGGGTTCAATTCCAACAACCATCTACGTAGAGTTTGCACATTCTCCCTGTGTCTGTGTGGGTTTCCTCTCACAGCCCAAGGATGTGCAGGTTAGGTGGATTGGCCCTTTTAAATTGCCCAGGGATGTGTAGGTTAGGTGGCCCAACCATGGGAAATGTAGGGTTACAGGGTAGGGGGGTGAGTAGGTGTGGACTTGTTCGGCCAAATGGCCTGTTTCCATACTGTATGGATTCTATGATCTTGCTTAAAATGGATCAGCCTCCATATGTCTCTGAAAAAGAGAATTCTACAGACTATGGACAACACAAGAGATGCTTTAAGAGACAAACATTGTCCTCATCTTGGTCTTGTTCTTAAACTGTGGCCCAGATTTCTACTCTCCTCCACAAGCATACATCCACCCAAGTAATTCCTTTCTGATAAAGCAGATGTGTAATGAAGTCGGTCAGATTATTGTGCAAAAATATTAACAAGGAACAAGAGTAGGCCACTCAGCACATACAGCCTGCTCTGTCATTCAATAAGATAAAGGCTGATCTGATTTTAAGCTTGAGTCTACATTCCTAAATATCCCTTGATAATCTTTCATTAACATTGGTCATTGAGAATCTATCTACCTCTGCCTTAAACATATTTAAAGATTCTGTGCCCTTTGCCTTTGAGCAAGGAAATTTTAAAGATTCACAACCTTCAGAGAAAAATGTGTTTTCACACTTCATTTTAAATGAATGAATTATTATTTTGAACAGGTGATGTTATGACATGTTGGTGCTTTGTCACAGGAAGAATCATCCCTGCTTTGACCTTCAGTGCAGAATGCTGAGTAACAGATGGATAAAGTTTGCAGTAACCTGCCTTGTGAAATTGAGACAGCAATGACAGGACTGTTCTCTGCATCCAGGTGTAGATCCTGCCTGTGGAATGTGGTCAAAGTGTTGCAGGGGTTGATGATTCTGCATTTGTTGCTCATTTACAAATGCCTTGCCTTCCTTTCAATTAAACAACTAATTTGGACTCATCAGAAGAATCCTCATCATCAATACCTTGCCACGTTAAAGCCAGCAGCAAACAGGAGTAGTGACAGAGACATTATGGAAAGATAGAAAAACAAAAGCTGAGGCAAATCAATCAATTGATAAGACAAAATGTATCTGGGTTTCTCAAAGGAAAATAAATCCTCAAACATTAAAATAAGCATAACATTTAATTTTCCAAAGATATGTAAGCAATTAACTAATGTCAATGTTGAAAACTGGGCCAAAATCAATCAGATTACTCTTTAAGTCAAATTATTAAACTTGCAT
Source organism: Rhincodon typus (assembly GCF_021869965.1). NCBI lineage: Eukaryota > Metazoa > Chordata > Chondrichthyes > Orectolobiformes > Rhincodontidae > Rhincodon > Rhincodon typus. The sequence continues at coordinate 107,656,395 of NC_063337.1, read as the reverse complement.
ATTCACATAATGCAGATCAAAGTAAACCCCAGAAATGTTATTGGATTACTGAAGACTGAACACATCAATCATGGTTTCTGGCTCCAGCTTACAGTTAGCAAGTCTATCCCCAAGCGGAGTTGAATAAAATCACTTTTTTTATTGCTTGTTTACATCATTACTGATGTTCTATATGAGACCAATTTCTTTATAAATACTGGAGAGCATGTAATAAGGTCCAGAGACCACACAGTTTACACAAGCGTTTTTAATCAGCAATACCAGAAAATTAATAAATAGGTGGAGATTCCACTAAAAGCTTTTCACACCCCAAATCTAATCTCTCAGAAATGCATATACACAAATTCCAAGGTTTTCATGCTAAGCAAAGGAACTATCAATGAGTTATCCAAAGATATCTTGAAACAGTAAGATCAACAGGTCATCTAGATGTTCATTTCATTTGCTATAAGGAAAGTTTGGGTGCTCAGAGGAGTGAGTTTATCTCTTTCCAAAGTCAGTAGGTACTGTAACTTTGTCATATTTAGGGCATGTGACATCTTTGAGCCGAGGCTCATTGACATTTCCAGATGATGAAAGGAGTACTTTTGCACTGGTACAATTTTCGAAAATGTTGTAAATTATCACATTTTATTGTCTGCCCTGAATCAGATGATACTAAGGTGAACAGTCATATTAAATTTTCGAAAAAAGGTGCAATCACTTGTCATTACAAGTAGGATCCAAGTCAGATCAAGCTATAATTTTGAGCATCAAGATCACCTTGATACATTAATTTAAAGTTTTTTTTTCGAAAGGCTGATGTTCCAATGCAATGGCCATCTCTTCAGGAACTTCGACAAAGATCTAACTGTACAAAAGAACAATGGATTGAATTTTATTGGAGTCGCAGGCTTTGTAGCTATTAGATATCAAAACATTATTTTATTTACTGCTGAGATCTAGGTCTGAGTTGGTAAATGAAGATGATTTATTAATGTAAAGAGCAGTATAAATAATCTCTGGTACTGTCCCAAGTTGTGAGGCATTTTGTAGATAGTACATCAAGCCACAGACAGTCAAAGTTTATAAGAAGAATGTTTTTCTCAGGGTAACATTGCCTTTGACCAATGATGAAATTTCTCAGTGAGAGATTAGGGAATTAGGAGGAAACCAAATGCCTACCACCAGACTTTGAAAGGACTTCTGAAATGCATCGGTGGCAAAGATAAATACACCGAGAGGTTTGGGCTAAACTTCAAATGACTTAGAGAGAATAACAACTTTGTGAAGTAAATGTGGAAATCAATGTCACATATAGAAACATGATATTGAAGATAAAAACCTCTTCTTTCAGTTCAAAACAAAAATCTGCTTTATGGCACTAAATAAAGTCACTAACAGTGAGAGAGTTAAGAAGAATTTCATGTTTTCTTTATTTGTTCCACTTCAATGGCCATTTAATTAACTAATAAAACAACAGACAGAATTAATATCCTGTTCTTTTACAATTGCCAAGCTGTTTAATAACAAATACTTCACTGCCTCAATCCTGCTTGTCTGATCTTCGCTTAAAGAATTTTATTTAAAATATATATTTGAGTAATTTCTTTTCAGGTAGAAGTTTCGACAAAACTACAGCTCAAGGATTTTTAATACATTTTTCTAATATTTTCAGATGAATACATGTACATTATTTTGTCATCAATATGACAATGAAAAGGAAAATATGAGAAGTTTTAGAAATCTCCCTTAAAATAAAGCTTCTTTATGATAATATTTTATTATAATTTGTCTCCAACATCCAACATTTTTTTACAAAAATGCATTATTCAAAAACTTGCTGAAGACTCATTATTTAATACATTTGAAGTAATTGTTAAATTTATAACACCAAATAGCCAAGGCAGCTTAATGTACAAACAATTGAAAATTTTCTTCAACGTCTTTCAAGTAAATCATTAAAATAAGAGAAGTAACAGCAATCAAATACAGTGACAATGGAGAAAAGCATCACACTTCCAAACAGATTTAAGATCACAGATACTTCAGAGAAAGAATTAAGACTGACTATATGGAAGTGCTAATTCATGAGATAAAGAATTGATTTAGGGCTACAGAACCCAGAGAAGAACATGTAAATATGTTTCTTTATTTTATAGGTACAGTAAGGGGTCACATTTTAAAATGACAATGTAGGAAATAGATATTTGGGATACTAGAGTCATAAAGCTGTACAGCACAGAAACAAACCCTTCAGTCCAACTCATCCATGCTGACCCAGTTATCTTAAATTAATCTAGTCCCATTAGTTAGCATTTGGCCCATATCCTTCTAAACCCTTCCTATTCATGTACCCATCCAGATGCCTTTTAAATGTTGTAATTGTACCAGCTACCATCACCTCCTCTGGAAGCTCATTACATCCACGCACCACCCTCTGCATGAAAAAGTTGCCCCTTAAGTCCCTTTTAAATCTTTCCCCTCTCACCTCAAATGGATGCCCTCTAGGTTTGGACACCCCTACCCAGGGGAAAGACCTCGTCGATTTACCTTATCTATGCCCCTCATAATTTTATAAGCCTCTATAAAGTCACCCCTCAGCCTCTGATGCTCCAGGGAAAATAGCCCCAGTCTCCCCCTATAGCTTAAACCCTCCAACCTTGGCAACATCCTTGTAAATCTTTTCCGAACCCTTTCAAATTTAACAACATCCTTCGTATAGCAGGTAGAACAGAATTGCACACAGTATTCCAAAAGTGGCCTAACCAATGTCCTCTACAGCTGCAACATGACCTCTCAACTCCTATACTCAATGAAAAGATCAATAAAGCCAAGCATACCAAACGCTGCCTTCACTATCCTATCTACCTGTGAGTCCATTTTAAAGGAACTTTGAACCTGTACTCCAAGATGTCTTTGTTCAGCAACACTCCCCAGGACCTATAAGTCCTGCCCTGATTTGCCTTTCCAAAATGCAGCACCTCACATTTATCTAGATTAAGCTCCATCTGCCACTCCTCAATCCATGCTATATTCTACCGAGGAGAATGAACTTCAAAACAACAGCAAGCAAATATGAATCTTTCAATTTGTTCTGTGCCATTCAGCAAAATCTGCAACCCAACTCCATATTCTACATTTGTCCCATATTTCTTAATAGCTTTGGCTAACAAGAATGTGTCAATCTCAGATTAACAATCAATTTAGCTTCAATTACCATTTGTGGAATAGAGTTCTAAATTTTTAGTATACTTCATGTGTAGTAATGCTTCTTGCACTTCTGAAAGTTCTGGCTGCAATTTTTTTGACAGTATGGTCCTTAGTCCTTGACTCCCAACCAGCAGAAATAGTTCCTCTCTAACTAACCTATCTGATTCAAAGTGTTTGAGAAGATTTGTAGCTTGGGTTGTGGATGAGGCTGTAGACTTGCTCGCCAAGCCAGTGTGCCTGATTGCAGACACCTCACTGCCCTGCCAGGCAATATCGCCAGTACACCTCCGGTGAAGCACCCGTGCTCCTTCCCAACTGCTTTTACACTAACAACCAAAAATATAATGGCAAGAGCAAGATTTAACAGACGAGAGTCCTGGGCTGAGACTAGCAAGGGGGAGGCAGTCCTGGGACTTACTTTGGAGCAGCTGAGTGCCAGTAAGGAGTGAACTGGAGGCTTGGAAAGGAGCAGGGATGGCTGTTGGAATGAGGTCTGTCCTGGGCAGTGAGACCATGTGTAGAGGCCCTGCACTGAGCTGCTACACTGTAATGTTGATTTGAAATTTCTTGCTTGACTGTAATGTCAATCCTTTAATGATGTCCTATTTTTTTTAAACTCAGTAAAGTAATGTAACTACCTTTTATTCTTCTTTTGTATCCAAGATTTGTAACTAGGTACGTGTACCTAAGATGGTGCCATAAGAGGCAGACATTGTAAAAGTTTTTCACTGTACTTCTAGAGTGGAGTACACCTGACAATAAAGGGTATTGTATTCTATTCTGAGAATACATCTTTCAAGAGAACCTGTTGAGAATTTTATAATGATCACTAGACTTCATCAGATGGTTGTGAATATTCTGATTTACAAATGTTACCAAAGTTCCAGTTCAGCAACAAATGAACCTGAATGTTTTATCCTCAGGTAGCAGACTTCCAACCCAACCAAGTCTTCAGATATTTTAAAAAGTCAGAGATATATTAGTAATAAACCTAATTTAAAATTTTGAAACAATTATGTCAAGAATTTAATAACCAGAACAATGCTTCATGTAGTGAGACATAATATAACTTGTTATTAAATATTACGTTATACATCTATTCTCTGATCTCAGGAGCAGGAGTTGGTCATTCATCTCCTCGAGCCTGTTCCACCATTCAATATGATCATGGCTGATCTGTGGCCTAACTCCCTATACCCACCTCTAACCCATGTCCTCAATGCCTTTGCTCAACAAAAATTTATTGGTCTCAGATTTAAAATGAACAGTTGGCCCAGCATCCACTGCTATTTGTGGAAGAGAGTTCCAAACCTCTCCCACCCTTTGTGTGTAGAAGTGCTTCCTAACATCCCTCCCGAACAGTCTGGCCCTAATTCTTAGACCATGCTCATAGTTCTACAATCCCCAACCAGGGGAAATAGTTTATCTACTCGGTCTTTTCCTACTCAATCAGAGCAACCTGTAACGTTCTAAATCCCAAAGGAAATAGGCCTAGCTTGTATAATCTCTTCTCGTTACTTAACCCCTGAAGTCTAGGTATCTTTCTTGTAAACCTATGTTGTATTCCTTCCAAGGCTGATACATCCTTCCAAAGGTGTGGTGCTCAGATCTGCTCACATTACTCCAAGTGGGGTCTAACCAGGGTTTTGTAAAACTGCAGCGTAACATCTACGTCCTTCTACTCCAGTCCTCTGGATGTAAAAACCAGCATTCCATTAGCTTTCCTGATTATTTTCTGTCCCTGCATTTGACATCTTAAAGATCTATTCACCTGTGCTCCCATGTCTCTTTGGCTATCCACTGCATGTAAATTCATATCATCTAAAAAGTAGAGACAACAAGGTGCAGGGCTGGATGAACACAGCAGGCCAAGCAGCATCATAGGAGCAGAGAGGCTGACGTTTCGGGCCTAGACCCTTCATCAGAAAAGGGTCTTTTCTGATGAAG